>NC_000082.6:87167088-87504588 GCF_000001635.26 Mus musculus | reverse complement strand
AGACTGGGGAGCAGATAGGTATCAACTGCTCATCATCGTATGGCCACATGACGGTGCAGATGCTTTACCACGAATCCTTCAGCGGTTCCACTCTCACCATCACCCTTACCATCAGTGAGACTGAAGGCCAGCTCTGTTGATTTCAATGACACAGCAATTTGCCCATGGCAAAATGACTCTAAAGGAATACCCCTACATGTAATGATAATCAAGAAAAGGCATCATTTCGTGGGGCATGGTGGCTATGCCTTTAATCACAGCCCTGTCCAAGGCAGGTAGATCTCTGTGAGTTGAAAGCCAGCCTGCTCTTTGGAGTTCCAGCCCAACTAAGTCTATATAGTGAGCCTCAATAGTAATAAAAAAGAAGACAATGTATTGTGGATTAATAGTTAAAAGTGCTTGTCCAGAGAACCCAAGTTGCGTTCTTAGCACCCTCATAAGGCAATTCACAACCACCTCTGACTGTAGCCCCCGTGGATCTGACACTCTCTTCTGGCCTGTGGGGGCACTCAAATGCACATGTACACAACGCACACATACACATAAACAATTATTAGTAAGTATTTTATAAAGAAGAAAGAAATGACACCGTCATTCCCCCAAGAGCATCATTGCTTAGTAGGCCGTCCATTTCTCAAGTTCAGTGAGGAGGCCTCCACCCATTCGTCAGACCTGGTGGTGGCACTCACTGGGCTGCAGACACGGAGATGTCCATTTCCAGCTGGGACTGTGGATGTGCCAAGGGGTTTTTTTTTTTTCTGGCCTTGCTTTACCAACCATGCCCTCTCTCTCTCTGTAAGAACACCATATAAGGCTGCCCTTTCCCCGTGCATCATCTCATTTACTAAATCATGGTTTATTTTCTTCCTCAAGATATCACACGCTATTTTAGAGTCAGTTTTCAAAAGGTCTTAAATGACTTGGCTCCAAGTTGGTTTTATATTAAGGGAAGAGACTGGTGTTCCAGAGTCTCAATCAGCACCTTAGCAAATAGGCGTTGGCCTCCCTCAACCGTCCAGAGGTGGCCAGCAGCTATTAGACGGGTGACAGCAAAGGTTCATGTCTTCCCAATGGTCTTCCTCATTTTCCGACTCTTACCAAACACAAGATGATGGTTGGCAGCCGAGGGAAAGGTTATGAGGAGGGTGGGTGAGCATTCTGTAAGACCAGCTGCCTCATCCTACAGAACTTCTATGGGTGCAATTAAACAAACTACATGGGTGCTCTGAGGGCAGTATTCTAGTTACCAAGCCGGCTTTCAAGTGTGTAGTGAAGATCTGCATCCAAGCCATTGCAACATTGCTTCCAATGTTAGCTATCGGTGTCCCACTAATGTATCTCATTCATACAGATTATATACAGGAATGAAGATTTCTACAAAATGATTCTGCAAACAAGAGAGGAATTTACATGTAATTTAAAGATGGCTACCTAAGCAAGGTAGAGTGCTTGGTTTTTGGTTTTGGTTTTGTTTTTAGATTTATTTATTTATTTATTTATTTATTTATTTATTTAATGTAAGTACACTGTAGCTGTCTTCAGACACTCCAGAAGAGGGCACCAGATCTCTTTACAGATGGTTGTGAGCCACCATGTGGTTGCTGGGAATTGAACTCAGGACCTTCGGAAGAGCAGTCAGTGCTCTTAACTGCTGAGCCATCTCTCCAGCCCCTAGAGTGCTTGTTGTATTGTGTTTATTCTTAGACAACAATTCCTCTTAGTGAATTAAATACAACGGCTTCACTAAGTGGCCTCAGTTAAGTCTCTCTAGCTTAGGGGTCTTCTGTACGTATGACAGGTCCTTGTCTATCACTTGACTATCGCTACCTGTAATTACTTGCTATGATCGATAAATCTGACTGTTCTTAGCTCATGCATGCTCACGGCTGCTCTTATTTGCTTTGTGTAATAAAGAAGACTACATGGCTTGTGGAAATTAAAAGTGTTTTACGATAGCTCTTGGCCCAAATGACTTCAGTGGAGGGCCACTGATGTAGTAGATATCACAGATGAGAAGGGAATATATGGGCTTAGAAAAAGATCTTTTCGGGCTGGCAAAAATGGCTCAGTGGGTAAGAGCACTGACTACTCTTCTGAGTTCAAGCCACATGGTGGCTCACAACCACCCGTAATGAGATCTGACACCCTCCTCTTAGTGCATCTGAAGACAGCTACACTGTGCTTATTTATAATAATAAATAAATGTTTGGGCCAGAGCGAGCAGGGACTGAGAGAGTGGAGTTGACTGAGTGAGCGGAGTTGAAGGGAGCAAGCAGAAATCCTAAATACAATTCCCAAAAACCACATGAAGGCTCACAACCATGTGTACAGCTACAGTGTACTCATATACATAAAATAAATAAATCTTTTTTTAAAGAACTTTTCCTTGTTTACCTTTTTCCTTTACTGTTAGGATTTTGACAGAGTTGAATATTGTCTTGAGATAAGATAAGTGGTGGTCGTTAGATCTTCGAAATGTATTTTCCTTGTACCTCTCTTTTCTCTCACACAATTCCTAAATAAAGGTTCCTTTCTCCTCACAGAGTTCATTCCTAATAGCTAGACTTTATTTTCCCATGTTACCACTGTATCACAGCATTCAGAGGTGGCCGTCCTTTGGAAGGTCATTTTGGTAGCCGCTCCCCTCCGTCGTCATGGAGATCGCCGTTCTGACTTAACACTCTCCTCTGTGATACAGCTGGGCATGTCGTCAGAAGAGAGAGGCTCTATTAAGGAACAGGAAATGGGCTGTCACATAGCAATGAGAAAGTGTAATTGCTCTATCAGACTGCTACATAAATAGACACATGGATCCTTTCTTAATTTTACTCCCTGAGGCTAATGACTGACCCCACTGAAAACCCTAGTGGTAATCATGGCAAGTAAAAATAGCCCACAACATTAAGAATAGGACAAGTGAGAATGACAATGGCTAATAAGCATTTGAACCATCAAGCATCCTTAGCAGGCCAATCACAGAAATAAACTCTGTCTCATAGGCTAAGTACCTAAAAGCAACTATGGACCAGCTGGACATGGGACATATGCCTTGGAGCCCAGCATCTGGGGGCGGAAGGAGGAGAATCACAAGCTGGCAGTGAGCCGAGCTTAGATACAGTAACCTTATCTCCAAAACCCAAGGGCCGGGCTGTAGCTCTGTGGTATAACACTTAGCGTTTACAAAGCCCTGGATGGGGGTGGCGTCGGGGTGGGGAGGTTGGAGAGATGGCTCAGTAGTTAGTCTGAGCTAAGAGTGGAAATCTCTGGATGCCACATGCTGACTCCCTGTTCAGTGACTAATTTGCAATTTTGCCTTTGGATCAAGCCAAGCACCAAGGTCTTATTCTTTAGGGAATTATATTTGATAAATTGTCCTTTAAAAAGTATTTAATGTGTATGGGCATTTTGCCGGCATGTGTGTGTATGCACTCCATGTGTGCAGTGCTCGCAGAGGCTAGAAGAGGCTGTCCGATCCTCTAAGACTGCACTTGCAGATATATGAGAGTGGCCAAAGGGGTGATGAAAAGCGAACCTAGGTTCTCTGCAAGAGCAGCAAGTCCTCCTTATGGCTGGACTCTAGGCCACACATTGCCTTTTTTTTTTAAGATGTATTATTTTATGTATGTGAATACACTGTAGCTGCACTAATGGTTGTGAGCTATCATGTGGTTGCTGGGAATCGGAATTCAGGACCTCTGCTCATTCTGGTTGGCCTAGCTTGCTCTGGCCCTGCTCGCTCTGGCCTGAAGATTTACTTATTATATCTAAGTACACACATACACTGTAGCTGTCTTCAGACACACCAGAAGAGGGCATCAGATTTCATTACAGATGGTTGTGAGCTACCGTGTGGTTGCTGGGATTTGAACACAGGACCTTCGGAAGAGCAGTCAGTGCTCTTAACCCCTGAGCCATCTCTCCAGCACCCCCTTTTTTTTCTAGTATATCTTTTTTTTTTTAAGATTTATTTATTTCATGTATATGAGTATGCCAATGCTCTCTTCAGCACCAGAAGAAAGAGAACTACTAAAGGGCCTGGAGAGATTGCTTAGTCCAAGAAAGTTTGAGGGCCTGAGATTCACTGTACATATCTCAGTGCCTAAGGATATGAAGACAGGTGAATCCCTGGGGTTCACTGGTTAATTGTCAAGTTCTAGGGCAGTGAGAGACTCTATCTCAAATACCAAAATGGACAGCACCTGAGGCACTGTACCTGAGGATGACTTCTGGCTTTCACACATACATGTAATCAGGAGATCACACACACACACACACACACACACACACACATGCGCGTGCCCTATAGAAAAATGTGTTTCATTACTCAATCAGATTTTTTTAAACATTTTTTAATGTATCTGAATAGACTGTAACTGTCTTCAGACACATCAGAAGATGGCATTGGATTCCATTAAAGATGGTTGTGAGCCACCGTGTGGTTGCTGGGAATTGAACTCAGGACCTTCAGAAGAGCAGTCAGTGTTCTTAACCTCTGAGCCATCTGCCCAGCCCTCAACCATTTTTTAATGTTATGATCCTCATGCTTTTAAACTCCCTTTTTGTTTTAGAACTGAGGGTAACCCGCTTTCACCAGCTCCAGAGAGCTTGAACAATTTTCTTTGTGTTATTCTGAACATTTATTCTTCTTAGTTTCTTGCTTTTTTCTGTCGCTTTTTGCCTCAACTACCACAGTTTAAAAACACGCATGCGCATACCCACAAAGGCATGGTGATACGTGCTTATATTATCAGCACTGGAAGGCTAAAACAGGAGGACAGTAAAACAGTAAACCTGGGCTGCAAGCTGAGTCCCAGCACAAGACACTGTAAGATCCTATGCAGAGCATGGCATGGAATGCTAATAATGCCCATAGGTTTGGGGAGGGTTAGGGGCTTGGCCTTGGAGGAGGTGTGTCACTGGGGGCGGGCTTTGAAGCGCCACAATACTCATGTGATGGCCAGTATTTCTCTCTCTCCCTCTCCCTCTCCCTCTCCCTCTCCCTCTCTCTCTCTCTCTCTCTCTCTCTCTCCCCCTCCCTCCCTCCCTCCCTCCCTCCCTCCCTCCCCCCCCTCTCTCTTTCTCTGCCTACTTGTGGATCAAGACGTGAGCTCTTAGCTCTCAGGTTTGCCCTGCCAATGTACTCTAGCCCTCTGAAACTGCAAGACCCAGTGAACGCTTTTCTTTTATAAATTGTCTTGTTCGTGGAGTTTTGACAATGGAAAAGTAAAAAAGACACCCTATCTCCAAAATAACAAACATCTATCTGATTTTAGATTAACTGATGGAATTCAGTGGGACATTCAGTTTTGAAGTATACGGGTTTGAAGATGATCTTAAAAATTAGAATCATCATTTCAGAACTTTAAAAATTTAACATAGGAAGAATTTACTATTTTTCAATTAATTACATGTATTTATTTATTCTCTTTCTTTGTGTGTGTGTGTGTGTGTGTGTGTGTGTGCGCGCGCGCGTGTGTTCACGTCAGCTTGAGGGAGTTGATTCTATAACTTCAGCATATGGGTCCCAGAGATTGAACTCTGATATTCTCGCTCAGCAGGAAGTGCCTTTACCTGATAAGCCATCTCTCCAGCCAGAATCTACAGTTTGCTGTGTGAGCTACAAAACACACAAACACACACACACACAAAACCACACTATTAGTAACACAATGCCAAAGCATAAAACATTGGAGTGTCTTACATTATTATATACAGATGTAATTAAAAAAACAAAAAACAAGAACGAGAGGCTCACTAGAACGCTCCTGCTCACTAGTTGGTGCACATGAGGAAGCTCCTGGTTTAGTTCCCTGATTCCTCCATCCTTCCCAGTGATAGAGATTCAATCCAGGTTTGCTTGTTGGTTTAGATTTATTTATTTATTTTGTGTATATTAATACACTATGGTTGTCTTCAGACACACACCAGAGAGGACATCAGATCCCATCACAGATGGTTGTGAGCCACCATGTGGTAGCTGGGAATTGAACTCAAGACCTCTGGAAGAGCAGGCAGTGCTCTGAATCACTGAGTCATTTCTCCAGCCCCAACTAGCCTGCTTTCTTTATATAATACAAGACCACCAGCCCAGGGATGGCACCATCCAGCATGAGCTGACCCCACCACACACACACACACACACACCACACATACACACACATACACACACACCACTCACACACACACACACACACGCACACACCACACATACACACACACCACACATACACACACACCACTCACACACACACACACACACACATATACACACACCACTCACACACACACACACCACACACACACACATATACACATATACACGCACACACGCACACACATACACACACACACACACCCCATTGATCACCAATTGAGAAAAATGCCTTACAGTTGGATCTAACGGAGGCATTTTCTCAAAGGCGGCTCCTTCCTCTCTAATGACTCTAACTTGTGTCAAGTTGACACTCAAAACCAGCCAGTACATAGCGTTTAACCCAAATTACACAAAATTAACAAATCTCCGTTCAAAAGGAATAATTGGCAATTAAAAACTAAGTCTTTGATGAATTAACACATAGTTGATTGGAATTGCTTTTAATTCTTCCCATTTCCCACTTGTGCAAGGTCGACTTTTACTTTAAACTTTTGATGAAAATTTATCCACTGTCTTGAACTCGTTTAGTTTTTCAGGATCTAGTTATCAATTTTTGCCAAGATTTAGATCCTCTTAGTTACTTTTAACAAATCAGGTATAATTTTAAATCCCCTCTCACTATTTTGTGTCAGTTATACCCATAAGTGATGCTGAGACAACGGGTTTTAGTTTTTCCTAGCAAATCCATGAGGGAATCTTCGACTGTCTTACCTCTCAGGTGTCATGTACTTTGCAGACATAGAATCCACATAGAAGTTTAAACAGAGTCACCCAATGATTGTTTTTAATGGGTATCGTAGTAACCATTGATTGTTAATATTATAAATCAAACTATTTAACATTAATATAAAAATATAGCAGTGAACACTGAAGGCTAACATAACATTATTGAAAATGTCTCTCTTGAGGACTGATATTCTCAATTTTTTCCCCAAATATTTTATATGTGGCTTAGTGGACGACAAAGAGTGTAAGTGGCTCCTTGTGCTTTTCACATTCATACTGTGACATACTGAACACCCAGCAGGCCTTCACAGCTCCCCACAGGAAGAGGAGACAGCTCTGTATTACTATGAAAACACTTGCGTAGTCATGGGCCCTGAAAGGGCGTTGGAGAGCCTCGGAGGTGTCAAAACCAATCTTTGAGAACCACTGAACGTTTGCTCTGTCTTCCAATATAATTGGCTCACTTACCTTGTGTTCGGTGACAAGAAAGTATTTTCATGGTTACATTTTTTTTTCCTTTTTCTTTTCTTTTCTTTTTCTTGGATATTTTCTTTATTTACATTTCAAATGTTTTCCACTTTTCAGGTCTCCCCTTCGGAAACCCCCTATCCCATCCCCACTCCTCCTGCCTCCATGAGGGTGCTCCCCCACCCACCCACTCCCATCCTCCCACCCTGGCATTTCCCTACAAATGGTGCATTGAACACCCTAAGGCCTGAGGGCCTCTCTTCCCACTGATGTACAACAAGGCCATCCTCTGCCACATATGTGGCCAGTGCCATGGGTTGCTCCATGTTTAGTCTTTGGTTGGTTGTCCTGTCCCTGGGAGCTCTAGGGGAACTGGCCTGTTGACACTGTTGCTCCCTCCATGGGGCTCCAAACCCCTTCAGCTCCTTCAGTCCCATGGTTACATATTTAAAATGTTTAATAGAAAAAAAAATTGCAGTTGATAGTACGGTTGCAATTATGAGTCTGTCCCAATGTAAAGAAAATCTTAATTTCTCTATGTCCAACGACTCACCAAAGCGTTTCATATTTTTCTGCAAGGGCAGGAGATGCTTCCATTTTTTTGTATTTTTTTATTGTAAGAGTGTTTTACTTTCTCTATGAAGTTATTCTATTTACATAGAAATGTTTGTGAAAAAGATTCTGGGGGAGTAGAGAATATCTATATAGATATATAGATATAGATAAAGTGGTTAACTATTCCCACTTTGTAATCTGCCCATCTAGGGTAGAAATCGTCGCTGTAATATCTATTGGCCTGGTGACCTCTGCGTACCACTGAATTGTGGTTATCAACTTCCCTTCCATAAAATGGAGATTAATATTCATTCTTAAATTTGACCAATAACAAAGATAACTGCACTTAAGCAAACCGCTTAGCTCTGCTACGCACGTGCAGTCCACGCGTTGCAATCCTCCATGCTATTTCAAAGATCACCTTCGAGCCTTCAGTGCTTCCCAGTGACCAACACAGAGGATGTCCATTGGTAGTTTATAGGGGCGAGGGCGGGTGAGCTTGGAGAAGAAAAGGCTAACCTGCCCCGGTGCTGGGTCTGCAGGATTAAGTTTAAGTGAAGGATAAGACGTTGGGTGTCCGCCACCGAAATATCACAAGCCAAACGTCCTAACCAAAGTTTACTCATTAACTTAGGACAAGGGACACGAAGGGAGCATGCACGCTCTGGGTTCGGCCTGATCGTCCGCTTTGATCGGGAATCGGCAGATCAGGTCTGTCTGCTGGAACCTCTGGTTCTCGCGATATTTCAGAGACGCTGCAGGTTGAAGGGGCGGGGCGACCGGAAGTAGGGGGACGCGAGGCGGCGCCGAGGCCCATTCCCAGCAGGCAGTGCGCGGCGCCCCTTGCTTCCTCGGCGTCTCGGAGCGAGCGCGTGAGCGGTGGACTGCGGCCGAGCCATGGCGCTTCACGTCCCCAAGGCCCCGGGCTTTGCCCAGATGCTCAAGGATGGAGCCAAAGTAGGTGGCGTGGAGGGACTGTACGGTGGGAGGGTGGGTCTGCGCCTGTGGCGACCGCGACAGGCCTGCGGGCGGGCGGCCGCGCCGCGATCGGGATGGAGAAGGTTCTAGAAAGGGAAGCGTGCTCTGGATGCCGGCTCGCTGGAACTGGTGGGCATTTCTGTTATTCCCCCGGCGGCTTCGGGTTTGCATCCCAGCTCCCCACGCCCCTGTCTGCGGCATGGAGCCCACGGGCGCCGCCCTTAACGCGAGCTGGCGATGCGTTAATGAACTTGGACGGAATTGGTAACGGGTGGTTGGAGGGCCGGGGATTGTAGGATGGAGATGACACGAGTCCGGCATGGTCACTCCTGGGCCTGCCCTTGGTTGCTTCCTTCCAGACACGTCCGATCCCCACTGCTCTACTGAAAACTCTCCTCTGGACGTTCTGTTTCCTTTACCTTTTCTGAGTTGAGACCGGGCCGAAGGCTGTTAACTGTCTTTTCACTCTGACTGTCCGATGTCGTAGCCTACAGGATAAATGAAGCCCCACCCCAGATCGAATAGGCCGTAGTTTCAGGAGTGATTTTTTTTTTTTTTTTAAAGCGGTCACATTGCTTATGGAGCGATTTGTCCTGAGTTCCCCAAGCTGCCAGATAACGTTTGTTTTGTCTTTCATATTTTTACAAGTTGTAGAAATAGCGGATTCTTAGCAGTACAGAGAGGTGGTGTCCCCTTTGTAGTGATAACTGGCATACTGAATGGATGTCAGGGCTTAATGTAAGTTAGTAAGTTCTGCAAATGACACTGTTAACCTTTTGAGGGGTAGCAACAGCTTCCAGTTTCCATCTTTTCCTCCATCACTCTGGCTGAGGACATGATACATTTAAAGGATTTCTGTCACAGGCTAGCATTTCAGCACAGAGATACTTTGTGTAAATCGGTACTGATGGAGGCTATAGTGAAGACAAGTTTTTTTAAAGTACCCCCATCCCCCAAATTTAGGTTAAAAGCTAGTACTAGTAGGCTGGGATTGTAGTTTAATGGTAGATTGCTTTCTTGTGTTCAATCCCTGGAAAAGGCAGAAGGAAGAATAGTTGTTATTTAGCTAGGTGAGTAATAATCTGCCAAGTAGGAGCTATTGATTATCCCATTAGTTTACAGATAGGAAAGAGAGCCAGGCCCAGTGGGGGAAACTGAGGCTGTCTGATGACTGCCTGTGTGATCCTGGCTGTTTCTTAGAAGCATACTCAACAGAGGTATCCTGCGGTAGAAAACTCTTAACTTGGTTATCATGCCTAAGCAGACATTTTCTTTTTCAGCATTTCTCGGGATTAGAAGAGGCTGTGTATAGAAATATACAGGCCTGCAAGGAGCTTGCTCAGACTACTCGCACAGCGTACGGACCAAATGGTAATGACCAAGTTCAGGCTGTGTGGTGTGACTGTTAGCGTAGAGAGCGGGCCTCACGTGTTTTATGGTCGGTGGCATTGATGTGCCTCTCACTTTCAGTCAGGAATGCAGCTTTCTGGGAAAAGAGAAATTGGAAACGATGCTGTTACCCTGTTAGGTCCTAGGGAAGTCCAGCATCCTCACTAGTGGCCAGTACTATTGTGGAAAGGCTCAGCAGTCTGCAGAAAACAGCACGGCATCAGGAAGCTCTTCCTTCCCTTTAACCACCAGTTGAATTAGAGATGCACACAAAGAGATTACGGAAGAAACCAAATGTGTTTCTAAGCATATTGATTTTAGTGTTAATTCCTGTTTATTAAGCACGTCTTACATGCTAAGCATGTTGGTGTTTAGTCAGGGAAGCCCATGGGGCTATGATGCTGATCTAAACAGATGGTGTGTTCTGGGGCTAAACATCAGTACGGCTTCTTGCCGGAGTTTTCCTGGGTTGTTTGCAGAATATTTGAATAATAATGGAACCTTTTTTTTTTTCTTTGCAACTACTTTTAAGGAATGAATAAAATGGTCATCAATCGCCTGGAGAAGTTGTTTGTGACAAACGATGCAGCGACTATTTTAAGAGAGCTAGAAGTAAGTTTTGTTTCAAAACCATCAAAAACCCATGACTCTGACATAGGTGAAACTGTATTCAATCTAGAGGACGAAAGGCTGTTTCTTCCTCCACTTTATTGTGAAGATTTATAAGTGACCTTTCTAGGTTTTCCATTTTGGCTACTCAAACTCTTAAATTGTCTGTGGGTGGGTGGGTTGAGGAGTATTTCTCTGATGATGATGAGATTTATTATTCTATAGATTGATTCTAATGTGAATTCTCCAGCAGTATAAACTGGTAAATATTGATACTTTATTTTACATAACCTTTTGGCATTTTCCTTTTTTCCCTGAAGTTTTGTTGTCCAAGAGGGTGTGGAATAGATACTTGGAGCAGGATAAGAGGGCTGTGATGCCCATCTCTCGCTCCATTAAACCTGTGGTTTAGTATTGGAGGAGGGGGTAAATAGTGTTTTTTAAAAAATGAGAAAAATTCACATTTCTCTAACAGCTTAAAGAATATGCTAAGAAAAATCTACCTTCACAAATATTTGTGGAGGAATTTTTCATGGTAAATGAAATGAGGAGGACTGGAGTTGAGTGCAGACTCCTCTTGATCAGTTCCCAGCACCCACATCAGGCAGTCCACACAGAGCATGGAATCCTAGTTTAGAGTGACCCGCCACCCCCTTCCAGTCTCTAGGCACCTATTCACACATAGCCACACACAGACACACACAAAAATAAAAATGACCTTCAGAATAACAGAGCTGTGGTGTTGACTTAAAGGGGGACGTAGTCTTTGATTTATAAATGTGGCCTGGGGAGATAGCTCAGTGATGCAGCTCTTGAGCCTAACAAACACAAAGCCCCAGGTTCTGTCCCCATTGCTGAAAATTTAAATTGAACAGTGTCTAAGAGTAATTCCTAAGAATTGAATTTTGTGGCTTTTTAAAAATACTTTGAAGCTTGGGTGTAGGTGCCTGTCTAGGCTTTGATTGCCGACGCTGTATAAACCTGTATAAAAGTGTGGTGGCTTCTGCATGCGGTCAGCACTCAGGAGATGGGGGGGGGGGGCAAAAGGATCCGAAGTTCAAAGTCAACGTCGGCTAGAGTCTGACTGTGTGTACTATCTCAGAGAGAGAGTCTGACTGTGTGTACTATCTCAGAGAGAGTCTGACTGCGTGTACTATCTCAGAGAGAGAGTCTGACTGCGTGTACTATCTCAGAGAGAGAGTCTGACTGCGTGTACTATCTCAGAGAGAGTCTGACTGTGTGTACTATCTCAGAGAGAGTCTGACTGCGTGTACTATCTCAGAGAGAGTCTGACTGTGTGTACTATCTCAGAGAGAGAGTCTGACTGCGTGTAGTATCTCAGAGAGAGAGTCTGACTGCGTGTTGTACTATCTCAGAGAGAAAAGAAAAAGGGGAGTCATGGGTTCCTCAAACAAGAGCATGTTTAGATGTATAAGTGGTATTAAAACTGCCTATGTTTTATTTCTTGTAAAACCTTTGGTTTGTTTTTGAGACAGGGTCTCTGTTCAGGATGTCATGGGCTGGCTCTGTAGACCAGGCTGGCTTGGAACTCTAGATCCCCTCCTGTCTGTGCCTCCTGAATGCTGTAATTAAAGGTGTGCCCCAACAGGCCTGACAAAACATTGTTTAAGTGTTAAAAAGCCAATATATGGAGAAAATTGGCAACATAGTGTATCAGACATGAAGTGGGGGGTTGGGTGAGAATAAGGGGTGATGCTAAAGTTTTTTGTTTTGTTTTTTAACGATTTATTTATTATTATATCTAAGTAAACTGTAGCTGTCTTCAGACACACCAGAAGAGAGTGTCAGATCTCATGGATGGTTGTGAGCCACCATGTGGTTGCTGGGATTTGAACTCAGGACCTTCAGAAGAGTAGTCGATGCTCTTAACTGCTGAGCCATCTCTCCAGCCCGATGCTAGAGTTTTATGCCAAGTGGATAAGATGATAGTTAATAGTGTGTCACCACACCAACTTCTAAAGTCTTAAGTTGCTGAGTTTAACAGTTGCAAATTCTTTATTTTCTAAGTTAGGTATAATTGTGGCACTTTTGTGGAACTGTCTGTAATGCATGGCTGTGAGACGGGTGCTTTGAAATGATTTCATTTGTACTGGTGAGTTTGTGCTGACAAACACAGTTCAGCACAGTTAAACTGTGGGACGAGCTGGTCAGATGGCATTTGCCTGCCATCAAGGAACTTACTGACTTTATGTTGCTCCACGTACACGTCTCTTTCACTTGCTAACCCTTTCTATCAGGTGCAGCATCCTGCTGCAAAGATGATAGTGATGGCCTCTCATATGCAAGAACAAGAGGTTGGTGATGGCACAAACTTCGTTCTGGTGTTCGCTGGGGCTCTTCTGGAACTAGCTGAAGAACTTCTGAGGATTGGCCTGTCAGTATCAGAGGCAAGTATTCATCTTGTACTTTAATTATATTTGAGTACTTGTGTGGTTTTGCTTAAAGCTTAAAATTCAGGTCTAGATGGGTAACAGCACTCGTGGGCAAGCACAGGGACCCGAGTAGTACCCGGTTATACCTGTGATCCCACATGGAGGAGTGAAGCCAGGAGTATCACTGGAACCTGCTCACCAGATTGAGCAGGACACCTGAGAGCCACTGTGCATGTGCGTGCCTGGACAGTCACATGGGCTTACGGTGTACATATATATTGTACCTATTCCAATATGTGTACTTTTACCATATACAAGTAAATGATTTTAAAATAAACTTTAAATCTACTAGTAATAACATTGAGTAGTTTCCATTTTAGGCATTGGCCATATGCTTCGTGTGAATTTGTCCTCAAAAGATTCCTATTGCTAAGTGTTCTTAAAGCCAAGGTCCTCTGAGTGACAAGTGTTAGAGTAAGGGCTGCTATTTGTGTTGTCATCAGAGCCGTGTAGTCCATAGCTATTGGCTCTGCATGCATTTCTGCAAGCACTTGCCATCTTATGTGAAAATCCCCACATTTGTTGGATTACCAGAGTAAGTCATGTCAAAAGTATGTCTACTAAAACGGTTATTTTTATATCATGGTTTAGGTAATATCGGGGTATGAAATAGCTTGCAAAAAAGCTCATGAGATCCTTCCTGAGTTGGTATGTTGTTCTGCCAAAAACCTTCGAGATGTTGATGAAGTGTCCTCTCTGCTTCGAACCTCCATCATGAGTAAGCAGTACGGCAGCGAGACGTTTTTGGCCAAGCTTATTGCTCAGGCTTGTGGTGAGTAATAGTAGGTTACAAAAAATAATCCAAGCTGCACTGATCTAATGTCACTGAGATGTCTTCTCTGTGGTCTAAAAATACGTTTTATTTCTTTGACAGTTTCTATCTTTCCTGATTCTGGCAATTTCAATGTTGATAACATCAGAGTATGTAAGATTCTGGTAAGTTTCAAAAAATCTATTACCATATCCAACTAGATCTTACAAGGGGATCTTGTTCTGTAGTCTTGGGGCTTTGACCCAGAGCCTGAGCATGCTGGGAAAGCCCTCTGCCGTGAAGGCACATTCCCATTCCAAGATCAGTTACTTTGCCTGGTCCCCTGCTTCAAAGTTGTTCTACTCTTTTCTTAAGACTTAATTGATGTCCAGTCTTTTGCCTGCGTTTCTGTCTTTGTGTCATGTGCATACAGTTGCATGGAGGCCAGGAGAGGCCATCAGGTCTCCTGGAACTGGAGGCACGATGGTTCTGAGTTACCTTTTCAGTGCTGGAATCAAATCTGGTTCCTCCGGAAGAGCATGCAGTCCTTAAACGCTGAGCCATCTATACACCCATAAATTTTACCCTATGTTTTAGATTTAGTGCTTCTGTCTTAAAGCTATTTTATTGGTCTTTCATAATTAATTCTGCTACTGCTATGAATAATAATGTAAATATCTGATAGGTAACACCCCAGGGAGTTGTGACCCACAGATTGAGAACTGCTGTTGCTCTCTGTTAAAAGTATATTTTTTGTGAAATCATCTTTTCCCAATACATAGGGATTAGCGTAATGTAAAAGAATGGGGCTGGAGAGATGGCTCACCTTTGAAACCATCTTTTTCTATTCGTTCTGTAGTATTAGCAATTCCACTTAGTATATTAGTGCCAAGTGCTTGGTGATCAGGCAAATAAATGACTTGATTGCTGTCTACCTTTGCTTTTCCCAGCATGCTGAATGGCTTTCCTTCCACAGTAGTGCTTCCAGCCGTGAGAATGGTTGGTTTATGCCTACCTCCACAGCCTTGCTGTACAACTTTAGTTTAAAATTTAATGACAGTGTTGCTGGGTTGCCAGTCTTAGTACTTTGACTCTTTTCCCACCCGTTCTTTCCCCCGCTTTCACCCCCATCACTAGGTAGGAAAGAAAGGAAGAGGTTCTTGAATCTAATTTCTTCTTTGCTTGTAGCTGCTCTTCGCTCTTTGTGGGATCTTCCCCTGCTTCACCCCTCACTAGAGAGGAGAGAAGGGAGAGATTATAAGTAGAGATCCTTGAATTTAAATTTCTTCTTGTTTCTTCTTTGAGCACATCTGTTACCAAACCACAACCAACCTCCTATATTGGGGGTCTCTCTCTCTCGCTCTCGCTCTAGCTTTTATATACCCTCTGAAAAGTTCCCAGAATTCAGAGCATCACACAGTCGCAGAAGTTGCAGAAGCTATCTGCAGCTGGCAAAACCATGCCCCAACACCTGGGACGAAACAAAAGCATAGACTATTTCTTTGTTACTTAAAGAACCCAAATTTTCTGATTTCTCACTACACTAAATTTGACTCCTTAGGGCTCTGGTATTTATTCATCCTCAGTATTACATGGCATGGTTTTTAAGAAGGAAACTGAAGGTGATGTGACATCTGTCAAAGATGCAAAGATAGCTGTGTACTCTTGTCCGTTTGATGGCATGATAACAGAGACAAAGGTATGTGACTTGAAAGGGACCTTTGGGTTGCTTTTTCCATTACTGTTTATTTTGGGTGTGGGGTTTGTTCTTAAGCAAACTGAAGATTACAAAATTATTTGTTCAGACCATGAATATTTGCTTGAGCTACTAAATTCTAAACTAAAAACACTTAGTGGTGGCAGTATTTTTATTCTTTTTTTGTTTTTTTCAAGACGGTTTCTCTGTAGCCCTGGCTGTCCTGGAACTCACTCTGTAGACCAGGCTCACCTCGAACTCAGAAATCCACCTGCCTCTGCCTCCCAAGTGCTGGGATAAAAGGCATGCGCCACCACGCCTGGCAGTATTTTTATTCTTTTTTTTTTTTTTAAGATTTATTTATTTATTATATGTAAGTACACTGTAGCTGTCTTCAGACACTCCAGAAGAGGGCATCAGATTTCGTTATGGATGGTTGTGAGCCACCATGTGGTTGTTGGGATTTGAACTCTGCACCTTCGGAAGAGCAGTCGGCACTCTTAACCACTGAGCCATCTGGCCAACCCCAGTATTTTTAATTGTAGCTCTTTGTTAATACTGAGCATCTTGTATGCTCATGGTATGGCTTTTTGTGAATGTTGACATTCTCTTATACTCTTAAGAATGCTAATCAATTTGAACGTGTTAAGTCAGTCTTTAAAACTACATGTTTTAGATTCATCAGTAGTTAGATTCATGGCAAATAATCGTGGCAGATTCCAGTTGTTGGTTTTACAGACTTGAGGGTTGTGTGGCTATGCTTCAGGGAAGATGTGAGGAGGGATTGTTTTGCTGATGCTCATTGTATTTGAATATATATATGCATATGCATGCCTGACATTCCTAAAGGAAATCTGTCCCTGCCACATTGAAAACACATGTGCTTTGAGACGTGAGAGTGAAGGTCTTCATTTTATACACTTTATAATTTTATACATGAGGAGCTTTTAACAAGTACGTGTATTTTGCTTCATAATAAAACACATATTTTCATGTTTTCTCTCAGATCTTTAAATTATTGGGCAAAACATTACCTTACAACTTTGAACACCAAGACTGTGACAGGTTTGAAAGGGAGGGTGTGGCTTGTTTTCCAGGGGACCGTGCTGATTAAGACTGCCGAGGAGCTAATGAACTTCAGTAAGGGAGAGGAGAACCTCATGGATGCTCAGGTGAAGGCCATTGCAGGCACTGGTGCAAATGTCATAGTAACAGGCGGCAAAGTGGCGGACATAGCTCTTCATTATGCTAACAAGTACAATATCATGTTGGTGAGGTAAGAGCTACATTCTTGTAAACAACACTATAACTTGTTCTTGGTGCTTTGTACATTCAGTAAACTGAGAACAATTGATAAAGGGAAAATGAAGATCAAACAGCAAAAGGATTTATATAGGAGGGAGAAGTGAACTTTACATAAGCAGTGGGGTCCAAGGAGCGGTAAGGAGATCTTACTTGAGTAAGGAGGAGAACGCATTCTGGGCAAGAGGAATAGCTTAAGGGTTAAGATGTAAACTTAATGAACTGCTTATCAGCTATAGTATGGATCAAGAAAAATGCTTTTCACTGAGGAAAACGCTTGGGGCACGTTTTACCATCTAGCAGCCAGTCAGATAGACACAGTAATATCCTTGCTCTTCCTTACAGATGGTGCAGTTGCACCTGTATCCTAGGTTTGAAGTCTGTCAGGCTACACCTTAATTTGTAGAATAATGCTGTACATGTGTGCTTAATTTGTCTAAGACAGATTCTTGTTGTGTAGCCCTGGCTGGCCTGGAACTCTGTGTCTCCTCCCAAGTGCTGAGACTAAAGCCTGTGCTGCTGCGCTGACCTCAGTTCTTTATCTGTAGACGGCGTGCGCTTCAGATGTCATAGGCATTGCTGGCTAGTTTGTTACACTCACAAAGTCAGGAGTCAGCTTCTTAGCTTCCTAATTCAGTGCAAGAAAAACATGATCACTTCGAATAAGGTGAAAGCAGTATTATTTCCTTGGCTGGCCATGTAGACTAGCCTGGCCTATGAGATCTGCTGGTCTGTGGCTGCTTGGATTAAAGGTGTATGTGGCCTTGTCTGGTTTATTTGCTATTTATTCTCTACATTTTATGTTATTATGACTAAATCAAATTTTTCATTTTTTTCTTTTTGAAGACTGAACTCAAAGTGGGATCTCAGACGACTCTGTAAAACAGTTGGTGCCACAGCTCTTCCAAAATTGGTATGTATGTTGGAAAACAAAAGATGGGTGAATACATTTGAATTTTTACTACAAGGATCATTTTTTTTTTGTAGACTCCTCCCGTCCAAGAAGAAATGGGACATTGTGACAGTGTTTACCTCTCAGAAGTTGGAGATACACAAGTGGTTGTTTTTAAGCATGGTATGTAGTAATGGTAAGGTGTGCTTTATACAGTTAGGGATTTGTTTTCTCTGATTTAATCCACAAATTATTTATTGGCAGAAAAAGAAGATGGTGCCATTTCTACTATAGTTCTTCGAGGTTCTACAGACAATCTGATGGATGACATAGAAAGGGCAGTAGATGATGGAGTTAATACTTTCAAAGTTCTCACAAGGGTCAGTATTTGCAATTTCAGAAATTTGTGATTTCTTGAAACTCAAACATGAGAACATCATGATAGGTGGTTCTAACAACCTGTCAGTTGCTAATGAATGTTACCTTCAAAAACGATTGTGCAAACTAAACAGTAACAAGGCTGTTGCAGAGTGTGGACGGTCGACCATTGCTGCAGCACGGCCAATGCTGTACTAGTTCCTAGTCTCCAGGTTTGAAAGCTTGATGTAGTCACTGGATCTCAGAGCGTTTTGCATAATGGTGCCTACTGAAAAATCTATCGTCTAAAGAAGTATTCCACTTGGTGGGTTTTCCATTTTGTTTTTAAATAGGATAAGCGTCTTGTACCTGGAGGTGGAGCTACCGAAATTGAATTGGCTAAACAAATCACATCATATGGAGAGGTAGAAGTCTTTTCTATAGAAACTGTCTTTCTGGCCTTTTTTTTAAAAAGAGTACTAAAAAAAGCACTGACAAACACATGTTGTTTTAGACGTGTCCTGGGCTTGAACAGTATGCTATTAAGAAGTTTGCTGAAGCGTTTGAAGCGATTCCACGGGCACTGGCAGAAAATTCTGGCGTGAAGGCCAATGAAGTTATCTCTAAACTTTATTCCGTACACCAAGAAGGAAACAAAAATGTGGGGTTGGATATCGAGGTACTAAGATTTGACTTTTTTGTGACTATACACTATATACAGAAATACACTGCATGTAAAGGAGGAAACTGGTGCAAAATAGAGGTTTGAGTTTTACAAGTAGCTCTCGTAATTGATAACTTAACCTGATAGAGGAAATTTTAGTTTTATTGACAGCTTTGGAGTGAGGGTATATTTCGGTTATCATTTAGGAGCCTTGTAAGTATTTCACGTTGAGTTGACCAACTTCAAGTTGACCAACTTCTGTATTAGTCAGGGTTCTCTAGAGTCACAGAACTTATGGACAGTCTCTAGATAGTAAGGAATTTATTGATGACTTACAGTCGGCAGCCCAATTCCCAACAATGGTTCAGTCGCAGCTGTGAATGGAAGTCCAAGGATCTAGCAGTTACTCAGTCTCACGCAGCAAGCAGGCGAAGGAGCAAGAGCTAGACTCCCTTCTTCCAATGTCCTTATATTGTCTCCAGCAGGTGTAGCCCAGATTAAAGGTGTGTTCCACCACACCTTTAATCCCAGATGAAAGGCATAGCCCAGATTAAAGGTGTGTTCCTTAAACTCGGAGATTCAATCTTCTGGAATCCATAGCCACTGTGGCTCAAGATCTTCAAACCACGAAGTAAGCTTTCACGAGTAAGAAATTAATTTTGTTTTCACAGGCTGAAGTCCCTGCTGTAAAGGATATGTTAGAAGCCAGTATTTTAGATACTTACTTGGGAAAATACTGGGCTATTAAACTGGCCACTAATGCTGCAGTCACTGTACTAAGAGTGGATCAGGTGAGTGAAAATGAAACTGTAATCTTTACAAAGTGGTGGCCCATGGGACGCAGGGACAAGCACACTTCTTTAATCCCAGCATCAGGAGGTGAAAGCAAGCAGATCTGAGTGCCAAGCCATCTTGCTCCACAGAGCAAGACCTTGGCTTAAAAATGAGTTGTCTTTTCAGGCTATGGAAGGTGGCTCAGATAGGAGTGCTTACCCTGAAAGCCTGAGGACCAGAGCCGCAGGCACGGTGGCGCATCTGTAACCTCACTGCTAGGGCTAGAGGCAGGCAAATCCCAGTACAGTGCAGTCATAACATAGCACTCCTGATTGTACTATCTGTTCACCCTCACATCTGGAGATCACAGCTGGCTCAAATTAAATTTTAAAACTTTTGGCAGTTTTAAATTAGCCGAGACCATTTAGACATGGGGGATGGGGGCTTGGGAGAGTGTAAGCTTAATGTGGTATGAATATAGGCTACAAAAGGGAAGTGCAGGCTCATTTATTATAAGTACTGTCAGTAAGTATGAAGTCCCTAATTGTTTCTGGAGGTGGGAGGACCAGGGTATGTTAGTTTCTCTGCTTTGCTGAAGTACAGCTTGAGACAGTAGGAGTGTCCTTTGATTATATTGAGATGAAGACTGCTGATAAAGTGGTTAAGCCTCTCTCACACACACACACACACAGTTTGTGGTTCTTACCTCCATAGGTAGAAGTTTAATGTACTTACCATGGGTTTTTGTTATTTAGATCATCATGGCAAAACCAGCTGGTGGGCCCAAACCTCCAAGTGGGAAGAAGGACTGGGATGACGACCAGAATGACTGAGGAACTTGTCATAGGTTAAGAGTTGTGTTTGTAGAGTAGAACTTGCCCAGTGTTTTATTTTTCTTATTTGTGTTTGTACTCTGCTGGGTGGTACAATAAATGTGTTACTGTTATGGCCGTCTGTTTAATCACTCACATGACTGTTCTCATTGTATACTTGACCATATCTATTGGGAAAGACACTTTCTAGTCTGTTGTTTATCTCATTTCCAAAGTTGTTCCCCCAATCCCATGGCCTTGAAAGTCTGGCTTCTAAATGTTTGTTGTTTATCCCATAGCAAACAAAAAAAGTTCAGACAGTGTCCTAATTAATATAAGGCTTTTCAATAGTGGCTGGGCCAGAGTTTATGCGCACACACTGACACCAAGATTTCACATTGCTCCCAATCCTAATCTCAGCACTAGAATAGTGAAACATGGTGTTGCCAGTAGTGGGTACAGTAAATAACAACTTAAACTCTAATAAAACAAGTTTTGGGAATATCAGTTTATTGATGTGTCAAGCACTACCACCCAGTCAGAGTAAGCACAGAACTTAGTTATTCAAATCCTTCCTAAAGTTGAAACTAGAAGGAATAAAAACCAGTATGCTAATACAAAACCGCTGTAAATTATTTTGCCTGTATTTAAATAAATAAACATGATTTTTTTTCTGTCATTTACTTAGGTGAACATAATTTATAGTTTAACTTTTTATTGTTATAATAGCCAGTATAAAAGCCATAGGTGTATTTCCAGAGAAAGCACTTTTTGTTATCACAGTATTCTCTCATAAAATAGGAGATACGCTTGTGAGTTCAGTACTTTAGTTATAGGCACAGCTTGCACATGTGTATCGCTGATGTGAAACCACTGCCCTTTGGTTGATTCCATTTCACAATCTGTCAGGAAATACAAAAGGAAAGCGTCAGGCTTCTATTATTTGCTTTGGCATAATAGGCAAAATGTGCGGAGTATCCAAGATAGCTTACCTTGTGGAATGTCACCGTGAAGAACAAGATTGGAGAGGTGACAGCTTGCAGTTCTCTCCTTCGCATAGGCAGTGTAATGCCCTGACCTCATAGTACCACTGTGTTCAACAACTCCATATAAGGAATACAGCACTCGTGTACTTTCTTCAGCAACATTCTTAAAAACATATAAAATACGTATAATCCAGTGTTACTGTCCCATTTACACACATGTCCTTGGAAAGACATGTTCACATCTTGTCACACCACCTGTCTGTCCTAGCCCACAGAGATAACTTCACCTTTATCAAAGTTGAATTTGATTTTATGGTGCAAAAACTAGGTCATGAACCACGTAATAATATCATGGTTAAATGACATAGGTATTAACTCAATTTGCCAGTTAAAGGCCTCAAGAAAATTCTAGAGTACCTTTATATCTTGGCCATCCTGGTTCTGCCACCAATATAAACCTTGTAAGGCTAACATTTAGGTTGTACTTTAAAACCCCGAGTTAAGGCTGCTTAAGACCATAGGTATGACAGCTCTTGTAAAAACGCATTCCCTCAAGCAGGGCCGTTTTCCTTTGTGCTCTAATTATCACTGTTCTTGAACAGTCCTTTCCTGTACTCTTGGGCAGCCTGTGCCTCCATAGTCTCTGCACTGTTTGCCTTGACAGAGAGGTATGTGCACCGGTGATTTGCCTGGGTTTCCAGTGCCATTCCTTTTCAGCCATAAAGACTGGATTTTAAAATCTTAACCCATTCTGTAGTGCTCTTTTCCTCCCTTCAACTATTCTGTGCTCTTCAATCTCAACTATCGCTGGGCGTGGTGGCGCGAGCCTTTAATCCCAGCGTTTGGGAAGCAGAGGCAGGTGGATTTCTGAGTTCGAGGCCAGCCTGGTCTACAAAGTGAGTTCCAGGACAGCCAGAGCTATACAGAGAAACCCTGTCTCGGAAAAAAACAAACAAACAAACCAATAGTTGCCTTGGTCATGTTGTCTGTTCACAGCAGCAAAACCCTAACTAAAACCAAAGATATAATAACCAAAGTCCCCCTCTATAAAATATTTCTAACCAATCACTTTTATCATTGAGCTGCATCCCAGCCCTCCTTCTAAAATAATATCAATTTCATATTTAATGTGAAATACCAGAAGAGTATTTGATAGGTCATGATTTCTCTTAAACAATTTCCTTTAAAAAAAAAAAACAAAAAACAAAACACTTTTACCTACCTTACATTTAAGGGTACAAAAAGGAGCCAAATCTAAGATTTCTGGAAACTTTATGTGTTTGTTAACTTTGCGCAGGTTAAAACCAGCCTAAAAAAAAAAGAAGGATGGCAGACTGAGTTCTTTTCCTGGAAAAGCTATACGGATTGTCCTCTAATGCCCAAAGAACATGTAGCCCCAGTCACCTTTCTATAGAGACTTTTTCCTTGTCTTGTTTCTGGCTAGTGTAGATTTTTCTTTAAGTACCTCACATTACCAAAAAGTGCTCTGGTGAGATTTCCCTGGTTCTGCCTTAGTCACCCCAAATACCAGATTAGGTCAGAGATTTTTAAGTTCCTAAAATTCAACAATAGCAGAATATTTTTCTTGAGTCACATAGTCTAACCATGCTTACACAAGTGCCAGTAAGACCCAACCAATTGGTCAAGCCAATACTTGACCAATTAGAGGGAAAATGTCTATAAAATCCTGGAGAATTTCTAAGTTGTAGTAATATATCAAATCTTCCAGAAAAGATGATCCAGTCACAAAACTATGAAAATCTAATATATTCTTTTTATCAAGTCATTAAAAAATTAAGATATACTACATACACATTTTAGCAGTAAACTGGTGTTTTTCTAATCTAAAGTTAAACTTTGAATAAGATACTACAAATCATAAGCTCTAGAAACCAGGACTGTCTAAATTTCTTCACTTTGACAAACTTAGATATATTTTCTCTTCTAAATTTCCCATTCTTTTGAAATTAGAATTAAGACAAGGCAGAAAAAAATTCAGAAGAGACTAAAGTAGGGGTTGCATACGTAAGCTAATTTGGAGTTCTGAGGGTACCTGCTGGAATCGCTTTAAATGCAGAGTGAGGACAGGAGGCGCGAGGGAGACCAGCATCTGCTTCTTGGCATTGGTGTAAACATGTCTCCTGTCACCTGCAAACAGTCAGTCTGTTATAGAAGGACGACCTAAAGCTCTAAAGCCAGGAGGAACAAACCTCAGCAGACTGTGGTCATATTTGTGTCTTTAATAACCAAGAGGCAAAATTCAAGGACATTTTCTCAGTATAAATTGAAAAATGTCCATAACACATGAAGAATGTAAGCAGCAGCACATTTAATTAGGGTTGGCAGTTAAGTGTTCCATATCAAATTATTTATAAAAACCTATAAAATGTTTTTGAGGCTGTGACAGGCACATGCTCCCACATGCCTGTAATCCGGTATTTAAGAGGTAGAGGCATAGGATGGCAACTTTGAGGACAGCATTTTTTTAAAAGGCTTTAAAGTACAACTCACTACCAAATGTACAAAGTCCTAGATTGAATTCCAGACACCAAAACATTTTACGATATCTTTGAGAACTTTCACATCAGCAGGATGCCTGGAGGTACTTGGCATATCTCCCTTCATAAGAAATGACCACAATGAGAGGAAACACGGTTTGCTCAGAGACTATCAGAAACAGTATTAGGCCTATGGATTTTGGCTTGCTTGCCATTGTCTGCTCTAAAATTAAATCCCTAAAAGCAACATTACTTATTCTTTATATTATTTTACATGTAAAGAAATGACTTTAGGGAGCTGGCAAGATGGCTCAGTGGTAAGAGCACTGACTGCTCTTCCAAAGATTGTGAGTTCAAATCCCAGAACATGGTAGCTCACAACTACCCGAATTAGATCTAATGCCCTCTTCTGGCATGTCTGAAGACAGTTACAGTGTACTTATGTATAATAATAAATAAATCTTGAGAGAGAGAGAAAGAAGGAAGGAAGGAAGGAAGAAGAAAAAGAGAAAGAAAGAACTTTAGAATACTTCAACTGCAATGAAAATCTTCAACAGTCTGTGACACTGTACTCCCTTTCAATCCATGCCATGCAGTTTTTTTTTCTTTTTACTAACACAATTACAAGCATGAGAGTACTTGTGACTCTCCAAACCCAGATGTGATAATTCACAATTATTCTACCTGCAAAATACACACTTTAATATCAACTTTTACAACAAGAAAAATAAATACCTTTTATATTTGCCTTTGGTCCATTACACTGCCGTCTTGAACACACTTCACAAAGCAGTTTATTGGCATCTTGAAGTTTCTCATTCCGGGTGAACTGATATAAGCAATGTTGAATGGAACACTCATCAGTACTAAACGCTTCTCGGTTCGCGAGGGTACAGAAAGCAGTTTCTGGGTCCTCGTTCATGACCTCATATACCTTGGGTGCAGAATGACTGTCATTCGGAATCTCTATATTTATTTCATCAGGATCAACAGCAGCATTCAAATTAAGGTTTTTTAAACCATTGATAATGTCTAGTTCTCCACTGGTCCTTTCTTCCAGGAAGGCACCATTGAAATCCCTAGGACATTCAGGAGCAGGCGTCACAATCCCCAGATCACTCTCGGTGTTAGCACTTTTCACTCCTAGGTCCTCTGGGCTTTCCTGCACATCAGGTGTCCTTTCTATCATGCTCTCTTGGCCATCCAAATCCTTCTGGTTAACAGACAGCTCTATCTGTGTGGCCTCCTCTTGAGAACCATGGGTGGAGTCGGTATCCACTTCCACTTCTCCCGCAAGTGCTGTGTCAGCTTCACGTTCATTGTCTTCCGTGTAGTCAGTGGCGCAGAGCTCATTGAAGTGAAGAAATCTTTCTTGAATTTTTTGTTGCCTTCGTTGGTTCTTAGTAAAGAGTACATATAAAGAGAGAAGAGAGACAGAATATGAGTGTACATACTATATCAGATTTTGTTGGTTTTCAAACATCATTTCATAAGGAGTGTTCACTCTCAAATTCTGATTTTAAAAATTCCTTTACTATCAGAGTTCAAATAAATTAAGACAAAAAAATTCTTTAAATGAGATCAAGAATAATCACTATTCATTACATTGGACTACTGTGGAAATAGTAGTATGAGTTGGTGTCTATTCCTGAGAAGTGAGCTACTCAGAGCTCTATGACTTAGACCTGAGCAGCCAGTATGAGACAAAGTGGTGGTCTGTAAGAGAATGGCCCCACAGGTCTATGCGAGTGGGTGTGGCCTTGCAGGAGTTACTTTACTGGGGGCAGACACTGAGGGCTTCTAAGCCTATGCCATTCCCGGTGCGCTTCCTCTGCTGCATTATGGCTCTGGGCTTGGAGGTGGTGCTGCACCTTTTAATCCCAGTCCTCACGAGGCAGAAGCAGGCAGATCTCTGTGAGTTCCAGGACAGCTATGGCTACATAGAGAAACCTTGTCTTGAAAAGCAAAAAGAGGTGAGCTCTGAGTTGTTCTGTTTGCCATCTGGACTCACACCGTCTAGAAGTATGAAACTTTCACGTCCTTTGTTCATAGTTTATTGTCACAGTAATTAGAAACCAAGGCAGAAAGATTTACCTACCAGTTGTAATTACTGATTATTAACAGGGGTCTCACTAAAACAATCACAAAAGGACACACTCCAAGACTGCCTTGGCTACAGGATAGATGAAAATTCTGAAAACGAAAATTTTTAACAAAGAAGCAAAGAAGCCACATGCCCAAGGCCAGTTAAAAATAAATCCCTACTAAATTCACATCTCTGCCTGTACAGACAGGGGCAAATAAGAACAAATTATATGTAGGGTCTAGGGAAACAGCTCAATTAAGAGTGTGGCTGCTTGGGGCTGGAGAGGTGGCTCAGTGGTTAAGAACACTGACTGCTCTTTCGAAGATCCTGAGTTCAATTCCCAGCAAGCACATGGTGGCTCACAACCATCTGTAATGGGGTCTGTTGCCCTCTTCTGGAGAGTCTGAAGACAGTGACAGTATACGGGAAGGGGAAGGGGAAGGAGAAGGGGAGGAAGGGGGAGAAGGGGGGGAGGGGAAGGAAGGAAGGAAAGGGAAGGAAGAAGACCGAGGTTCAATTCCTAGCACCCTCTGAGCAGCTATCAACCATCAGAACCCCAACTGCAGAGCATCTGATCCTCTCTTCTGGCTGGTGGTGGTGGCACCAGTCATAAACGTGCTGAATGAACAGACATGCTGCAAAAGCCAACCCTATTCCATCTTAGGACCAGCCTCCATCTTAGAGGAAAAAAAGCCCGAGAACTTGACCTACAGCTAAGGAAGGATCCCATGGCTTGTCCTGGCCAAAGTTACTCCCTAGCTACTTCCTTAGTCTGATGGTTTCAGATGTCCTTTCAGACCGTTGGTGACTGTCTTGAGAGTACCCACCTGTTGGCTTACAGTACACTTTCAGATACTTGCCAGGATAGACTCCCCCTCACTTACTTCCAGTTCCTATAAAACCTTGTCCTGCTGAGGGCTCAGGGCTGCTCCACCTTCCCTTCCTGTCCTGCTGTTTCAGGGTTGGGCTGGAGGAGAGCCCAAGCCTGAGCTTGTAATAAAGAGACCCCAGTGCTATTATGGGCTCCTTGGTGCTCTTTTGGGATTCATGAATGCTTCCTGGCACAACAATGTAAACAAAATACCCATTTACATAAAAATAAATAAAATTTCAAACAAAACAAAAAGTATAGTGTTAAACCTCACCACTCTGCATGCTAATAAAAGTTTTTAATTATAAAAAACAAGTAACTAGGGGCTGGCGAGATGGCTCAGTGGTTAAGGGCACCGACTGCTCTTCCGAAGCTCCTGAGTTCGAATTCCAGCAACAACATGGTGGCTCACAACCACCCTTAATGAGATCTGACTCCCTCTTCTGGTGCGTCTGAAGACAGCTACAGCGTACCTATTTATAATAATAAATAAATCTTTGGGTCAGAATGAACAGGGACTGGGTGAGCGGGGCCGACCAGAGCCAAGTAGAGGTTCTAAAATTCAATTCCAAATAACCACATGAAGGCTTACAACCATCTACACAGTTACAGAGTACTCACATACATACAATAAATAAATGTAACTATAGACAAAGCATAATGCCCCCGTAGGTTCCTACCTTGGCCTGCTTTTTGGCCTGCTTCTTTGCCTTTTTCTGTAGGTGCTTGCTTGTCCCTGACGGAAGATCGCTCCTTGATTTCATGTAGCTGTCATCTTTCTCTTCCTCACTGTCTTTATCTTCTTCCTCCATTGTCATTTTCACATTTTTATCATTTATACTTTTCTTACCACTCTTAAAATATGGAGAAAAGCAAAATATTACCACTACTACTTGGACAAAGAAAATCCATGTTGCCTAATGTTTTTTACTCCATTATTTTTAATTCCCACAATATATAAAAAGTTATATAAAGGTCAGGCATGGTGACACACCCCTTTAACGTCAATTCTCAGGAGGCAGAGCCAGACAGATCTCTGAGTTAGAGGCCAGCCTGAATACAGAGCGAGTCCAGGACAACTAGGACTGTTACATACAGACACTCTATCTCCAATAACAACAATCATCACAGGGTGAGGAAATATGAAACAAAACAGCAAGAAGGCCATGGGGGGGGGGGGGGGGAGGAACTGGCTCAGCAGTTAGAAGGAGCACCATGTCAAGTGACTCACAACCATCCAAGCTCTAGCTCCTCCATGGGTTCAAAGCCACCTTACAAACATACCTCTACACAAATATACCTATATACACAAAAGTCAGTGTTACATGTAAGTAGATTAGAAAGGAATGCAGTGAGTGTTACTGGCTGCATGCCATAGCATGTTGTATAGATGTCCTTTTGTAAATGCACTCGTGTAAGTGGTTTCTAGGTCACACCACAGAATTCCTCTGTAGTTTTGTCTTTTTCTGCATGTGAATGATGGTTTTAGGGAAAGTAAAGTGAGTCTGGAATAAGTCACTTGAATAATGACTTATTCCATACTCAGTCACTTGTTCAGAAGTTGGGTACTCACTGGTGTCACCCTTGTTGGCCTGCAACTTCCTATATAGACCAACCCAAGTTTAAATTCAGAGGTTTGCTAAGTTGTACCTCCCCAGAGTTGAGAGTACAGTCACAGAAAACCACACCCAGCAGCTTGTATCTTACAGCAACTTAAAAGGAACCCAATTAATATGGCATAAACTGAGATAATCATTTCTGTTTAATCTTTATGCACTAAAGACTACAAGGGTCAGCTTGTCGTCAGCTTTAAATACAGAAAACAGTTATTTTAATAGGAAAAAAATACTCCCCTATATGTAATCCTATCAAGATAATACCTACAAAGAATCCTAGACACAGCTTTTAAGTAAAGAACAGAGCCCTTTTTCTTTTCAAATCCTAAACATGATTCCATCTCTAGTAAACACTGGAAAACTTCTCAATGGGCTGGCTGGAAATACACAGATCCTTAAAAGATGTTCCTCATAAAATCCTACAAAGACAAAATTAACACAAAAGGAAATAAATCTTGTTTGCTAAAGTAATACTCACCTGATCATCTAAAACTGGAAGAGACAAATCAAGGAACGATTCATGCACTAAGGAGACCTTAACCAACCAAAGGCAATATAAAAGGAAAAGGAAAAAAAAATGTTAAATCTTACTATTAGATTAGTCCCATCCAGCAGAGAAAGACATTCACATTAAGCATTACCTATCAGGGCTCCTCTCTCACCACCCAAGGATGAAGGGTGGAAGGTGGCATTTAGTAAGCAAAGGATTAAGAGACTTTGAAGGGGGCGGTTAAGAACATTCACTGCTCTTCCAGAGCTCCTGAGTTCAATTCCCAGCACCCACATGGTGGCTCACAGCCATCTGTAATGGGATCTGCCCACTTCTGGTGTGTCTAAAGAAAGTTACAGTGTACTCACATACATAAAATAAATTAATCTTTGAAAAAAAAAGAATATTTGAAATAAAAAAATTATAGAACTTTGAAGACCATGAGTTGGGGAAGAATTTAAAGTTATTGCAATTTATTAAAGATTTTAAGGGTAATAAATATATTTACAGTGAGTAACCATATACATCAAAAAAGACTATCATGTGTGGGTTGGGAATGGAGGTACATACTTAGAATGCCAGCCCTCAGAGGTTGAGGCTGGATAACTTTGGTGAGTTCCCAGCCAGCCTGGGCTGCAGAGCAAGACTTCATCTCAAGACCAACCAACAATACCACTCTAGTAGTCAATAATTAAATAGCCCTGGCAAAGGCACACTCCTTGCTCCTCTTTAATTAGATACGTCTGTCCGTCCTCAGTGTCCAAGCCCACCCCACAACACCCACTTACAGTCCTGCATTCATCACACATGATCGTACTAGTCAGCTCGCCACCAAAGATGCGGTCCACAAAACTCGGGATTGCCTTTTTCTTTTCATAATCTATAACAACAAAAGAATTACAATTATTTCTTAAAGTTAATTGGGAAAAGTTTAAATAACTTATCTAAATTTTCATTCTTAATTTCCTGTCCCTAAAAGTTTTTTTTCTATTCATAATTACCAGTGTTACATTTGTAAGTTGTGGGAGTTAACAGTATATAGTCTACCACTGAGAACAAAATTAACACAATTACCTTTTTATAAATGATATGTGTCTGTGCGCACATGTGTGTGTGTGTGTGTGTGTGTGTCTGTCTGTCTGTCTGTCTTCTGTTTATTAATAGGAAACAAACTTCCACTCAGTGGACTGTTCTTATGATCAGAAACAACAAGGTCAGACTCTGCTAGTCAGTCCTATCACTCCTTGTTCCAGCGCTAACATCTGATGACAGCCAGTACTGATAGGAGATTGCAGTCTAACAGAAGAATAGCCATAACTTGGTCTATGAGCTCTGACAATAAACTTTTTTTATACTTAAAACATAACAATACAAAACCCTTGGGAACTATCAGGCAAATTGTTCCATTTGACTTTCTACAGTCCTATTAATACTTTTGACATGCTTAAAGTCAGAGAGTATTTTAATATCCAGTCACATAATTTTCAAATTACATGAAGTGTATAAGCATTACTCAAGCGGTCTTCGCCCACATGCAGAAGCCAGAGGCACCGTCCTGTTACCAGGCAGGCTCTATGGCAAGCTGAGGAGGCACAGATACCTCTTAGGAGGTAACTGGAACCTGAGCTTTAATACTGGAACCCTTGGTCACCGGGACCGCTAGCTAACATTTTACAAAACTTAAATGAAAATCAAACGTACTTCTTGTGTTTCACCAGTCCTGTGTCAAATGCCCAGCAGTTACACATAAGCAGTTATGACTTTATAGGAAAGCATGCAGGAGAATGCCAACATCATATTAAATTCTGTGGACAAAGCCAAGTGTAGTGGCTCATGCCTGTAATTCCAGCACTCAAGAGGCCAAGGCAGAAAGATCTGTGAGTTCTGGAGCAGCCTGAGCTAGAGCGTCCTAAATCCTTAAATGACACACAAGAGCTAAGACAGCTTTATGATTAATAACCAGCTACGGATAAGTCAAACTAGTGTCATTCACTTACTGCCTGTTAATTAGAATTAGTTTCAGAAAAATAAAATTGTGATGCTATCTTAATTCTATCTTTATAGATCTTAATATATTAATGCATAAAAAGAATATATCACAAGCTAAGCTTTTCCAAAATATTTACCGCTGGAGGACTGATTTTTGAAACTCAACAATAACATGGGTAAATTTTAATTAAATTATTTCTGGGTTTGAAATATATGTGCCAGTAATTTTGTCCTAAGGTACAGAAGAATTCAACTATAGCGTTTTAATTCAAAAAATCAGACATTACCTTTAACTTTATTTTTTACTTCTTCATCCAATTTTTCAGTAGAATTACCAAATGCTTTAAGAATTCCTTTACTCACTCTCTAAAATAATAAAATGAATATATATACACTATTAAATTTTAAAGTTATTTTCCTTAGAAAATATGTAATAAATTAAAGAAAGGAGTAAGATGCAGCTCCACAAATTTACTGAGATAATCACATTTTCAAGATTAATTCAAGGAGCTGAAGAAAACCTATGCCTATTAAGCCTACAAAGCAAATCTCTGAATACAGGGATGGTCTTAGCATTTCAAGACCTTAAGCCTATTCAACACCGCTTCTTAGGGCACACCACCACTTCAGGAAAACATTGAGATACTCAGTGCTAGTGAGGCTATGCTGCAGCTAGAAGAGCCAGCCCCAACACTTACTGCTGTGTCATTCCTGAGTTAAGGATGGGACATTTCTACACCAGCCTACGGAGTAATAGAACAGTCTACTCATAGGATGGCTGCAAGAACTATAAAAGGTAGTTCATATGAGACACAGAACTGCCTGGTTTAAATGGAAAACTGAATGAGTTATTATTACTGTTACTAGTATAATTAATTAAACTCATACCTCCAAAATGCACTATATATCCTGGTAATTAACAAAAGTGTTTAGTTTAAAAATGCATCTCCTGACTCTAACTAAAGTGAAAATACTTCCCAGACTCAGCACTTGTAGTAAGCCATACTCAGGAAGAGTATGCTGCAACAAGGACTGTCTGGGGAGAAATGTTTTCCAGTGTTCTGCATCTCTCCTCGCGGAGTCTAGTGTATCAGAGTCCTTAAAGATGGGATTGCTGCAGTCAACAGAAAATCTCCATTTACGAGAATCATTCTAATCCTGCTCACTTGTCCCAAATGAAGAAGCACATTGGCTGGAAACCCTGGTATAAAGTAAGTGTTTAAAAGCACAGCGGCCTCTGGGACTGGCCAGAAACGGCAAGTGCGCCCATGAGATTACAAACGAGATTCTCAGAGTATGCTAACTTGGTGTTCTTCCGCTCTCATCCCATCCAGTAGGTAGCGAAGCAGCTCCTGGCTGTCTTGTTGCTGGTACCCTTTAAAACGTGTTGCTCTAAAGAAAACACACAGAAAAGCAGGATGAGTCTACTAAAGTCTTAAAGTAACAGTGTCAGAGTTTTCTCAAACCTGTGTCTGCTGTACGAAGAGCCTAGGTAGATTTCATTACCACACAAACTGCTGCTTTTCAATCAGCATGAACCATGCTGGTGCAGTTGGTGCTGGTGCTATTGTCATAAACCTTTCTCAGCATCTCACTGACGCACTGAAAGCACAAACAAGTGGATACTCACTTTTTACAGACCTGAGAAAAGAGCTCTTTAGGTGTCACAACTCGCTTTTTGTTCTCTTGCATCTCACTGAGAAACTGGCTCATGGCTAAAGTAAGAGGACCTGGAGGCTCGAGGTTTACTTCTAAAGGTTCCTGCAAATGGGAATAAAGGGAATGCTAGTCAAACACTGGAATCATTTATTTAACCAATACGTGACAAGCCGATGATCGTGACAGAGCTGACCAATGTAAACATCCAATATGTACATCAAGAGATATGGAAACTATATGCTCAAAACTTCAGCTCTGGGCAGCTAACAGCTCAGTGGTTGAAGCACTCACTGACACCTGAGTTCGATCCCCAGAACTCTGTAAACGTGGACGGTAAGAATCCACCCACAAGTTTTCTTCTGACCTCCGTATGTACACCGTGTCACAGGCACACGCACATGCCTCACACACAAATTTAAATACAAAGTTTAAAAGGGAAATTGAAGTTTATTTTAGTTTGAAATGGCCAGGACCTTATTACCTAAGAATTGAGAAAGCAAAAGCAAAACCTATCTAATAACAACAGATAAGGTAAAATGCATTTGGCTACAGCACTTGAGTCACATGGAAAGATGTTTAAAAACAACAGTGCAGGCCTCCGGCTTCACAGTTATCATCATTCCCAATGTAGAACACAGAACATGAGAGAGAAAACAGAAAACAGAAAACAGAGCAAACGACAGTAAACATTAAGTTCTTGTTCTTGTAGCAGCTATTAGCCCTAAAGTGTTTCTAAATTATTTAACTTAAACTGAAATAAAACCAAACAAGAAGGTAGAGACAAGTTTTAATTCCTCAAAATAATTTATTTGGAATATGTATATTTATAAAGAAGATACTTACAAAACAATTTTTTACATGCATTCGTTTTGTATATTGAAATATGTACACGTGCTGTGCTGTGACAAGTGTGGAACTCAGGAAAAAAAAATCTGGGAAGTCAGTTCTCAGCTTCCACCGTGAGATTCACATGGACTGAACTTACATCAGCAGGCTTGGCAGCAAGGGACTTTAACTACAGAGAAATCTTTCTGGGTCAGTTATTTTAAAAATCTGGCTCAGCATGCTGAGGTACTCTCAGAACTGGAAAACTAAGACAGAAGGCCTGCCAAGGCATGAGGTCAAACTCAGGTACAAAGGAACCGTTAGGTCAGCCAGGGCTATAGCAAGAAACCATCTTGTATCTTATACAGAATAAGGAGATGGGTATACTGGTGCATGCCTTTAATCCCAGTACTCATAAGGCAGAGCAGTGGGTCTCTAAATTCAAGGCCAGCCTGGTTCACACAGCGAATTGCAGGACAGAGGTATATCGTGAGACCGTCTCTCAAGAATAAAAGCGTAAAGTCACATCAAATACATACTGTTAGTGCCAGATCAGGTGGCTCTATTTTTACAATCGTTCCAGACATCTTCACTTCTTTTAGTAGTTCTCTAAGCACTGGCGTTTGTGACAAGTTCTACAAAGCAGGATGGAAGCAAAGGGGTAAGTGTATCGTCAAGCCATTCAAACATTAAGTGCTTAGTCTACCAAAACAGAAAACTACAACCAACACTGCGTCTCTGCGATCTCTACCTAGGAGAGGAAAGCCTGCAGCTCTTCTCCACACACACCACAGCTCATGTTATCAGGTCTCAGCACACAGCACTTCAGAGCTGCGTCCTCCGGCTAGGACTAGGGTGGAAATAATCCCAGCAATAACTCTCATCACTTGCTACCACTCCAACTACACACTTCTTTCTGAACCAGGCTACCCTGTGTTTCCCTGATGCAAAGTCATGCCTCATGAAAGCAGGGCCACGACTGTTTGAAACTCTGTTACCACCAGTGCTTGCCAGTGTTTTATTGCATGTTGTAACCACTTGTTACACTGAATACACAGAATTCACACAGGGAAGATAAAAATCAACACTAAGTGTCAGAGCTTAGGGGAAAAGATAACTTTGTTACCTGCATAACTGCATTGAAGAAACAAGTATTCCCCAAATTACTGAGTCCTTTCACAGTTATCTGGGAAGCAGAGTCCATGGGAATAGTTTCTTTAGCCAGGTTTTCCGATTTCTCTCTCTCTTGTTCATTTTTACTCTCTTTCTCCAATTTTTTATTTTCGAGCTCAATGTGTCCATTATTTTTCTCTGCTTTAAAAAGGAGAAGAAGAGGATTTGGCAAAGTACAGAATATAACCATGCCAAATGTTAAGTGACATCTATAAATCCACAATAAAACTTTTCATTTTAACTAGTATCGATTATTGGCATCAATTTGACTGACAATAAGTAGTGGTAAGCTCACAGAAGTGATAAACATTCAGAGCTGATAATATATGCAAGTTTGACAAGTGTAAAAGTAGCATAGGCTCTGATATAAAATCTTCCATTTATTACATAAATATTCCTGTACATGAATGAATCTTACCATGTAGAATTAGAGCACAGAAAATGAGAGCATAATGTATTTAAATGAACTCTACTGACCAAAAATCAATTCTGACATCAATAAAAACCTGCCTTGAAAAAGGTACCTCTCAACACAGGTAACTAGAGAAGCTTAAAGCAAACACTCCACACAAGGCCAGCTCACTTCATTCTCAGGAAGCAGCTAATAGCCTAACCATTAGAAAATGTCACAAATGCCAAATGCCAGGGGGGTGGGGGGGGTGGCACACACTTTAATCCCAGCACTCAGAAGGCAAAGACAGTGGGTTTCTGTGAGTTTGAGGCCAGAGCTAGTTCTAGGACAGCCAGGGCTATACATAGAAACCTAGTCTTGAAAACCATAGCTAGATAGGTAGGTAGGTAGGTAGGCTGGCAGGCAGGTAGGCAGGCAGGTAGGTAGGTAGGTAGATAGGTAGGTAGATAGACAGACAGATGCCTGCCTAGCATAAATTATGCATAGAATTTGATTCCTAGCACCTCATAAAACTGAAGAGTGATAGTGTGTCTATAAGCCCATTACTTGAGAGGTAAAGACAGGAGGATCAAAAGCTCAGTGCCTTCTTTGACTATATGTAAGATCAGTACTGGCTACAGAAAACCCTATCTCCGGGCTGCCATGGTGGCACATGCCTTTAATCCCAGCATTTGGGAGGTGTACTGGCTAGTTTTGTGTCAACTTGAAACAGGCTGGAGTTATCACAGAGAAAGGAGCTTCAGTTGGGAAAATGCCTCCACAAGATCCATCTGTAAGGCATTTTCTCAGTTAGTGATCAAGGGAGAAGGTCCCCTTGTGGGTGGTGCTGTCTCTGGGCTGGTAGTCTTGGTTCTATAAGAGAGCAGGCTGAGCAAGCCATCAGCTCCTGCTTCCTGCCCTGCTTGAGTTCCAGTCCTGACATCCTTTGGTGATTAACAGCAATGTGGAAAATGTAAGCTGAATAAACCCTTTCCTCCCCAACTTGCTTCTTGGTCATGATGTCTGTGCAGGAATAGAAGCCCTGACTAAGACAGGAGGCATAGGCAGACAGAGTTATATGACTTCCAGGCTTGTGTGTAGCCAGAGTTAGAAAAGACCAAGTCTCCAAAACAAAATTCCTTTGTTTAAAAATCAACGTGTGTGTATGCTCATTTTATTTAACAGAGAGACTGAATTTTCTCAATTATGAATATATCACACTATAGTATAGTTAAGTCTGTATAGACATTCCGCAAAACCTGCTGCCCACACAGGCCAGGCCAGGAATGAGGTAAGCAATCCTCACTCACCTTCCAGTTCTCCACTGCCATCCCCTAATCTTATCTCCAGCTTTGTAGACCATCTATCTGCTACAGCCTCTTTCCTGTCTACCTCCATTCCCAGGGGCCTGGGCAGATCTACAGCTTTCCTCCCCGACCCCATCCCTTTGTCTTAGCCTGTCAATAGCAGGAGGCACTCCCTGGAAATCCACTGGACAAGACAGTCAGGGAACCAGGTAGGTGCTCTTCACTCTCCAAGCTGTCTTTCAGTTTCAAATCCCAATTCCATCTTGTCCCCAGCTTTTAGTAAACCATCTGCTGTAATCTCTCCCGTCTCTCCCCCCATTCCCAGGGGACCATGCAGACCTTCATAGCACACCCAGCTTCCCTCCCTCTTGTGGACCCTCTCAGTATCCTTCCTTGTTAGCCCCTCCCTATTTCTTTGTGTCAACTCCCAGTATCTAGAAACACTTTCTACTTAGGATCCAACGTGGCCAGACCTGACAGGGTCTCAACGCACTCCCTATGAGGCAACCTTTAGGCACCCAAATCTCCTGAGATTCCAGAGCACAGGGAGTGGATAGGTCTGCACCAGATGGGGTCCCAGTTCTCATAGTAGAAGTAGACACATGACCCAATCCTTAACCCAGTAGCTATCTCCAATTGGTAACCACTTGAAAATGAGAAACTCAGCCTCACTGGGAAAACAAAAAGGCAGGCCCCATGCCCAGCAGTAAATGACCAACACAAAATAATCCTCCTGAAGGTTGTCTTCTAATGCTTTATGAGAGCCTTTCCTCCCGCACTGGCAGGTCCTTTGAGTACTCACTATGATTTCTAGTTTCTGTGTGTGCGGGCAAGTGTGTCTCTGTGTGTGCGGGCATCTCTGTCTCTCAATGTGGTTCTTGTGCTTGTCCTTTGGCTAGATTTTTTGTTTGTTTGTTTTGTTTGTCCTATTCCAGTTTGGTTTTGTCTTATCGTAGTCCTCTTTAGATTCTAGTTTGTTTTCTAAGGATAGAGAAAGGGTATAGATTTGTATGGGAGGAGCTAGGAAGAGACTCTGAGAGGGGTTGAGGCTTGGGAGTGGAGAAACGATAATCAGAATATATTGTATTAAAAACTATTTGCAATATAAAAGAAAATCAGAAAAAGAAAATCCTTCTAATTCTCTCTCTCTCCCTCTCTCTCTAACAGACACAGACACATACATGCATGTACAATGTCTATAATAATGTCTATAGCTCTAGGCTGGAGTCATGAGAAGAAGCCTTTGACCTTTAGTGACCTTAGTCCAGGCCCTTTATCACATATGGCTAGATCATTTCTCACATCCTATTTAATTGTACCACCAAAAATAAAACAAGTCACAACTAATATTACCTGCTATGTGTAATACTGGAGGTAAGGTTATTAACCAGGTGTGGGTCAGGCCCCTGTAAGCCTGGTAATCAGAAGGCTGAGACAACTGACTCACAAACTCAAGGGCAACCTGATCTACCGACAGATCTGATCTCACAAAGTACATGAATGGCTGGCTGGACATGGTGTTGCATGCCTTAAATCCCAGAACCTAAGAGGCAGAGACAGAAGGATTCTCTGTGAGCTCAAGGCCAGCTTGGTCTACATAGCAAGTTCCAGGATAGCCAGTGCTACATATAAAGACCTGTCTCAAAAGAAAAGAAAAAAAAATAGGGAGGTGGGGCTGGTAAAGGAATCAGTATATAAAAGCAGCTATACAAATCCAACATTGTTATATCTAGTAAGAAACATATTGGTTTGGGTTTTTACCTGGTTTTGAAGTTCTTACGCCAGCTTGTTTTCTAACATAATCAACCACTTGGCCCAATCGGTTTGAGCTACAGTACTTGACTTCCTCGTCACACTTGTAGCACCTATAACCAGAGAAAGAAAATCGACACACTGACGACTACGAGAGGGAGGGACAAATCATAATTATCAAATTACTCTACTAAAAACAATGAAAGTAGGGCTGGCAACGGCTTGGTGGATAAAAGTGCTTGCTTCAAAATCCTGCAACCTGACTCTAACCCCCAGAACCCAGTGGAGGAGAAAACTGATTTTCCACACATGCACTATGGCAATGCTGCACAACAGGGCTCACACATGCGCACATACATGTACACACAAACATATCACACACTTAATAATCTAAAATTGTAGAGAGAAACTGAAAATAAAAAACGGTTTCCGTGAGGGCTGGAGAGACAGCTCAGTAGTTATAAGCATGTACTATTTTTCCAGAAGACCCAAGTTTGGTCCCCAGGACCTGTAACTCTAGCTCTGGGAATCCTATAACTGCAGGTGCCTGTACTCATGAAATAATCTACACACAGACATATACAGAGTTAAACATAAAAATAAGTCTTAAAATGTGTTTTAGTACAACTAAGCACATTTTAAGTCTGGTTTATTAATAAAATTCACCACAATTACAGCTACGCCTAAGTAGACTAGAAATTCCAAACACAGGGAGCATCATTAAAATCATAGAAGTGATCTTTGTCACTTTGTCCCCATATAAGGTTCTAGGAATGGAACACAAAGTCTCGTGCAGGCTAGGCAAGCGCTCTCACACCGTAGCCCAGGGTGAGGACTTCGGGATGGATGGCTCAGTGTCTAAGAGCACTTGCTACAGAGCATGGGAAGCTGGGTCTGATGCCCTATATACACATGCACTTACCTGTAATTCCAGTATTATCCAGTGAGGCCCCTGGCCAGCCAGACAACAAACAAGAACCCACTAACTTCCCCTCAAGGGAGGGAAGGTCTCACATAGTAAGGAGGTGAGCAACTGTTGGGAGGCACTGCTGGGCCTCTGCACACACAACATGCACTCCAATATGTATGGACTACACAGTCTTGTGCACACATCATTTAAACTGCAGGCCAAGGCCAAGAAAATTAACAAAGTTGACAAGTGACAGATGATACTCAGAGGAATATTGCTGCAAAGACGGTTAATCATATTACAATCTAGAAGATACAGCATCATAAATGGCCTGACAATGGTTTTGTGGAAATTCATTATCCTTGTACTATATTCTCATGTATTTGAAATGTGTGCTTCCTGTCCCTGTCTTTAAACTAAAACCAATTAACTCTACAAGGAAAGACACAGGAGGTGCTAGTTCCCACGCCTTCTTGTGCTCCATTTTCCCACGCAGCACTACATGACAAACATGTGCAAGTTTACTCTTCTCGCTCTTAAACTCTTTCAGCAGATTCATTCTCTGGCATTTTAAACCATCTCTAGTCGACAGGAGAAGAGAAGGAGTCGAAGCTCACCAGACGCTCCAGTTGTCCAGACTGAGCACCAGGTAGTGAGGCTCGGATCTCGGTGTCGTGTAGTGCTTCAAGGCATGCTGCTCCTGAGAATCTCTGCCACAGCCCTGGGGAGCAACAATCACAGCCTCAACGCCAGAACCTCACCAAACTAACTTATAACCCATCATGAAGACAGAAGTACTTCAAGAGCTCTGTCATCCTTATAACTTCCAAAAGATAGCTAGCGCTCCAGGGAATTTACTTCCCAGCACCTACTAGAGAGAGCATATTCCCTCTGTCTTCTGACCGCCACTGTGGCACATCTGGGCATGATTCCTCCCTTGCTTGTGCACACACATGTACACGTGAAATAAATACAGATATACAAAATACACTCTACAGAGTCTGGAGGGTTTTTTTTTTTTTTTTGAAGTTTAAATATCTATAGGCAACTGAGAATATTCATGGAAAAGGGCATGTTAGCACTAAAATTACTCTTCCTTTTCAACTACTTGTACTTTCCAGTCCTCATTAAAACAGATCAACAGAGTGGTAGGACATTTGCCCTGTGCAACAAGGGCTTGGTCTGTCCCCTCTGCACACCCGCAAACACCCCAATCACAAACACTCCAATCCGCCACATCCGTCAGACCCTCTGCACCTGCAGAAGCCTCTGAAAGGCTCTCTTCAGCTTCTTCCATCACGTGCATCTTTTCCAGCTTACTGTTCCTAACACATGGTGGTCTTTTTAAGTACTGTTCACTCTAAAACATGAGTTGTTCTTTTAAACTCCTGTACAACAAGCCCCAACTGTAGCAACCCCCCTTGCCAGTTAGCCCCCATGTTCTCTTACTTGGATAAAACGGACTCAGTGTTTCACAGCTGCAGAAGTTGGTTCGTGCTATTCCATGAGTCTTAGACTCTTCACCATCCCTGGCACCTGAACAAACCCCATCCACGGGCCTTGCTTAAAGGCTACCTCCCCAAGCAGCTTAAGTTTATACACTTATATAAAAAAAACCCCTATATCCTCTCCATAAAAAATGTCCAGAATTTTGGGATGCCAAGAAGGGTGCTAGTGGGACTGTGGAAACAACTAGACAAGAGCAATACAGCATATACACATGTGATGCTGACAGCATCTGTACTTTAGCTGTGAAACAACTGAAAGAACGGCACACCACAGACACCCCACACATACGCCACACACACCCCATACACACACCATAGACATCCCCACACACACATCCCCCACACATACCACACTCCACACACAACACCCCACAGACACCACACATATACCATAGACACCCCACATACCACACAGACACCCTACACATACCTAGAAGGAAGACTGGAGATGTAAGTGATTAATTATAGCAATGTCAAAAGTCTAGCCACGGTACTGCATCAATTTTTAAAAATACTACCACTGGGAGAACAAATTGTGTAAGATTGTGTGTGTAAATTTTTAGGACTGTAAAATAACATTTGAATCTGTAATTATCTTCATGTAATTTCAACTTTTAAATAATGGGGGATGGGCTTGACAGATGGCTGAGCAAAAAGGGGCACATACTGCTCTGACAGCTCAGCCCCAGAACACACATCCGGTGGCTCACAAGTGCCTGTACTACCAGGTCCAAGGGATGTGACAACCTTTCTGGCCTCCATAAACACCTGCATTCAGGTGCACACACAATCTACCACAGATACACACAATACACATAATTAAAAATAAATCTGAGTTCGAGGTCAGCCTGGTCTACAGAGTGAGTTCCAGGACAGACAGGGCTACACAGAGAAACCCTGTCTCGAAAAAACAAAAACAAAACAAAAACAAATAAAAATAAAAATAAATCTTAATTTTTTTTTTCAAAAATTAGTTGTTTGTCTCATCTGGTAGATTCATGTTAAAACTGAGCAGTCAGTCCAGTTTCCTAAGACTCACCACCAGTTGGATATGGTGACTCACAGCCTTCAATCCCAGCACTGAAGAGGCCAAAGCTGTCAGATCTCTGAGTTCAAGGCCAGCCAGATCTGTATAGTTAGTTCCAGGCCAGCCAAAGCTACATATTGGGTCCCTATCTCAGAATAGAAAGGTAGACAGACAGACAGATGGATGGATGGATAGATGATAGACAGACACACAGATAACAGACAGGCATAAATCAACACGCCGCCATTTAATGGTGACCAAGGACCTGAGCTTTAGTACGTCAACCATACCAGGAGGCTGATGACACACAGTAGGTGATGAGATGCACCCGCCAGATTCCTGATCAATGTAGTCATGTCTCCCAGCTGCCTGGAATGTAGCTTGATGGTGGTAGCAACCCAAGCCACCTATCCACAGAATTGTCCCCAATGAAGAAAGGGAGCTGCCTTGCAGAAAACTACAACCTCTCTCCAGGAGTAGGACCTGTGTGCACAGGCACAAAGATCTATACCCCTTTCCTTTATTCAGGACACATGATAAGGGCCACAGTCACTCTACAACCTACAGAGTCAGCTCTGTTAGAGCTGTTTCTTCCCTCTGCCTATTCCTATCCCTTCACTGTTACAACCATGGTACCTCAGAGAACCCTCCCAAAACACAACATGGAATAAATTTTAGTCTTAGAATCCACTGACTGGAGAGCATGACGTATGACTGCTGGCATTTGCACAGACCCACCCAGAGCTTCCTAAAGTCTCTGTTTATTAAATCTGAGCATACCTGATGGCCACATTTAAGACAGAGCCAAACCGAAGGGTCTTCTGCTTCCTCCTCAGGTTTATCTTTCACTTTATTGTCAGTCTTACAGTCTTGGCAGATATTCCACTCCACATTTACTAAAGCTTTTTTCAAATTACCTTGTTCCAACCCTTTTCTAAGGTGTCTGCACACTGGTTCTATTGAAAATTAAAAAAAAAAAAAGCAATACATAAGATTAAATTTGTCTTTTTATTGTTAATATTGACTGTATCCAAATTTCAACAGTAAATTAGCTTTCAGGCTATCAGAACACTCATTTGAATATTATGAGACTCTTTGAGAAGGATGTCTGTGTGTGATTGTGGCAGGGTAGGGTTCTATCAACTGAGCTCTCTGCCCTCAAAACCATCAGTCCCAAGGAGACAGGGATGTCAGTAGAAGCAGCAGCACTTTCCCGGCTTCTGGTTTTCTCTATGGTCCTAGGGAACGGCTGTGTCCTCACACACTGGCCAACAGCACCACTAAGTACATCCAAACTCTGCTGAGAAAGCCTTTCACAAATTTAAAATTGACGTTTTTTAGGATTTTTTTTTCTACGTATATGTGTGGATGTGTATGGATGTATGTGCATGCAGATGAGGCCTGGAGGCCAGGGGAGTGCTGACAGCTTGGAGTATTTGTGGGAAGCCTGGATGATGTGCAATCCTAACTCCAGTCCTTATGACCACACAGCCAGAACTCTTAAGCGTTTGAGGCATCTTGCAAGGGCAGATATTTTATTTTGATGACCTAAATGCAATCACATCTATAAAATCATTCCCATTTCTCTATTTTAATTAAAATAAGGCCTTTTATCTATCATATATCTATTTTTTAATCTTTGAAGGACAGGAAAAGAAGCTCTGCATTCCTTCCGTAACACACACTACAGACACTATGCTAGTTCCCAGAGAAGCCAAAAGCTCCCCACTTACACCTCGTCCTTCTTGAGCAGCGCTCATCCCACCAGGAGTAGAAACTATGGCAATGAATAAGAACTTCTCACATTGACCATCTATTAGGAAAAAACTTTAATGATGCAAAACTTTTGAGAGGTAGATAAAGTACTCAAAGACATTTACAGTAATCAAAGTCTCTGACATTGATTGCGTGCATCCTATAAACTGTTTTAGATATATTCATTTCATTTAACGCTTATCATTACCTAGAAGAAAGACAGTACTAACCCTAATGATAAATGAGAAATCCAAGGTTAGTATGTAAGAGCAACTAACTACTGAATGACTATGTCAGAACCTGGACTCATAACTCACACTAAAACCATGTCCTTAAACGGTAACAGGCAGCCAGGCTGAGGATACACACACACCTTTTAATCCCAGCACTGAGGAGGCAAGTGGGTTCCTGGTAGGTTTAGGCCACCATAGTCTACATATGGAGTTATAGGCCAGCAAAAATTACATAAAAGGGCCCATTCTAAGATAGATAGATGATAGATGGATGGATGGGTAGACGGACGGATGGATGGACGGACAGAAAGACAGGGCAAACCAAAAGGATCAATCCCCATATAAAAGTGTGTAAAAATGTGCGCTATTTCTGTAAATGGTGGAGCCATACTCAAAAGACAGCCCTACTTGAGACTGGAAACCAGGCTCTGGACAAGTGATTAAAGGGTATGGGAGCCATTCTGAAGGATTTGAGTTGTTTGATGGAACCAATTAAGTAGTGCAACTGGCTTCCTGTTCAATAAACAGAGATCAAGTTAATATAAGTAAAGTAATGCAGAAAACCACTGAATCCTAGTAAAGTAACAGATCACAGGAGAGGAGGGAAGACGGATCTTTTAAAATATTAAATGAGCATTAAGTTTTATAGCTGATACTGTCAAGTACTAGTAAAGGTTCAGGAAAATAAGCATTTTATTGTGCAACTGAGGACCATTATTGTCCCACTGATAACACTAAAACTAACATTAGCAGACTAGCTAAATAAATGATAACGTATACAGACATGATCCTTTATATCAAAAGTGAGTCTAAGGCTGGAAAGATGGCTCAACAGTAGAATCTACTAGCTACTCTTGCAGGTTCGATTCCCAGCATGCACATGGCAGCTCACAACTGTGTGTAACTAAATCCAGTTCCAGGCAATCTCTTCTAGCCTCCCGAGGTAGCAGGCAGACATGTGGTGAAAAGACCATGCATAGCAGCAAAGCACCCATTACACACACAGCAAAGACTACAAGAGGGCCAACCTGCTGTGCCAGACTGAGGACCCGAGTGTCATCCCAAACCCACAGGGGCTGGAGAGAAGCTACTCCTGAAAGCTATCCTCCGAGCCCCACATTTACACATGGCACACAGATCTTACTCCCCTCAACACTCATACACATCACACACACACATATAGTAATAAAATCTAAGCTGGGCATGGCTGTGCATACCTTAACTTTAGCACTAAGGGGCAAAAGCAGCAGAACTCTGAGTTCATGGCCAGCCAGGGACAGTGAGGCCCTATCTTAAAAAGAGAAGGGCTGGAGAGATGGCTCAGAGTGGCTGTTCTTTCCAGAGGACCTGTGGTTCCAATCCCAGCATCCATGTGATGCCTCACAACCATGTTCATAACTCGCTTCAGAGGATTTGATATTCTCTTTGGCCTCCACAGGCATGGTATACACAAGATATACATACAGTCAGAAGACCCATACACATAAAATGTAAAATTACAAATAGATAGATAGATAGATAGATAGATAGATAGATAGATAGATAGGGTTGGGACAACAGCTCAGTGGTTCAGAGCACCTGGCACGCTTCCAAAGGACCAGTGGTTCCAATCCCAGCACCCACATGGCAGACAACAACCACCACTATCTACAATTCCAGAGGCCCTGACACTTTCTCTGGCCTCCACAAGCACTGGCCACAAATGGTGCACTGACATACATCGTGCAGGTAAAAATAAATAAGTAAATAAATAATTAAAAAAACATTTAAAACGGTTTTAAATACAATTTTAAATAGAAGTTTAACAGTAGTAAAATTATGATTACATAACTGTACATACATTTCTTACGTATCATCCATGGGGACTGGAGAGATGGTTCAGCAGTTAAGAGCACTGACTGCTCTTCCAGGTGTCTGGGGTTTGAGTCCCAGAGCCTATGTGGTGTCTCAAAACCATCTAACTCCATTTACAGGAGATATAATGCCCCCTTCTGGTCTATGTTAGCACTGCACACACACGCTGCAGACATGCATACGAGAAAAAGCACCAGTACCCATAAAATAAACTTAACAAAAAATAAATAAAAATTCAATTCAATTAATATATATATATATACATATATATATATTTTTTTTTTTTTTTTCATTTAGACATAGAACCAGGCTTTAAGAACAACTGAGGAACCATACCTGCAGACTCTGAGGCCACCGTGTCTGGAGCACTTCTCCCCTTGGTCCGTTTCTTCCCCATGCTGGCACTTTATGGACTGCACGCTGACACAAAGTTACAATCTAGAAAACAAGACAAACCCAGCTTGACAAAACCAGAAAGACAAAGGATGAAAGAAAAAATGACTTCTACAGTTTAGAAGATAAAAGTTCAAGTAAGCTACAGTCAATACTTTATAACTCGGTAGCCTGGCGGTGGTGGCGCACACCTTTAATCCCAGCACTTGGGAGGCAGAGGCAGGCAGATTTCTGAGTTCAAGGCCAGCCTGGTCTACAAAGTGAGTTCCAGGACAGCCAGGGCTACACGGAGAAACCCTGTCTCAAAAAACAGAAAACAGAAAACAAAAAATAAAAAACAAAACAAAAAAAAATACTTTATAACTCAAAAGTACCCCTGGGATACACCATCACTCTTCTAATACGAACTCTTAAGTACGCAGAATAGACAGTTTCATCCTGTTTTCAAACAGTCAGGAAGTGACAAAGTTAGGATGTTGGCTACAAGTGTAAAAGTCAAGGTCCCCCACCTTCTTCCATTCCTGCTGATGCTTCTGTGCCCAACACTAACAGGCATTCCACTCTTCACCACAAAATTAGATATCATTCTACAATCCATCAGCTAGCAAAGTTTAAAGGTTTGCAAGAAATTTTAAAAATAGACAGACAAAAGTACACAATTCTCTTTACTAGTCTGCCTTCTAGATATGAACAAAGAATCGACTTGCCTATGTCACCCACAAACCCCCATTTGGTAGTCTATGGCTAATCTAACTACACATTAAATCTTTGCCTGTTTGGTTGAATTTTGAAAATTTAAAAGTATCAAGAGAATTACAAGTACTTACAAGTCTAATCTTTAAACATTTATTTTGAGAATCTCTATTTTACATGCTTCAGAGTAACTTGACAGAGAAACCCTGTCCCCCCCCCCCCCAAAAAAAATGTTTGTGCAAATGGAAAATAGTATCTGGAGGAAATACTTCACTTAATTCTTGTTTTTACAGGTGCTCTACCATTAAACTACACTCCAGTGTAGTCAATCTAATTAATCTTAAAAATTAAGATTAATTCTAATCTTAATTGTTGTCATCTTTCTGGCATAAAGTCTTGCAAGTAACCCTTCAGCTCTTGGTGGGGTGGTGCTGAGGATAGGCAGGACGTCTCTATAAAACCACGAGCCAAGGGCAGCAATTATCTTTTTACATTTTCATTCATCCTTTTGTCCTCCTCAATGCTGGATACTAAATCAAGACCTTGTATATACTGGATGAAATGCTAGGGAAACACTGTACTAAGCCAGTGTGGAACCCTTCCTTTACCAAGGATCATTTAAAACATTGTTTAAAAAAGAAAAAATGGTAGCCGGGCGTGGTGGCGCACTCCTTTAATCCCAGCACTGGGGAGGCAGAAGCAGGTGGATTTCTGAGTTCGAAGCCAGCCTGGTCTACAGAGTGAGTTCCAGGACAGCCAGGGATATAGAAAAAAAACAAAACAAAACAAAACAAAAACAAAAACAAAAAAAAAATGGTGAGGGCTGTATAAAATGGTCCTCTTTTGGGGGGGGGGGAAGAGTATCCATCTTCTTCTCTCCAAGCTAACCTCCTCTAAACTGTGCCACATTAGTGCAAGATTCATCTTCAGATAGCTCAGTATGTAGAGTGCTTGCCTGCTGTGCACAAAGCCCTGGCTCACTCCTCAGCACACACAGAGCCAGGTAGAGCGGACCCCACAGCCCTACGCTCAGAAGCTTCAGCGGAGGGAATCCAGAACTCAAGGCCATCCTCAACTACTATACACTGAGCTTGCGGCCAGCCTGGGGTAGCCAAGACCTTGCAATGAACAAAGAGGAGCACAGAGTACAGAGGGCTGGATAAAATGGTCCTCTTTTAGGGGGAAAAAAAAAAAAGAGTATCCAACTTCTTCTCTCCAAGCTAACCTCCTCTAAACTGTGCCACATTAGTGCAAGATTCATCTTCAGATAGCGTCATTTGTATATCACTCTAATGAACCTATTAAACAGCCAAAACATCCAAGTTTATACTCTAGAACTTGTCCCCTTCAACCTGGCCCCAACGTACTAGCAATCCTGACTCATAACTCATCAACAAAAACAATTAACGAGACAGTTCCAAAACCATCATGTTTGATTTTCACGATCATCTTTTAAATGAAGATACTCACTAAAGAAAGAAATTTAAAAACAAAACCACTCTAGTCCCGGCTGACCTAACCCTCCAGAGATCCAACTACCTCTGCCTCCCACAATGCTGGGATTAAAGGCGTGTGCCAACATCACCACCAGGTTTTAATGAAGATTTAAGAAAACCTGCATTAGCCGCGTTGAAGGCCAGCCTGGTCTATGGAGCGAGTTCCAAGACAGCCAAAGCTGTACAAGAAGACCTTGTCTCGAAGAACAAAGCAAACACACAGAGAGGGACAGAGAGGAAAAAGATATGTACTATCCTGTATCTGTTTCTCTACCACAGTAAACTGCTTTTCAAATCTATAATCTGAACAATTTCTCTCTCCTTTCCTCCCTCTCCCCCTCCCCCTCCCACCCTACCCCCACCCTCCTCTGAAATCCGAAGCCTTAGGAGAAAGAACTGGTTCTGGGCAGAATTTCTATCTTGCCTATAGCATACTGTGAGTACATAGTAGGTCCTCAAGAAAAACTTCCTCCGCTAATGGCGCACACCTTTAATCCCAGCACCGCAAAAGTAGGCAGTTACAAAGCTCCAGGCCAGCTACAGCGAGGTGGTCAGATGGACGGACGGACGGACGGACGGACAGAGGGACAGAGAGATGAGATGAGATGAGATGAGAGAGAATATTACCTGAGAAGGCACAACTTCAGGTGTAAAAGAAAAAGGCGGACATGCGGACATTAATTAAATCATAAGCCTTCAGTTGTGGAGACAGAGCTAGAAGATCTGGTTTAAGGACTGCAGCTTCCCTTGAGACAGCAGAGGGAAACTTGAAAGACAAACTTTTAATTAGGGCAACCAAACCCATGACTGAAGTGTCAGTCGATGCTACTGAAGGAGCTACAGTAAACTTCTGACAGCTGTGAAGGTCACTGCTGCGCCGTGGGAACGGCGTCTATAAAACAGTAATGCTCGGTCCCGCAGCGTCCAGGGGAGTTTTCAGACGAGAATTGCCACCTTGGTCCAACTACTCGCTCGCGGCTCCCTCCCTTGGCTGAAATCACAACTCCTGCTGTCAGCCTCCTATCCAGCCGGCTGCTTTCCTTTTCTGCCCTCCCGGTCCTCCTCTGCCTTCGCTAAGCCATCATCACCACCAAGGCAATGTCGGAAAGCCCCTGTCAGCAGGTCTCTCTACAACGTGGCTCTCCAGTTTCGACGTAGGCTGTCACCCGGAGGTGGCAGCGCCAGCCGCGCTTACAACGCACACGGTGTCACCGGGCGCTCCCCGGAGCTCGCACGCCAGCCGCCCGCCCAGCCACCCTTCCCGTCGCCCGCCGGCCCTACCGACTGCTCGGCGCCCACCGGGCCGGCCCTGGAGCCGACAGCACCCGCAGTAGATGAGGATGAGGCCGAGGCAGGGCGGGAGTGTGGCGGCGGCGGGGGTGGCCGGTACTCACCCGGGGCGACGGCGCCCATAACTGCCTCCCGCGACGGGCCCGGAGCCGGCCGCCAGCTCCGCTTCCTCCAGGTGACGCAGAGAGAGCGACGCGGTGGAACCAGCCACCCTCCCGGAGAGGCAACTTCCGGAACGCGGCATTGTGGGAAATGGCTCGGCCTCCCTTGGGGTGGGTGCGTGGGAGGCCCGCCACGTGTTCACTGCAGTGTTAACTGTGGAGTAATTTAAATCCTCCTAGGGAGTGGATGACGGGTCCTGGCCCTTGGCTTGGAAAGTCCTTCATGGCTACCTCTCTTAAATACGTTATTTCTGCAGGATGGCCAAGAGAGCGACGTAATTACACACGTCTCTCCTTTCCCCTAATCCTGTCCCACTCGCTTATAAATGTGAGTGTTCTTTCTTCCAACCCCAGCCTTCACCTTGCTGACCTTGTCCAAACTGACAGGAATTAAAGGGGAATGTTACAGTGTAAAGTCCTGAAGATTTGAGTTGCGGTTGGTTGACGAGAAACAGTAACTACACACTCTGTGCCGAGTCTTTTGTAGCACCCGTTAAGCGGACCTCAGCGGAGACAGTAATCACAGAAAACTACCTGTGCGTGTTAGTAGCAAAATAGGCAGAAGTAAGCAACACGGTAAAAGAACAGTTGATGGTGTGTGCGAGGGGATGCCATAAAGAAACCACTTGAAACTGCCGCTCAGTTAGGGGGAAGGTTTTTATTGTGAATAAGAGAAAAACTACTCAAAGGCATCGGGAAGAGTCCAGTGCAGAGAGAGGAAGGCCAGGGCTAGGGAAGCAAGAGAGTGGGAAAGAAGAGTGGATGGACATAGCACGATTGAAAAAAAAAAAAAGTAGCCAGAAGAGTCGGGGGCAAGGAAGGGGCAAAGAGAACGGGAATCAGGACCCAGATGAGAGAAGGTCCTGCGGGCTAGGGTGAAGGCTTTGAGATGTGTACTTGTGAACCGGGACTGAGGGAGCCTAGAGGCCAGTTCTAGACTTATCTAGACCTATCATAGGCAACCGCGAGTGTATATTAATGGAGAATCATGTCCCTTCTGTCAGAGGCAAGGGACATGAGTCCTTTTGGGGAGAAAACAAACCCTCAAGGTTCCTCAAACCTCAAAGATCCCGAGGAATGTTGGCTTTTTATCTAACCACCCGAAATCCTTCCATAGTCCAGCTTGAGCTCATTTCTAGATATATGGCCTTCTAAAAGATTGCAAATGAAATATTCAAACTTACTAGTTGTCAGATAAAACTATGTTGAAATAGTAGCATAAAACTGGAAAATTGGCCAGTATAATTTTTTTTAATTAATCACTCTATTGGTTTATATCTCAAATGATATCCCAGTTCCCAGTTACCCCTCCACCAACTTCTCATCCCACATGTGCCCTCCCCACTCCACTCTGCCTATATGAGGGTGCTCCCCCACCCACCCACACTCTCCAGCCCCACCTCTCTGGCATCCTTGTATGCTGGGGCTCAAACCTCCCTGGGACAAAGGGCTTCCCCTCCCATTGCTGTCAGGCAAGGGCATCCTCTGCTACCTATATGTTTGGAGCCATGGATCCCTCCAGGTACTCTCCTTAGTTGGTGGTCTAGACTCTGGGAAAACTGGGTAGTCAGGCCAGCCTATGTTTGCAATCCCCTGCTGCTCCAGCCCTTCTGCCAGCCCCTTACCACCACTAGGTTCCCTCAGCTCCGTGTGATGGTTGGCTCCAAGCATTCACATCTGCATTTGTCAGCTGCTGGCGGGATCTCCCAAGGAACCACCATACTAGGTTCCTGTCAACAAGAGCCTCTTGACCACCTCAAGTGTTGGGTTTGGTGTCTGAGGACATGATGGATCCCCAGGTGGGGCAGTCCCTGGTTTGCCCTTCCTTCAGTTTCTGTTCCATTTTTGTCCCTGTTCTTCCTTTGGACAGGAACATTTCTGAATTAAAATTTTTGAGATGAGTGGGTGGCCCCATCCGTGGACCAGGGTTCATGCTTACCCACTGGAGGTGGTCTCAACAGGTTCTATCTCCACCTTCTCTACGAATTTTGGCTAAAGTCATTCCCATTGAGTCCTGGGAGGTCCCTGGTGCCTGGGACCCTCCAGTGGCTATCCCCAGTTCCCCATCCACCCTGCTACATATTTTTATTTGATTTCCTGACCCTCTGTAACTCTCTTATATCTCCTCCAGTTTCTGACACTGTTCCCCCTTATTTCCTCCCCCTCCTCTTTCCCTCCCAGTTTCCCCTCTCCCTCTATTTCCTGTCCCCATCCCCCTCAATGCAGGACTGAAGTATCCACACCCTGGTCTTCCTTCCTTCTAAGCTCCACTTAGAGCTTAGAAGTCTAAGTGGGGCTGACTCATGAGCATTGTGAGCTTTTGGGCTAACATCCGCTTATCAGTGAGTACATGCCATGTGTGTTCTTTGTGACTGGGTTACTTCACTCAGGATGATATTTTCTAGTTCCATCCATTTGCCTGAGAATTTCATGAAGTCATTGTTTTTAATCGCTGTGCAGTAATTCATTGTGTAAATATACCACATTTTCTGTATCCATTTATCTGTTGAGGGACATCTGGGTTCTTTCCAGCTTCTGGCTATTATAAACAAGGCTGCTATGAACATAGTGAAGCATGTGTCCTTGTTATATAGTGGAGCATCTTTTGGGTATGCTCAGGAGTGGTATAGCTAGATCCTTAGATAGAACTATTTCCAATTTTCTCAGCAACCACCAAACTGATTTCTGAAGTGGTTGTACCAGCCTGTAGTCTGACAAGCAATTTAGGAATGTTCCTCTTTCTCCATATCCTCACCAACATCTGTTGTCACCTTAGATTTTGATCTTAGCCATTCTGATTGGTGTGAGGGGAATCTCAGAGTTGTTTTGATTTGCATTTCCCTGATGACTAAGGAAATTGAACATTTCTTTAAGTACTTCTCAGCCATTCGAGATTCCTCAGTTGAGAATTCTCTATTTAGCTCTGTACTCCACTTTTTAATAGGGTTATTTGGTTCTCTGGAGTCTACTTTCTAGAGTTCTTTGTATATTTTGGATATTACCCTCTATCAGATATAGGGTTGGTAAATATCTTTTCCCAATCTGTAGCTTGCCGTTTTGTCCTGTTGACAGTGTCCTTTGATTTACAGAAGCTTTTCAATTTTATGAGGTTCCGTTTGTCAATTGTTGATCTTAAAGCATAAGCCATTGGTGTTCTGTTAAGGAAATTTTCCCCCATGCCCATGTGTTTGAGACTTGTCCCCATTTTCTCTTCTATTAGTTTCAGTGTGTCTGGTTTTATGTGGAGGTCCTTTATCCACTTGGACTTGAGCTTTGTACAAGGAGATAAGAATGGATCCATTTGCATTCTTCTGCATGCTAACTGCCAGCATTTGTTGAAAATGCTGTCTTTTTTCCACTGGATGGTTTTTGCTCCCTTGTCAAAGATCAAGTGACCATAGGTGTGTGGGTTCATTTCTGGGTCTTCAATTCTATTCCATTGATCTACCTGCCTGTCTTTGTACCAGTACCATGTAGTTATTTATCACTATTGTTCTGCAGGACAGCTTGAGTTTAGGGATGGTGGTTCCACCAGAAGAGGACTTTTATTGTTGAGAATATTTTTCATTATTCTAGGTGTTTTGTTATTCCAAATGAATTTGAGAATTGATCTTTCTAACTCTATGAAGAATTGGGTTGGAATTTTGATGGGGATTGCATTGAATATGTAGATTGCTTTTGGTAAGATGGCCATTTTTACTATATTAATCCTGCCAATCCATGAGCATGGGAGATCTTTCCATCTTCTGAGGCCTTCTTTGATTCCTTTCTTCAGGGATTTGAAGTTTTTGCCATACATACATTTCACTTGCTTGGTTAAAATCACACCCAGATATTTTATATTATTTGCAACTATTGTAAAGATTGTGATTTCCATAATTTCTTTCTTAGCCATTTTATCCTTTGAGTAGAGGAAGGTTACTGATTTGTTAGACTTAATTTTATATCCAGCCACTTGGCTGAAGTTGTTTATCAGCTATAGAAGCTTGCTGGTAGAATTTTTGGGGTCGGTTATATATACTAACATATCATCTGCAAATAGTGTTATCTTGACTTCCTTACTCCCAATTTGTATCCCTTTGATCTCTTTTTGCTGTCTTAATTGCTCTGGCTAGACCTTTGAGTACTATATTGAGTAGGTAGAGAGAGATGGGCAGCCTTGTCTTGTCCCTTATTTTAATGGGATTGCTTTTAAGTTTCTCTCCATTTAGTTTCATATTGGCTATTGGTTTGTTGTATGCTCCTTGAATTCCTGATCTCTCCGATACTTTTAACGTGAATGGGTGATGTATTTGGTCAAAGGCTTTTTTTCAGCCTCTAATGAGATGATCACATTTTTTCCCCCTTTGAGTTTGTTTATATAGTGGATGACTTTGATGGATTTCCATATACTGAACCATCCCTGCTTTCCTGAGATGAAGCTTAATTATCATGGTAAATGATCATTTTGATGTGTGCTTGGATTCGGTTGGAGAGAATTTTATTGAGTATTTTTGCATCAAAAATCATAAGGTAAATTGGTCTGTAGTTCTCTTTCTTTGTTGGGTCCTTTTGTGGTTTAGGTGTCAGTGTTACTGTGGCTTCATAGAAAGAATTGGATAGTGTTCCTTCTGTTTCTATTTTATGTAATAGTTTGAGAAGTATTGGTATTAGATTTTCTTTGAAAGTCTGATAGAATTCTGCACTAAAACCATCTGGCCCTGGGCTTTTTTTTTTTTTTTTTTTTGGTGGGGAGGCTTCTAATGACTGCTTCTATTTATTTCTTTAGGGGTTAGGGGACTGTTGAGATGAAAGACTCCGAGAGGAGCCCCTCGCTCAGGCCTCAGGATAATAGCGGACACCCAAGAACTTACGATAGACCGAGCTTGTTGCAAACCACATGAGGCTTTATTCGGGGAAAGCCAGAGCTCTGGGGACGACTCATATCCCACGCAGGGGTAGAGGAGTCGTCCTCGAGGGGAAAGAGTTCCCAGTTTTTATAGGCCCTCAGGGGGGAAAGGAGAAAGGGGAGATTAAGGGATTTTCAGATCTAAACAATGTCTATTCTTAAGAAATGGGTATGGGAGGGGTACGAGGAAAGAGTCTAATGAAGGTGCAGCAATGGGCACACACCTGGTCAGAACATTGGCAGACACACAGGTTCAAGGAGTGGCCAGAGCATTGTGCACCTCTATTTTTCTAAATCAGTGAAGCTAGTTCTGCTAACACTGACGTCTATCTTGCCAATTTCAGGGCTTCTGTGTCCTTTTACATTCTGCCAGGATCTTTCAGAGATGGCTCATCTGATCCTAATTTAACTTTGGTATCTGTCTAGATAATTGTCCATTTCATCCAGGTTTTCCAGTTGCGTTGCGTATACGCTTTTGTAGTAGGATCTGATGAATTTTTGGATGTCCTCAGTTTCTGTTTTTAAGCTTCCCTTTTCATCCTGATTTTTAAAATTTGTATACTGTCTCTGTGCTCTCTAGTTAGTCTGGCTAAGGCTTTTTTTATCTTGTTGATTTTCTCAAAGAATTAGCACCTAGTTTTCTTGATTCTTTGTATAGTTCTTTTTGTTCCTACTTAGTTAAGTTCAGCCCTGAGTTTGATTATTTCCTGTCAACTACTCCTCTTGGGTGTATTTGCTTCTTTTTGTTCTAGAGCTTTTCAGTGAATAGATAATTGTTCAGCTTCCATTGGTATGTGGGCTTTCTGTTGTTTTTGTTGCTATTGAAGACAAGCCTTACTCCGTGGTTGTACAATAGAATACATGGGATTAATTTAATGTTCTTGTATCTGTTGAGGTTTATTTTGTGTCTAAGTATAGGGTCAATTTTTGAGAAGGTACCATGAAATGCTGAGAAGGAGCTATATTCTTTTGTTTTAGGGTGAAATGTTCTGTAGATATCTGTTAAATCCATTTGGTTCATAACAGTTTTTTTGTTTTGTTTTGTTTTGTTTAAGACAGGGTTTCTCTGTGTAGCTCTGGCTGTCCTGGAAATCACTCTGTAGACCAGGCTGGCCTCGAACTCAGAAATCCACCTGCCTCTGCCTCTGAAGAGCTGGGATTAAAGGCATGCACCACCACTGCCCAGCTCATAACTTCTTTTAGCTTCACTGTGTCTCTGTTTAGTTTCTGTTTTCATGATCTGCCCATTGCTGAGAGTGGGATGTTGAAGTCTCCTACTATTATTTTGTGAGGTTCAATGTGTGCTTTGAGTTTTAGTATAGTTTCTTTTACAAATGTAGGTGCCCTTGCATTTGGGGCATAGACGTTCAGAACTGAGAGTTCATCTTGGTGGATTTTTCCTTTCATGAGTGAGTAGTGTCCTTCCCATCTTTTTTTTTTTTTTTTTTTTTTTTTTTTGATAACTTTTGGTTGAACGTCTATTTTGTTAGACATTAGAATGCCTATTCCAGCTTGTTTCTTGGAACCATTTGTTTGGTAAGTTTTTTTCCCACCCTTTTTGTTTGTTTGTTTGCTTGTTTTTCTATTTTTTTCATAATGTTTTGTTTGTTTGTTTTTTCGAGACAGGGTTTCTCTGTATAGCCCTGGCTGCTCTGGAACTCACTCTGTAGACCAGGCTGGCCTCGAACTCATAAATCCGCCTGCCTCTGCCTCCCAAGTGCTGGGATTAAAGGCGTGAGCCACCACACCTGGCTTTTCCCATCCTTTTATTTTGACGTAATATCTGTCTTTGTAACTGGGGTGTGTTTCCTCTATGTAGCCAAATGCTGCATCCTGTTTATCCAGTCTGTTAGCCTGTGTCTTTTTCATTGGGGAATTGAGTCCATTGATGTTAAGAGATGTTAGAGATGAATGGTTGTTGGTTCCTGTTATTTTGTTGTTAGAGGTGTAATTATGTTTATGTGTTTCTCTTCTTTTGGGTTTGTTGTGAAAAGATTAATTTCTTGTTTTTTCTTGGGTGTAGTTTCCCTTCTTGTGTTGGACTTTTCCTTCTATTATCCTCTGTATGGCTGGATTAGTGGAAAGACATTGTTTATATTTGGCTTTGTCTTGGAAAACCTTAGTTTCTCCATCTATGATAATTTCAAGTTTAGCTGGGGCCTGTATGCCATCTGCTCAGGCTCTTGTGGCTTTTATAGTCTCTGGTGAGAAGTCTGGTGTCATTCTGATAGGTCTGCCTTTATATGTTACTTGACCTTTTTCCCTTTCCATATTCTTTCTTTGTTCTGTGCATTTTGGTTTTTTGTTGTTTTGTTTGTTTGTTTGTTTGTTTGTTGTTTTTTTTTTTTCCGAGAAAGAGTTTCTCTGTGTCGCTCTGGCTGTCCTGGAACTCACTCTGTAGACCAGGCTGGCCTCGAACTCAGAAATCCGCCTGCCTCTGCCTCCCAAGTGCTGGGATTAAAAGTGTGAGCCACTGCCCAGCTATTCTGTGCATTTTCTGTTTTAATTATTATGTGGCAAGAGAAATTTCTTCTCTGGTCCCATTATTTGTATTCTGTAGGCTCCTTGTATGTTTATGGGCATTTCTTTCTTTAGGTTAGAAAAGTTTTCTTCTATAATTTTGTTGAAGATGTTTGCTGGCCCTTTGAGTTGGGAATCTTCACTCTCTTCTATACCTATTATTCTTAGGTCAGGTCTTTTCATTGTGTCCTGTTTTTCTTGCATGTTTTGAGATAGGAGCTTTTTGCTTTTTGTATTTTCCTTGACTGTTGTGTCAATGTCTTCTATTATACCTTTTGCCTCTGAAATTCTGTCTTCCATCTCATGTATCCTGTTGATGATGCTTGCATCTGCACCTCCTGTTCTTTTTCCTCGGTTTTCCATCTCCAGTATTGTCTCTCATTGAGTTTTTTTTAATGACTCTATTTCCATTTTTAGATCCTGTTTGGTTTTGTTCAATGCTTTCACCTGTTTGATTGTGTACTCCTGTTTTTCTTTAAGAGATTTATGTGTTTCCTTTTTAAGGGATTCTACTTGTTTACTTGGGTTCTCCTGTATTTCCTTAAGGGAGTTATTTATGTCCTTCTTAAAGTCCTCTATTATCTTCATGAAAGGAGAGTTTAGATCTGAATCTTGCTTTATAGGTGTGTTGGGGTATCCAGGACTTGCTGTGGAGGGAGAACTGGGTTCTTATGTTGCCAAGTCAAATTGGTTTCTGTTGCTTATGTTCTTATGCTTGTCTCTTGCCATCTGATTATCTCTTTTGTCATCTGGCCTCCTTGTTTCTGACTGGAGCCTGTCCTTTCTGTGATCCTGTGATCCTGGATGTGTCAGAATACCTGGAGAGTAGAGCTGCAACTGAGGTGTGGGCTGTGGGGGTTCCAGTCCTGTGCCAGAGCTCTGCCCCGGACACAGGTGGGAACCAGAAGGCACTCAGGTCTCTGAGTGGTCAGGAATCTCACAAATGTAATTTTTACTTAAATTTTGGGGAAAACTAACACTCTTGTTCTTTACTGGTGATAAAATGTTGTGGGTTTATTTTCTTCACTTATTTTGAGACAGGAATCTCACTCTGTGACTTGACTGACTTGGAACTCAGTATGTAAAACAGGCTGGCATAAATTCCCTGGGCACAGCCAGCCTCACGCACCTGACTGCTGGGATTAAAGGTGTACACCATGCCCGACCTGGGGATTAGAATTCAAAGCTCGCTGCTTTTAAAGCCTAGTGACAAGTTTTCCTCTCTCATTCCCCATTGCTGTATTGTTAACTTTCTTTGCCTTGTGCTGCCCCTTAATTTTCTGTGGTTGGTGCCTTAGTTCACTACCTAAAAATCATGATACAAGCTAAGCAGCCTAACTAACCGGTCACCGGGTTGCTCTCATCTTATTTTTACATTGCTGCCAATTAACCTTCATCTTGTCACATTTCTTTTCATGTTTCTATGTATGAATGGAAACTATAGATAGATATAGATATAAGTACATATATATATATATACATATACATGTGTATAGGGAAGGATATATATATTTTCTATAATTCTAGTATGTCTGGAGCATACTAAGTGCTTAAGTATTAAGGAAATTTATTCATTAGAACAATATGCTCTATAAGAATGTTCACATAAGCCGGGCGTGGTGGCACACATCTTTAATCCCATCACTTGGGAGGCAGAGGCAGGCAGATTTCTGAGTTTGCGGCCAGCCTGGTCTACAAAGTGAGTTCCAGGACAGCCAGGGCTACACAGAGAAACCCTGTCTTGAAAAAAAAAAACAACAACAAAAACAAAAAACAAAACAACAACAACAAAAGAATGTTCATATAGCCAAACTACTGGAAACTATCCAGTTTTCCTTGAAACATAAATAGCAAATCAAGGGCCAGAGGTTAAGAGAGCTGGTTGCTTATGAAGAGGACCAAAGTTCAATGCCCAGCACCCACACGGCAGCTCCCAACTGTCTGTAACTCCAGTTCAGGTGATAAAACACCCTCACACAGATACGCATGCAGGCAAAACACCAATGCACGCAACATAAGAATAGATACATTATTAAAAAATAGAACATGAATGGAGTTGTGACTGCATGAGTAAGTCCAGGATTGGATCCACAGTAACACTTAAAAACAAAATTAGAAGAAAAAAAAGTCATATCACTGGGACACTATTAAGCAACAATAATAAATCCTTACAGGATTACATTGGGGGCACCTGAGATGTCTCAGAGAGCTAAAGAGCTTGCTGCTAAGCTGATGACCCAAGTTTAAAACTAAGGAGAGAGAGAGCAGGGCATGGTGGTGCATACCTTTGATCCCTGCAATCAGGAGGGAGAGGTAGGTGGGTCTCTGTGAGTTCAAGGCCAGCATGATCCTGGACAGCCAAGGCTATTACAAAGAGAAATCCTGCTGTAAACAGCAAAACCAAAACCAAAACCAAAACCAAAAATAAGGAAAGAAAAGAAAGATAAGGAGAGGACCAAGTCCCTCAACTTGTCTTCTGACTTATACATTTGAGAAAGCCATTGTACACATATATGCCATAAACACACACACACACTCAAAAAATAAGTGAATGTAAAACATAATGAAAGACATATAACTGTAAATGTAAATATGTGTAAAATATACAGAAAGAGAACAACCCTCTGTTTGGTTTGAATCATATTAAGTTCCAGAACACACAAATATGTGGGAGATGGGGGTGGGGGAGGGGGGGAAGGAGCAGTCTGCCTCCTGGAGAAGTGTAGGAGCTAAGGAGAGTGGAGGAACTTTCTGAAGTGACTATAATCGAATATGAGTAACAGATTTTTGCACTTATCAAAACAAAGCAAATATCCATCTATCCGTACTCTTCACTTTTAACTCAGAAGAGAGTAAAATTAAACTCTAATTCTAAGCGTGCTCCTGTATTTGAGAAAACTGTTCTCATTTTGCAGTTTCCTTTTCATATGCTGTGACAAAGTTGATGTAATAGAATATTCATGATGGTTTCCAATCTATAAACTGATGACATGACTGCTCTACAGTATGGCTTAAGGAGACAATTTTTAAATTGTAGATCTGAGAGAGAACAGCCAGAGACATCTGGAAGAGTCCAGAGTACAGTAGAAACTGCACATGGCGGGCAGGCTGGGCATGGCGGGCAGGCTGGGCATGGCGGGCAGGCAGGCATGGCGGGCAGGACACGGCCAGGGCAGTCTTTGAGTGTAGGGATAACAATGGACAGAGAATAGAGAAAACAGTGAGAGCAGAACACAGCAGGAACAACGGGAAGAGCAGGTTATGAGGAGGAAAAACTGAAGACAGAGAAGCTGAGAGCTGGAGGGAGGCTCTGGAAGGGCAGGAGAAAAGGGCAAGGCTGCTAGGAGGACTTTGAAATGTCTAACTTGTGATACTGAAGGAGCCTGGAGGCCAGCATGAGCTTTGATGTGCTAATAGACACCACAGATAGCCTTGACTCCCTTCTGCCAGACTTAAGGGAAATCTTTTTGGCAGAACTAGCAGTGGTGGTTTGAATAGGTTTGGCCACTGTAGACTGATGTGTTTGAATGCTTAGCCATAGGGATGTGTGGCCTTGTTAGAGAATGTCCCTCTGGAGGTGGGCTCTGGGGTCTCAGGTTTGGTAGCCATAGATTTTAGGAGGTGACACTATTAAGAGGTTTGGTCTCATTGGAGGAACTGGGTCATTGTTTAGGTGGGTTTCGAGACCTTCTACGCTCAGGCTCCATCTAGTGTGGAAGAGAGGCTCTTCCTCAATACCTTAGGATCAAGATGTAAAACTCTTGGCTCTTCCAGCACTATGTCTGCCTGGATGCTGCCATGCTTCCCACCATGATAATAATGGACTGAACTTGTGAAACCTGTAAACTGTAAATGTTTTCCTTTGTAAGATTTACTTGGTCATGGTGTTCCTTCACAGCAATAAAATCCCAAGACACTGGCTTAACAACTTCCTAAGGAATGCTGGTTTTTATTTAATCACACATACACAAAAAAAGCTCAAATTGAGCTCATTTCTGCTATTTGGAGTTTGGGAATTGGAAAGATCCTAGGTTGTTTTTGTTTTTCAGACCAGTTTTAAACACTATTTGTTAATCCCAAAGATAGGAGAAAGACCACTTCTAGAAATTTGGCAAGCATTTGTCACTGGGCTTGGACAAGGAAGTAGGCTCAGATAAGAGTATTTACATTTGAGCTCCTACAAAGCTCTAGGTAAACCCAGGAGAGGGAGGTGTGGCATTCCTTTTATGTTGGTCATCCTGATAAGTCCCCAGACCCAGGGACTAAGGGACTTTGCTTATTGCTTTGTCTGATTACTACCTTATTTGATCTCTTTGCTTATTGCCTGCTTTGATTGCTTTGTCTTTGATCTAAGAACCAACTCTATTCTTTGGATGTACCTAGAATGGTATAAAAGCTGGCTGGGGAAAAAAAAAGCTTGCTTCAGCCTCAGCACTAGCTGGAGTCATGCTCTAATGTCTAATTATCTTTTTCTTTTCTATCCTCACTCCCTCCCTGGAGACACTGTTTGACTGACTGAGCTGCCTTGGCCACCACTGACCCAAACCATCATGGGCAAATTAATAACAGCAAGCAACTAATTACAGCAAGCTCTTTTATTCACGTAGGTGGTGGCTGCCTCCCCTGAAGCGGGGTTACACCAGAGGCCAGCATTAGACTGAGGAAGACAAGGCTTGATAGCTCAGGGCTAGAGAGGGTCAAAATGGGAGATGTGCAGGCAAATAGGCTGGGTTATAGAAACAGAACAGAAGCAGAGCAAGTTGGTCACAAGAACCTCCTGAAACCAAGGCAAGGCTGCAAGGCTGTCATAACAACTGCTACTCATCACACTATGTTAATGTTGTTATGCTATAATAGGCAGCACAGAACCATTTGCAGTTAAGGTGACAGATGGGGCACATGCCAATCCTGAAGAAACAGACATAATCATAAACAGGAATGAGCCTAGTTTTTCTTTACTCTTTGTATGTAAGATAACTTTTAAGCTTAAGATAGAGGCAGGGTGCTTCACCCTATTGTTTCAAAACAGCAACGTTTTGGCCACAGGGAACCTGCTGTGCTTTGCAGGAAGGGAAATGGCAGTTCCTACTGGAGAGCAGTTGCAGCTTTTCAGGACATCCAGACGTGGCCGAGTGTGGCTGGAGTATGTTGGGGAGTGTGCCAAGGCACGCTCCTCTCTTCACATCTGCTTTAAAGCTTTCATTTAAAAAGCTGGAGGGAAAAGTCCTTATGTAATTGAATTGGCAAAAACACAAAACATCCACGATGGGGCTAGAGAGCTGCTATAAAATATTGTCTTTATGGGTTTTTTTTTTCTTCCAGTTCTGAAAGGTTGTGTGTACTACTATCAATGAATAAGTGTTTATAAATCATTTCTAAAATGATTTAAAGAAATGAAAAAAGAGTGTATTGTATATGGTTGGATAAGGAAAAGAGAGTGGATTGTATATGGTTGGATAAGGCAGTACTTTCATGCTGGAGCCCCTTTCTCTGTCCTTTTATTAACAGGGATAAACTGACAGCTCTTCCCAGCGTGGTTACCAGCCAAGACCACTTAAAGCCAGGGTGGTTAACATTAGTTACCTGCTCACGATTTTAGTGTCTTACTGCTCTCTGGTTTAGAGACAAGAAGTGCCACAAGAGGGAAGGTTCTAGAAACCCAGGATTTGGAATTATCTCCACCACTGTCTAATCCATATCTGCCCACATTCTCAGTTAACAATGGCTCCAGTGGACCTATGTTGGCTCCACTCAACACAGCCTGCAAGGCTCCTGAAGAAGGGACAACAGCAAGCTTCACATTAATTTGATGATTAACAAACCTGCTGAAAGAAATATCAGATGCATCTCCTAGCAAATAACATAAAACTTGTGTTTAGAACCAACAAGGAATTCAAATAGTTTTCTCTCCCACCTCGTTAAGGCTTGACGCTGCCCTCCAGTTTAAACCTGTTTACACAAATGGCAAAGCCCTCTTTCCCAGTAATTTGATCACCTAGAGTAGTGTAACCCTTCTCTCCTCAAAACAGTGACCCTTTTCCCTAACGCTTTCCTTCTCTTTTTTTTCCCGGTGTAATCCTAGCTATCCTGGAATTCACTCTGTAGACCAGGCTGGATGGCCTCAAACTCAGAGTTGTGCCTGAGTCTGCCTCTGCCTCCCTCACGTTGGGATTAAAAAGTGTGCACCACCGCCCCCTCCTTCATGTTCTATGTACCAATTATTTTCAGACTAGCTAAACTGAATTAAGACTTCCAGGTATGGCACCAACTAGTGGGGAAAGGCAGTCACCACCTGAGCTAAAATAAAAGCCAAATGCATTGGTAGGCGGTGGAGACAGAGGCAGAGGCCAGCCTGACCGACAGGGAGAGTTCCAGGATAGCCAAGGCTACACGTGGAAACACTGCCTCATAAAAAAAATCCAACCAGCCAACCACCAACAAAACCAAATGCATTTCCTATCTGTGTCCACGTTTTCCTGAGAGCGCCCACTTGATCAACTAAAGTTTGCCTTGTCCCCGGGGGCGTCAGTTGGAGTGGTGGCCTGTTTGAGACCCCGAGCTTTTCTCTAGCACTTACTTAGGAAAGTGTTGTTAGGTAGGAATAAGAGATTAAGACCATACTTAATCTCTCAGAGTTTTACTTCTAGCCTAGTTAAAATGCAACTACCAAACACTTTCCTAAGCCTGGAATTTCTCTCTCTCTCTCTCTCTCTCTCTCTCTCTCTCTGTAGGGACGGGTCACGTATAGAAAAGAGAATGACAAGACTGTCAGCTATTAAATACTTCTTTTCTAGACGCATTAGGCATTAAAGTCCTGCCACCTGCAGAAGAGGATCTGTTCTTTGTCTGCTGGCTGGCATTCCTTGCCAGTCCTGTATCACCGCCACAGCCCCGGTCCCCAGGAAGACAATGAGTCCGGGATGGTGAAATATTAAGAATAAAAACCAGGACCAGAAAGCAACCGGCGGGGGTCAAAGCACCCCTTCGCTGCTCCAGACGTGAACGCTAAGCAAGAAGAGAGGAGCTTCCTGCTTCCGGGACTTGCGTCCTCACGCGCAGGCGCCGGCCCGCAAAGCGCTCGCTGGCTTCCCGCAAGAAGGGTTCAAAGATCGCGCCGTTCCCTTTCTCTCTCTGGGGTGAGACCTGAGCTGCGAGCGCGTCCGGCCCCGGGGTGTCGCCAGTGCGGGAGCCCCAGCTCTGGGTGAGTGTGGCACTGGATGCCCTTGCTAAGCGGAATGAAGGCCATGTTTCCATGGGGGCTCGAATGGGCGGTCGCTGGAGCAGCACTTCCGCCCATTGGTCAGAACCGTCTTCGGTGTTTCCTGGCTCCGCCCACATTCTGCGCCTGCGTGCGGGGTATCTGCGTTAACTCTTGGGTACCTGAGTTTAGGTTTAGCTCCTTAAATAATCCTATGGGGGCTGTGGCTTCTCTCAGCTCTCCGGAGACAAAGGCATGTGTGTGTGTGTGTGTGTGTGTGTATCTCTGTGCGTGTGTATGTATATGTGTACACACGGAAACATGAATGACCCGCCCCTACCTCAATGAGATTTTCTCTAAAGCTAAGCAAATTTTACTGAAGCCATGTAACTTTAGCAAAGAACTTTCAGTGTACTATGTAGACCAGGCTGACCTCGGACTCACTGAGATAATCCCTACCTCTGCCTCCCAAGTACTGGAATTAAGGACCTGTGCTACTACAGCTGGCAATCCACCCATCTTTTTAAGCATTGATGCCACACGTTTTTGTTTTTGTTCTTCCTAGACAGGATTTCTCCGTGTATCCCTTCCTGGTTGTCCTGGTATACACTCTGTAGACCAGGCTGCCCTTGAACTCAGAGATCCATCTGAGTGCTGGGACTAAAGACATGTGCCACCACTGCCTGACTGGCCACACATTCTTACCCAGTTTTCACATCAGCCATATTCTTCCCAGTTTAGAAATGGGGACTGAATCTTTTGTGTAGAGTCTGAAGGTGTATAAACTAGGACGCAGAAGCCATCTCTCAGTTTTGTTGAATTGACTATCAACTGCTTGCTACATTCCTTTTCTGACTTTTCTCATGTACGTGTGATCAGGTACCAGGCCCTGGCTGTGATCCAAAACTCTGTAAAAAGGTGACAACCGATAATTATAACAATGTTTTGTTGTTTCCTTTACAGTTTTAAGGTAGCCATTCATGAACATTAGTAACAATGTTTCTTTTAGCAGCCAGCAGTGGGAGGCAGCACTTTAATCCCAGCACTTGGGAGGCAGAGGCAGGTGGATTTCTGAGTTCGAGGCCAGCCTGGTCTACAGAATGAGTTCCAGGACAGCCAGGGCTACACAGAGAAACCCTGTCTCCAAAACAAACAAACAAACAAACAAACACCCACAGTGTTTATTTTAACGGCTTTATAATATTTGTTTGTTTACATATATTTCTTAAACTAGTTTCTTCCTTAAGTTCTTTCTTCCCTTCCTATTTTTTTTTTTAAACTTTAGTGTGTAACCCTAGCAGGTATGGAAGACTCAATATAGACCAGACTGGCCTTGCACACACATCTTCCTGCCTCTGTGTCCTGAGTCAATGCCTCAATTAAATCGAGTGCTGGGACTAAAGGCTTGTGCCGCCATGCCTGGCCAGCAGCTGTAGTGTTCTGATGTGAACCATCAAGACTGCCTTGGATGCAGGACGTAGGTAGAGAAGGGCGGAAGCTGTCGATAGAGGATGACCTCTCCATACTTTCACTTTCTTCTGCAGATTCAGCTTTCTAAGCTCGGGCCTTTCAACCGTGAAAGGGGCTGCCTGAGCTGTGGAAGGAGTGGCCTTCCCCCACCCCCTGTACATTATTTCACCGTTTATTGTTGTGTTTTGTCTCACTCTATAGCCCAGGCTGGCTTTGAACCTACAGTTTTCTAGCTTTCTGAATGAGCCAACACATCTACCTGGCTCTTCCATTTAAAGACCACTAAATGGGGGATAGAGAGGTGGCTCAGCTGTTAAGAGCATAAACTGCTCTTCCAGAGGCCCTGAGTCCAATTCCCAGCAACCACATGGGATCTGATGCCCTCTTATGGTGTGTTTGAGGACAGCCACAGTCTGCTCATATACATAAAATAAATAATTCTTAAAAAAAAAAAAAAACACTAGTCACAATTCCAGAGGACCAAGGTTCAATTCCCAGCAACCACATGGTAGCTCACAACCATTTCTAACTCTAGTTTTAGGGGTTCAATTCCCTTTTCTCACCTATGTATGGCACATACACAGTCTTCAGACATACATGCAGACAAAACACCCATATGTATAAAGTAAATAAAAAGTCGTAAAAGACTAGTAAGCATTAATATCTACTTGAAAGAAGAACACATGACTTGCTCTCTTCTCCTGTTCATCTGGGTTCCAGGGTAACTGGTAGCAACCACTCCTCTTGCTATATCATTGGCATACTTTTGAGTACATAGTTTATATTTTTCAAAGAGAATGGCCACTGTCATAACTAGAAATGCCAGATCAGTTGTCTAGGTATAGAATACTGCATAGACTATTAATTTTTAATGGATTGTCTCCTAATTAAAAAATGTGTGTGAGAGAGAGACAGAGACAGAGAGACAGAGAGAGACTGTGTGCCATGTATCTGCAGGCACCCATGGAGGCCATAGGATTCGCAGGGTCTGGAGTTACAAGCCGTTGTGAGCCATGCATCGTGGGTACTGGGAACTGAACTTAGGTCCTCTGGAAGAGCAGGCAGCACTCCTATCTACTAAGCTGTCTGTAGCCTGACTGTTTTGGTCCCTAGCATATGATATATGAAAATAAAATGACGGGGAAGACGCTGAGTAATTTTTTCATTTTATAAAGGGATTAAGTATTTAAAGGAAATGTCTGTCTGTGTCACTCTATTCTTTTTTAAATATTTATTTATTATTTATATGTAAGTACACTGTAGCTGTCTTCAGACACACCAGTAGAGGGTGTCAGATGTCATTACAGATGGTTGTGAGCCATCATGTGGTTGCTGGGATTTGAACTCAGGACCTTTGGAAGAACAGTCAGTGCTCTTAACTGCTGAGCCATCTCTCCAGTCCCTGTGTCACTCTATTTAATTCTCTCTTATCTTCAACTCCTTCGAAACTTGCAGACGTCTGTCTCAGCATGGTTGAGATGGAGCAGGCTGAGGCCCAGCTCTCCGAGTTGGACCTCCTGGCCAGTATGTTCCCCAGTGAGAATGAGCTCATAGTGAATGACCAGCTGGCATTGGCGGAGCTGAAAGATTGTATTGAGAAGAGGACAATGGAGGGGCGATCATCGCAAGTGTACTTTACGATCAATGTGAGCCTGGACCTCTCTGAGGCAGCAGTGGTAAGTCTGCGCTGGGAAGAGTTAGAGCATGTCGAGTGTAGTATGTGCATGTGTGCGTGCGTGCATGTGTGCGTGCGTGCGTGCATGTGTGCGTGCGTGCGTGCGTGCGCGCGCTCGAGTTAGAACAATGTTTATAGCTTTTTTCTTCCTCCTCCTCCTCAGGTGACGTTTTCTTTGTCTTGCATTCTTCCCTTTAAATATCCTACAGTCCTGCCCGAAATTACAGTGAGGTATGTTACAGAAATCGTGTCCACTATGCAGGTCAAAATTAGCACGAAGACAAAAGTAACTCTTACGTTTATTTCCTTGTCCAAGGGCATCGACTGAGTTTCTTTTTTCCCTGTGTGTTTCCCATCAGATCAGTATCGCTGAGTAGATCCCAGCAGACTCAGCTGAACACAGATCTGATAGCATACCTGCAGAAGAACTGTCTTGGAGATGTCTGTATCCTGAATGCCACAGAGTGGGTTAAAGAGCATGCCTTTGACTATGTCAACATAGAAGCTTTGCCCTCCCCCGCCAGGCAAAGCACAGCCCAGCCAGAGGATCTCGCTTTCACGAGGCTCTGGATCTACAGCCATCACATCTACAACAAGTGCAAAAGAAGAAACATCCTAGAGTGGGCAAAGGAATTGTCCCTGACTGGGTTTAGCATGCCTGGGAAACCTGGTGTTGTTTGTGTGGAAGGCCCGCAAAGTGCTTGTGAGGAATTCTGGTCAAGGTGAGGTTTCACCTGTATTACATAGCACATCAGTAGTTGTAATTTGAAAGATGATACAAGAGACGTAGACATAAGTATGTTCCAGAGGGATGTCTTGATGAGGATTCAGTCTCAAGTGTGTGGTAAGGTAGAAGACACACATAGCATTACCTATTCCTTCCCTAGCACAGGGCACACCTATAAATGTATGAAGAATGAATTGAGCCCCTCCCCCCATGTGGGTCAAATATGGTGTCCTGCGTCCGGCCCAGGGCTCTGGCTGCTGGATGAGGCTGATGCGGGGAGTTTGGCAGCGCGCACCCCCATGGTAGGCGAAGGCTGTGAGACGCCCCAGGACCCCGCTTCGGGGGTGGGGAAGGCGCAATCTGAAGTCCACACAGAATCTCCGGGCCTGTACAGAGGCTGGGGAAGAAAGGTTCTCACTCTCAGACATCCCAGATGCCACTGTATGCCATGGAAGAGCTGAGAACAAAGTGGGAGCCCGTGGGTGGACTGTGACCTGGGGTCTAAGGGAAAAAAGGACGGGAGGAGAGAGCTCTGGCAGATTCTCACAGGGACGAGAGTCCTTGTCTTGTGCAGCGGCTCTTGGGTTGGTGGAAGCCGTGGTGGAGAATGCAGGGAGGTCTCCCGGGCGGGAGGTTAGATGCTGGCCCTTTAGTGGAAGACCTGCTCCATTGCTCCAGCACAGTGAGTCCCGATGGGAAGAGGCAGTCCATGGTTTTAAGGCGTTTATTGTAGAAAGGCAGAGAGAGGGAACGAGTAGGGAAGTAGAGGCTGGCCATGGCCATGTGGAGAGAAGGGGGAAGGGGATAGGGAGAGAGGGGACAAGTGGGAAGCAGGAGTAAGAGAAAGAGAGTCAGAGAGGGAGGAGGGGGCAAGCAGCCCCTTTTATAGTGGGCGGGGCCTACCTAGCTGTTGCCAGGTAACTGTGGAGCTGGAGTCCACACAGAATACCAGGAACTTGGGGCATTGCCTACATGACTGATGGCCACATACCTCTCTGCAGGGGAGGGGAGGTTGGGAGTCTGTGGCTGCAACAGGAGCCAGTGGCCAAACACCTGTTGTCCCTGGGGTCACCCGGGTTCAAGGCCTGTGCTCAGCAGGGGACCAGGCTGTCTGTGCACAGCTCACCATCCCACACCCTCCAAGCTGTCTTGGACCTGCCAGTTTTCGTGAATCTGCCCTTCCCTTATCTAATGACTATGATCAACTTTCGACTTGTGGAAATGGAGATTACTTGTGAGCATTAGCAAAGCCAGCAATCTTACTTCTCTCCTCAGTTTCTGAGACGTTCCTTAACTAGTTCAAGGGTCAGCAGTTTGTACAGTTATAAAATATTGGCAGCAGTCGCTGAGTTTGTAGCTTACTGGAAGAGTGCTTGCCTGGCATGCACAAGGCGTTGGGTTCTGTCCTCAGTACCACGTATACCAGGCAGGGAGGTACACCAGTAATCTTGGCCCTTTGAAGGCAGAAAGGATAAGATCCAGAGTTCAGTGCCACCTTTGGCTACAAGCCAAGACAGAAGCCAGCCTGAGATTCACGTGACACTCTCCCCAAAATAAATGATTATTAAAATCAAAAGTCCCATTCTAATGGAAGATAGTAATGGTGACCATCAGTGCGTGTTCAGGTGTAATGAGAACCATTTGAGGAAAGTAAGCCCCTGTGAGAGTATCTCCGTGCTTACAGGAACACACACTGGCAAGTAATCCTTTGTTGTTTGGTTTTTGAGACAGGATATCACTATATAGCCTTGGCCGGTGTAGAACACTTTATGCAGACCAGGCTGGTCTCCAATTCACAGAGATCTGAATTCTGCCTCCCATGTCCTGGGGTTAATGCGTGTGCCCTCACTACCAACTCTGATAAGTCTGTCTTACAGATTCTAGCTCACTTCTGTACAAAATATGTTTTGAAATTTTCTACTCTGAAAAACTATGTTTCAGACTCAGAAAACTAAACTGGAAGAGGATTTTAATTCGTCATCGAGAAGACATTCCTCTTGACGGTACAGCCGGCGGAATGGAAGGACAGCGGAAATTTCCCATTCTTGAAGAAAAGGCCTTCAGTGTCCACGGAGCCAGAGGAAACCACATGGACTTTGGCCAGCTGTATCAGTTCTTAAATGCCAGGGGATGTGGGGATGTTTTCCAGATGTTCTTTGGTGTAGAAGGACAGTGACTGAGCAGAGGGGAAGTCAGACCTGTTGGCTCACTGTTCCTCTGTTGATCATTTCTTCCTGTTTTTCCTTGAAATTCAATTTCAGCTCCATTCTAGGATGTACTAGGGTTGGGGTCACAAGAAGAAAATTAATATGGCTGAAATGTATCAGTTAAAACTTGCCATGCCTGAGAGAAAAACTGGGTTTCGACTTGTAAGCTTTAAATTACTAAGTGAGAAGGGTGGAGAAATGACTCAGAAGTTAAGAGCATATGCTGCTAGTGCCAAGGACCTAAGTTCAGTTCCCAGCACCCCTGGCAGGGAGCTCATAACTACCTATATGTCTTTACTTCAGGGCATTTGATGTACTCTGTCCTCCAAGGGTGCATGCATGAACATAAACATGTAAATATATTTGGGGTATCAGATCCCCTGGAGCTGGAGTTACAGGAGGTTGTGAGGTACCCGGTGTGGGTGCTGGGAGCCAAACTTGGGTCCTCTGCAAGAGCAGTGCACCCTTTTAACCTCTGAGCCATCTCTACAGCTTGGTGGAAATTTCTTGACGTGAGCTGGATCTGAAGGCACATGCTTATAATCCCAGCACTTGGGAAGTAGAGGCAGGAGGATGGGAAGTTGAAGGCCAGCTGGGCTACACGAGGCTCTGTCTCATGAAACTTGAAAGACAAATTATATGTGAAGGTAATTTTGATGGTTCGACTTGCTAGGGATTTCCCACACTCTTCTGCCTTCACTAGGAACCTGGAAAAGCTGCCTGTTCACCCTCCTGGCCTCTCTTGCAGCTGCATTGGGCTGTAGGTTACAGTGCAGGATTTCTGGGGATGAATTTGCCTCTCTTCTCTTTCTGCCATGGCCCCTGAAGTGATGGCAAGAGAAAGGGCCAAGCTATCTCAGAGATGTCATTGTACAAGACACCTTGCCACATGCGGACCCAATGTTAATCCCAGCCTGTCTCCAGACCTTTGAAATAAAATGAAATTTTAAACAATCTGTGCTTGTTATCAGTAGTCAGAAGTTTGAAACTACCCTGTCTTTTAAAGTACAAACAGTATAAAGCCTTCCTCATTGGTGTTTGTGGTTCATTTCAAATTGCATGTGTTTAGATTTGGCCCCTATCTGGCCTTGCATCGCTGAAGACTGGGGCATGAGTAGAGCTCAAATGGTTTCTTGTTGTTTCTTTAAGACAGTGTCTCATGCCTATGTGACCTGATGATTCTTTTTTCTTTTTATTTCCTATTTCGAGATAGATTTTCATATATCCCAGGCTGCCCTTGAACTTTAAGTGTGCAAAGCTGACCTTAAATTTGTGATTCTCCTCTTCTCTGTGTCTTCAGTGCTGGTATTGGGAGGGTGTGCCAGCAGACCTGGTTTGCTCAATGTAGGGAATCAAACTCAGCCTTCAGGAATGCCAGGAAAGCACTCTACCAAGTTAGTCGCCCCAACTCCTCTGCTTTTATTATTTCATTTTATTTTTAAAGATTTATTTTATTTATATGAGTACACTGTAGCTTTCTTCAGACACACCAGAAAAGGGCGTCAGATCCCATTGCAGATGGTTGTGAGCTACCATGTGGTTGCTGGGAATCGAACTCAGGACCTCTGGAAGAGCAAATTCCTACACACTAGGAAGGAAATCTCTCCACTACAAATATCTCGGACAGGTTTGGCGCCACGGGCTCAACGCTGGTTTCTTATTGGTCAGCAGTGACGCCACTCAGGCAGGCGTGGCCTTCTTTGTTACGTTTCAGGCAGCGGATGGTCAGAGTCCTGACAGGGAGGCGGGAGCGGAAGTAGGAAGCCGAAAGGCTGGGAGGGCGAGGGGGAAGTGGCTACAGTGAATCCCCTTCCGGCGCGAGGGACCGGAAGTTGTGGCCCGCCCGTGTCAACTTCGGCTCTGCAGACTGAGAGCCGGGCTGCCACCGCCACCATGGGCGGGAAGAACAAGCAGCGGACTAAGGGGAACCTCAGGGTGAGTCCTGTGGTGATGGTAGCCCCGCGGCCTGCGGCCCGGGTGTCCAGAGGGCCGTGAGGGAAGAGTGTGACCTCCCGGTGTGTGCGTCCCCGCGGGTGGACAAGTCGAGGAGTTGGGACCCAAACGACGTTTCACGCCGGATCTGGGAAACGGAGCGCGCCCAGGGAGGGAGGTGTCATCGGGAAACGGTGACAGTGAGCACCCGGGCGGCCCTCGTGGGTGGCCGAGCTTGTGTAGGAGCTGTGGGAGGGAAGAAGCAAGCGTGGGCTTCACTCGCTCAGTCCCTCCTTGCCAAGGCCCGAGCCCGTCGGTGGTATGCCCGGTGTCAGGTCGGTGTCACCCGTTGGGTCTCTGGTCTCAAGCTTACCTCGCTTTTCCTGCTTCACTCTGGCCACCCTGAACTTGCCACGAACTTGGCTGGCCTGGCAGGCTTCGGATGGCCATATGTTAGGTGGCTCTAGATACCTTAATGCATCCTGTATAGCCCTGGCTGTCCTGGAACTCATTCTGTAGACCAGGCTGGCCTGGAACTCAGAAATTCTCCTGCCTCTGCCTCCCAAGTGCTGGGATTAAAAGCGTGTGCCACCACCACCTGGCGCTTTGAAAGTATCTTAAAGGCAGGTGTTTCTCTGCAGCCTTTATCCTGATGGATCACACACACATACACACACACACACACACACACACACACACACACAGTTCGCTTTTATAGACCTGTTCCACCATTTTTTTTTTAGATTTATTTATTTATTATATGTGAGTACACTGTAGCTGTCTTCAGACACCCCGGAAGAGGGAGTTAAATTTTGTTACAGATGGTTGTGAGCCATCATGTGGTTGCTGAGATTTGAACTCTGGACCTTTGGAAGAACAGTCAGTGCTCTTAACCACTGAGCCATCCTTCCAGTCCCTCATCTCTTAATTTATAAATTTTGCTGACCCTTAGGAGAGTTGATCTCAGTATTTAACACCCAAGTTCTCTACCTTATGTATTCTAAAAACAGTGTCATTCTTCATATAACATGTGAAACTTTAACCATGGTGGAGTACACAAATATAACATGTAGACTTACAATTTGTATTTCTACTAACTTTTATAGATTTAATTCTGTTTTTATTTTATTTTGATTTTGGTTTATCAAGGCAGTTTCTCTTTGTAGCTCACCTGTCCTGGAAGTCGTTCACAGATGTGCCTGCCTCTGTCTCTACAGTGCTGGGATTAAAGGCATGCACCACCAGGACTGACTTAAAGTTGTTTTTAGATAATAACATTTTCAAAGCATTTATGACTCAGTCAAGTATCACTTGTTCCCTTTGGCAGGGAATACATTAAAAGACACATAAAAACAACTTATACTTTGAAGTCTTTTGATTTAGACAGTTTTCCATTTCATACATCCTAAATGAGCGTGTTTTTTATGTCATAATGACCAGGAAGAGTTGGCCATTGGTTGGCTTTGTTTAGTCTCATCTAATTGTTTCCTTCTATTGATTCCAGCTAAGCCATTTTTGACCATGCTTTGTATGATAACATTTTCAGTATATCATTCCAGAAGTGTACAATACTTTTTTTTCCCCTTTAAGACAGTGTTTCTCTGTTCTGGAACTAGCCAGCTCTGTAGACCAGGGTGCCTTCCCCCCCTTTATTATTCTTTTTTGTTTTGTTTTGTTTTTGTTTTATTTTTTCCTTTCTCAGTGGCATTTGCTTAGTGTTGAGCATTGTAAAGTTATCTTTTTCCATTGGATAATAAGAAATATGTGGTGTTGCAGTCTGTGGTTAGACATACTTACCCCTAAAGATTTTCACACCCTGCTGGGATTAAATTCTTCCTGCAGTACTTCAGAGTTACTGTTGGTATCGCAAATGACAAAGAGTGAAATGATTGCTCTTACCTCATTTGAAGGGTGATCTAACTGAAGTTTAGAGAAGTTTACTTGCTTAAATTTGTGTAGCCTGGAAGCTTCAGAGTTGGGGCTTGAAGTTTAGTTTTTAAAATGTTACGTCATAGGGGGCGCGCTGAGAGGACGCCTTTCAGGAGTCCATTCTCCTTTCCCTTTTTGTGGGTTTCCGGGATGGAAGTCCAGATTGTCTGACAGCTTGCATAGCAAGCGATTTATCCTCGGAACCATCTTGCTGGGCCTGGACTTGAACTTAAAAGTAGCATTTGTTCAATAGAAAATAGTGCTGGGAGCCATATATATTTGTAGATTTTAGTAGATACATGTCTTTTTTGTTGTTTTGACTTTTTGTTTTGAGATGGGATTTTACAATGTGGGATAGCCTGGTCTGCGACTTCTTGTGTAGCCTAGGCTGGCCTCACACTTGTGATCTTCTTGTTCCAGGCTCCTTAGTGCTGAGGTTACAGGGCTGTACCACTAACATGGCTAACTGCTCTTTCCTTTGTTTTGAAACTGGGTCTCATATGTATCATTCAGGCTGGACTTGATCTAATTATGTAGCTGAGCCTGACTCTGACATCCTGATTCTCACACCAACCCTCCCAGTGCTGGGATTGTGGGATTACAGTTTTGTACCACCACACAGCTAGCTTCTGCTTGCTATTCTTGAAGTATCTGTTTAATGATAGGCACAGATTTCTAAGAAAATATTATGGCGTATGAAACAATTAGGAAATAGGTATGAATGTATGAGTGGAAAGACTGAAAGAACAGAAGAGAGTGCTGATTGGTCTGAGGGAGAAGCGCATTGCAAACACTACTGTCTTGAAGGATAGAAGTTTGTCAGGCATTGAGAAGGAAGGAAGGGCCCTCAGATGGAGAGAAAAGATTATGTGAAGGCTAAATTATGAGAGAGCATATATTATACATAGGAAATTTTGAGCAGGATCTAGGATATTGAATAGTGGGAGAATGTGTCAGAACCCATGTAGGACAGGCTGTGGCAAGCAAGTGAGTTTCCTGGAGATGTCCCACCATTTGGCATGACTGATGGGTGTGCTCTGAGATGCAGGGATTCGTTTATCTATACCAGACTTCAAAATAATAAGACACAAGGCAGATGATTGGTCTCTTGACAAAACTGTGCTAACTTATGACAAAAATTATTGCTTTAAACTTATAATGAACTTAAAGGGGGCTAAAAGATAGATAATAAATGTATAGTCAGGTACTAGTCCTAAATTATGGAAAGGCATGTAAACAATTCTGCTATAACTAAATTATGGAAAGACATGTGAACAATTCTGCTATAACTCCTGAGGCTTTATTGACTTGTGATTTAAACTATTGCCTCAAACTTACTATGACCTTATTGAATGTAAAAATGCTTCAAAACAGCCGGGCATGGTGGTGCACACCTTTAATCCCAGCCCTTGGGAGGCAGAGGCAGGCGGATTTCTGAGTTCCAGGCCAGCCTGTTCTACAGAGTGAGTTCCAGGACAGCCAGGGCTACACAGAGAAACCCTGTCTCAAAAAACAAAACAAAAACAACAACAAAAAGGATTTGATTATGTGAGTCTGCATGTGTGAGAATGTGCTCATGTGAATGCAGGTGCCCTCAAAGTGCAGAAGAGGCAGGGCTTAGATCCCTGGGGTTGGAGTTGCAGGCAGTTGGGGGCAGCCCATTGAAGGTGTTCTCCAAGAACAAAAGCTCCTTTTAACTGCTGAGGCTTCACTCTAGGTCAGGAATGTGGCTCTGGTCTTGATCATTGCATTGATTTTTGTGTGTATTCTCGTGTTCTTAGACTGCCAATATGTGGAAATGAGTATATTTGCTCTTAAAGAATCCGGTCTAGCAGGAGATGGTGTTAGAGCTCAGTATGATGAACAGAATTTGTTGGGTGAATAAAAGGACTGGGCCTATTTATTAATTTACATCACTGTAACATATATGTGTTTGCAGATACTGTCTATATTGTATATGGAATTTTTTTTTCAAGACAATGTTTCCTCTGTATAGCCCTGGTTGTCCTGGAACTCACTTTGTAGATCAGGCTGGCCTTGAACTCAGAAATCCACCTGCCTCTGCCTCCCAAGGGCTGGGACTAAAGGTGTGCGCCACCATGCCTGGCTGGAAAAATTTTTATAAGCAAATGTATATTTTGGTTTTTTTTTCTTAAATAAGTGCCCATATATTGATATCATCAGCCACTAATGGGTTGTAACTATAGTTTTCAAAACCTTGTTTTGACCCAGTGATGACATATGTGTATAATCCTAGCACCTGGGAGGCTAAAGCAGGAGGGACAGAAGTTCAAGGCCAGCATGACTACATGAGACTCCAAAACTCAAGAGTTGTTCTTATGTTTAGGAAACTAGAATTGTTGCAAGAACATTTTTTCATAGGTTGTTATGACAAAAATATTCATCTCCAGGGAACATTGTAGGCTGGGGGCAAAAAGCAGCCCACTTCACAAGTATATTCAGTATATATTCTGAATATACTTGTGAAGGAGTTAAAGAATTATGTAGTTTAAATATGTGGTTTTTTTTTTAAATAACAGATCTCTCCTAACTTTCAGAACTAGTGATTTGTATATTATAAATATCAGTCAAACTACTTGGTTCAAAACAGAGCATTATCTCTTCTAAAAAATTTATTTTTAATTAATGTATGTGTGAGAAAGTGTTCTAACTTTTTTGTTTTTGCTTTGTTTTGCTTTCTTATCAGCCTTCAAACAGTGGCCGAGCTGCAGAACTCCTCGCCAAAGAGCAGGGAACAGTGCCTGGGTTCATTGGTTTTGGCACATCTCACAGTGACCTGGGCTATGTTCCGGCTGTTCAAGGCGCGGAAGACATAGACAGTCTTGTAGATTCCGATTTCCGAATGGTGCTGCGGAAACTTTCCAAAAAAGATGTTACAACAAAGCTAAAGGCAAGTTTTCTCATTTTTACAATAGTAATTAAGAATGTAGTTTTGTTAGAATAAATGTTAGCTATATTTGATATAAAGAAAATTGTGGAGGAATTTATCAATAGTTCTTTTAACAGTTGTAATTTTTTGACATGTAAGTTTAGTTGACAGTTAACTTTTGGGTTACAACTTAGTTTGTTGCTCTGAAACATTTTGAACCACATTTTGGAATCTTGGATACACATGATCATATATTCACGATAGGGGAATATAATTTTTAAAAAATTTTTAGTTATTTTTAGGATTTTGTTAGGTAGCCCTTGATGTCCTGGAATTTGAATAGTAGACCAGTTCTTAAATTTGTGGCCTGCCTCTGCCTCCTGAGTGCTGGAATTACAGGCGTGAGCCACCATGCCCAGCTATTGTGTGTGTGTGTGTGTGTGTGTGTGTGTGTATGTATTTATTTGACTGTTTTGCCTGAATGTATGGGCACCATGCCCATGTGCCCGTGTGTGGCTAAGGGACAAGAGCAGTTATTGGATCTTTTGGAACTGGAGTTACAGCTGGGAGTTGTCGTGTGGGTGCCTTGATTTTTTTTTTTTTTTTTTTTTTTTTCCCCAGGACAGGGTTTCTCTGTGTAGCCCTGGCTGTCCTGGAACTCACTCTGTAGACCAGTCTGGCCTCAAACTCAGAGATCGGCCTGCCTCTGCCTCCTGAGTGCTAGGATTAAAGGTGTGCGCCACCACTGCCCGGCCCGGGGTTCCTTGAAAAGAAGCCGGTGCTCATAACTGCTGAGCCATCTCTTCACACTCTTGTTTTTTGAGATGCAGCGTTGTGATATTGCTGAGCTAGTCTGAGGCTTCTGGGCTTAAGAGACCTCAGCTCCAGCATAGCTGATACCATGTTTGGCTCAGCTCCATCCTTTTAATATTTGTTTGTTTGTTTGGTGTTTTTGAGACAGGTTTTCTCTGTGTAGTCCTGGCTGCCCTTGAATTCACTGTGTAGACAGGTTGGCTTTGAACTCAGATCTTCCTGGCTCTGCCTCCCAAGAGCTGGGATTAAATCACTACCACATAGTTTTCTTTGTTTATGGTTAAAATTTTGCTAGAGTGGACTATGAAAGAATTTTTCATGTTTCTTTGTGGCACAGGCAGAAATGATGCATTCTCCTTTTAAATAAAGTTGATTGAATTCCCAGAACGAAAGGAAGAAAATCGTAGGTCGTGTTACCTCTGTTAACCCTTGATGATGTTAATTATTTTCAGGCAATGCAAGAATTTGGAATTATGTGCACAGAGAGAGACACAGAAGCCGTCAAAGGGGTTCTTCCATACTGGCCAAGAATCTTCTGCAAAATCTCCCTTGTAAGCAAGCATTAGCGTTCATGAGCTGTTTCTGCTTAAAGGGCTACCTCTGCAAGGGTTTGCCCACTGGGTTTTTACAGAAGAGCGAGAATGAATCCCTCCTATTACTCTGTCTTTGAACATGTCTTGGCTACAATCTCACTGGAAAGGGGGAGAAAGGAAAAATTATTTCACATGAAATTATTTTCCATGATTGTCAGTAAAGAAACCCTAACTCATTTCAAAGCAAGTTTTCTTCTTTTTCTAGGTTTCTTTTTTTCTGGCTTGTAATTGAATTCAGGGCACTGTTAGCCTAAAACATGTGCTCCACTGCTAAGTTTTTCCTCTAGCCTGTCAAAAGTTATTATTAGTTTGATTATATACATGGATGAATTACTACTGTGAGCCATTGTAGAATTCTTACAAATATTAGTATTTGTTCTTAAACCACATTTCTGCTTTCAATAGGATCATGATCGCCGTGTTCGAGAGGCGACGCAGCAAGCTTTTGAAAAACTTATCCTTAAAGTAAAGAAGCACTTAGCTCCCTATTTAAAAAGCGTGATGGGCTATTGGTTGATGGCTCAGTGTGACACATATCCACCAGCTGCACTGGCAGCAAAAGATGCATTCGAAGCCGCTTTCCCTCCAAGCAAGCAACCTGAAGCCATAGCGTTTTGCAAGGAAGAAATTACAACTGTGAGTGTTTGCAGCCACTGTGTCCCCGTGTTTCTCAGTTGTCTAAGGCTGGCAGGCATCCGGTGGCGGCTCTTTTACCTACTCTTGTAAATGTGTCAAGAAGGAACAAGCTCTGTTTCTCTCTCACACACAATCCATATAAAAGATATCGGTAACCTCGAAAGTTATCGAGGGGCTGGCAAGATGGCTCAGTGGGTAAAATGCTCACCACGTAAGCCTAGTACGCCTGACTTGTTCCTTACCATCCTCAAAGGTCTATAGAGAGAACTGACTCCACAGAACTGACTGCCCCTGACCTGCACACGTGCACAATATGTGTTCTCTGCGGGCCAGAGATGGGGAAGGAAAGCAAACCCTAGTCTGTCTCTCAGACTGGCTGAGCAGCCCACTGTGCTGCTGTAGTGGGAATAATGGCCGACAAGTAGCTACGAGTATTTAGAGGAACGTTTCTGCGGATGGGCATTTGAGCTGTCATAAAGTACCCTGTCTTTGTCACAGTACCAGCCAAGGCAGGGAATAAGTAGGAAGACAAAAATGGGCAAAAATTTAGACCTGTTAGTTTTGATGCCGAAAATAGCTAGTCTGTGGGTTAAGGGCATGAGAACTTTAGCAGGTAGATTGTTCCTACATCCGATGATGGTTGTCAGTGCCATAAGTCTCAAGGCTTTGGTGGTTCTCTCCTTCAGGTGTTACAGGACCATCTTCTGAAGGAGACTCCTGACACACTCAGTGACCCTCAGTAAGCTGCATGTTTCTAACTAATGTGCACTAGGCATTTACTTAGTTGGTTTGGATGCATTATTTCAGTATGGTGTGTTTTGAGAAGGAATTCCAAATGCAGGTAAAATTACCTCAGAAAATGCTGCATGGTGCCTCCCTGAACTTTGGCTGGTGTTAAAGTTGAATTTTCTGAGATACATATGTAGTTTTTTTTTTTTTTTTTTTTTGGCCTGGAACTCAGAAATCTGCCTGCCTCTGCCTTCCAAGTGCTGGGATTAAAGGCGTGTACTACTCTACCTTATAGCTTTGTTTTTTGTTATTTTTGTTATTTTTTAATTAACCTTTTCGCAGTCATAGCAAAAACTGTTTTAAGGTCTGGCGTACTTGAAACTGTTATCAAATAGTTCTGTAAAAAGAGTAGTAAAAATGTTTTATTTATCTTTACTGTTATTATTTTTTTAAAAAAGATTTACTTATTTTATGTATATGAGTACACTGTAGCTATCTTCAGACACACCAGATCCCATTACAGACGGTTGTGAGCCACCATGTGGTTGCTGGGACTTGAACTCAGGACCTTTAGAAGAGCAGTCAGTGCTCTTAACCTCTGAACCATCTCTCTAGCTGTACTGCTATATTGTAGCCAAGCCTTTGAGACGCCATCAAGGGATGTAGTCAGACTCCTAGAGTTGCCGATCCCTGCTGCAGAGAGCACGGTGCTTCCTCCCTTGCTCCATGCTGCCGGGTTTGGGCTTTGCCGTTGCTTTCGCCTTGGATCAGTTATACACTGTGTGATTAGATTCTACCTGGGGCTGGCCGGCTGCGTGCTGGGTGAGTGCGCTTGCAGTCACTCCCTAAGACCAGCATGGAGGAAGGAGAGGAGCTGCCCCCACTTCCTCCTCTGACACATGCACGCTCCCTCACCCACCATGCTTTACACATGCACGCTCCCTCACCCTCCGCGCTTTACACATGCACGCTCCCTCACCCACCGTGCTTTACACATGCACGCTCCCTCACCCTCCACGCTTTACACATGCACGCTCCCTCACCCACCGTGCTTTAGACGCAAAGGCACACAAGCTAAATACATGTGACAGAACATTCTATGAGTTTTGAAAGGTGTTTGTAGTGGGGGAAAAGATACAGAAATAAGGTAGCTGGTAGAAATTTAACAAAATATATATAAATAAATACAACAATATAAAGGTGCCAAATATGTAGTTTGGCTTCTTTTTTGCAGTCTTACTTGTTTATTTTTAACTCTAGAACTGTGCCAGAGGAAGAGAGAGAGGCTAAGTTCCACCGAGTCGTGACGTGCTCTTTATTGGCACTGAAGAGATTGCTTTGTTTCTTACCTAACAATGAGCTTGATTCTCTGGAGGAGAAATTTAAATCACTTTTATCACAGAATAAATTTTGGAAGTATGGAAAACACAGTGTACCTCAGGTATGCCAATAGCTTCGAGTTTAAAACTTGTTTTCTGTAACTCCGCCACGATTGTACTGCATTTATGCTCATGTTTATTGGGTTTTTTTTTTTGGTTTTTCAATTTTTCGAGATAGGGTTTCTCTGTGTAGCCCTGGCTGTCCTGGAACTCACTTTGTAGATCAGGCTGGCCTCGAACTCAGAAATCTGCCTGCCTCTGTCTCCCAAGGCGTGCGCCACCACACTCAGGGAGCTCATGTTCATTGTGATGGTTACGCCTCTGTAATTCCTTCAGGAATTACTTAGTTGCCTCTCGATTAGACTGTAACTCTCTGTTCCCTTCTGTGATGTTGTTGAACATTGAACTGACATCGATGCTTTCTGAGCTCCATCCTGTCACTTTCTTATGTAGGTTGGCCTCTGTCTCCTGCGGGCCGGGACTAACAACATGTGTCATTACAGCTGGCTCTCTTTGCGTTTTCTTAAGGCAGTATGGTCTGTCCTGGTATGGATTTTCTCTCACACATTTATGGGTCCTGCTTATGATTTATTAGGATTCTTAAATCTGTGGATTGGGGTATTTAATTGCCTCAGGAATTCTCAGATGTTGCCTGTAGATATTTCCTTCATTTCATTCTTTCTTTCTTTGGAATTGCAACTAATTATAGATTAAATGTCCTGTTTTCTGTCTTGTATGTCTCCTGTGTTTTTCAGTTTTCTCTCTGTGTATGAATAAGCTCTTTGAGTCAGTCTTCTACTTCACTCATTGTGTTAAATCTGCTTGTTTCAGCCCATCCATACTCAAACAAAATAGCTAAGTTGGGTAATTCAAAAAAGGTAGAAATGCGAGGCTCAGAGTTATAGAGGCTCACAGTTACGACTCAACAGGGGGCGGGGCGGGGAGGCTGAAGATGGCTCAGTGGTTCAGGGCTCTTGTTGCTTTTGCAGAGGATCTGGGTTTGATTTCCATAACCTACGCAGTTGCACACACTATAGGAAACTCTGGATCTAACACCCTTTTGTAGCCCCCAACTTTAGCCTGTGGCCTCTACTTGTCTCTGCAGGTATCAGGTATGTACATGGTACACATACATAAGTGTAGGCAAAACACTCATACTATAAAATAAAATAACTCTAAAAATACTTTTAGAAAGACTAGATGAACAGTCTAGCAGATCTTCTAGGGATTATTTTTTTAAAGATGAGTTGTCTTGGGGTTTTACTGCTGTGAACAGACACCATGACCAAGGCAACTCTCATAGGGACAACATTGAATTGGGGCTGGCTTACAGGTTCAAAGGTTTGGTCCATTATCATCAAGGCGGGAGCAGGGCAGCATCCAGGCAGGCAAGGTGCAGGAGGATCTGAGAGTTCTACATCTTCATCTGGAGGCTGCTAGGAGACAGCTGATACCCATGTGGTTAGGAGGAAGGTCTTAAAGCCCAAGCCCGCAGGGACACACTTTCTGCAACAAGGCCACACCTCCAAATAGTTCCATTCCCTGGGTCAAGGGTATTCAAACCACCACATAGATTTATGCTTCAAAGCTGGGTCCTCTGCACTGCATCCTTACCTGTGGGAAGGCATGGAAGGGCAGAAGGGCAGCCTTGCTCCCTCAAGCCCTCCTGTGTAGTTAGTGTCTTACTGCTTTGTTTTACTGGTGTTTTTGTTTATTTTTTGTTTTTGAGAAAGCCTCACCATGGAATTGGAACTCGCTCTAGTTCTGGAACTAGCTATATAGATAGGCTGGCCTTGAACTCACAGAGACCTACCTGCCTCTGCATCCTGAGTCCTGGGACTAGAGCCATTGCCATTATGTTGAGCTTCCTTTTATTAATTATTAATTGCATTTATGAAGGTAATATGCTCAAGACCTAGTTACTTGTATATAGCAGTTTCAGTGTTTCAGCATGTGAACTGAGTTGGTGGGAGACATTAGCTGTAACACGGCCCTTGAGCTTTACATCTACATGTATTAGATGAACACACTTTTGTTTTGGCAATTATGCTTTTCCAGATGTACAGTCTTACAAAAAGATAGAACACTTTTGTTGTTGTTTGTATCTTTGGGAATGAGTTTCTATGTGTAGTCCAGGCTGCTCTGTTCTGTAGTCAAGGTTGTGTGAACTCACAGACATCTGCCTAGCTCTTCCTCCCAATGCTGGAGTTTAGATAAGTGCTTTAGATAAGCACTTTTAATGAAGTCTGTAGAGGATTAATTGTATTTTGCTGTGCTTGCTTTTCTTTGTGTTCGTTGTGGCTAATGTTGTTAGACTGGTTTGAAACCCCAAATGAAGAGTTCTGCTATTAAATAGGGTTTCTGTTAAAAATTATATTCTTCCTGTCTTTATTTTGCCTTGTGCGAACAGGGAATTGTGAGCAATTGCTACTGTCTTTAGGCTTTGGTTTCATCCCGCTTTCTGGTTCTTCTTTTAGGTCCGCTCAGCATATTTTGAGTTAGTTTCTGCTTTGTGCCAGCACGTTCCCCAGGTGATGAAAGAGGAAGCTGCCAAAGTGAGTCCATCTGTCCTGCTCAGCATTGATGACAGTGACCCTGTGGTCTGCCCAGCTCTCTGGGAGGCTGTGCTCTACACGCTGACAACTATTGAGGTATGTAAGGGAGACACACTTCCCTAAACGCCACGTGAAAGAGTGCATTACATTGTCCTGTCTAATAAAACTCACTGGAAAAATGCTAAAATTTGTTCAGCCTGCCTGAGCATAGAAGGCCTCGAAGCCCACCCACACAGTGACCCAGTTCTTCCAATGAGGCCACACCTCTTTTTTTCTTTTAGATTTATTATATATAAATACACTGTCGCTGTCCTCAGATGCACCAGAAGAGGGTGTCAGATCTCATTACAGATGGTTGTGAGCCACCACGTGGTTGCTGGGATTTGAACTCTGTACCTTCGGAAGTCAGTGCTCTTAACTGCTGAGCCATCTCCCCAGGTCCCCTGCTTGGTTCTTATTCTTGAGATTTGCTTTCTCTTATCTGTGAATCACACTTACAATTTTTAATTACTATTATAAATTTTTTTTCTCTTTTGGTTAGGACTGTTGGTTTCATGTAAATGCCAAGAAAAGTGTGTTTCCGAAGCTGATGGCCATGATCCGAGAGGGTGGCCGGGGCCTAGCTGCTGTTATGTATCCTTACCTCTTACCGTTCATCAGCAAACTCCCTCAGTCCATCACAGAGCCAAAGCTGGACTTCTTCAAAAACTTCCTCACCTCTCTAGTTACCGGGTGAGCAAATACATTTCTTTTTACTTTAAAAATTACGTTTATTGTTTATTGTGTGTGTCGTGGCTTATGTATGCTTGTAAACACCCACAAACATGTATATGTGTGCCGTTGTATGTATGTATGAGGCTTGGAGTGTGGGTTGCAGGAACCTCTTCTATCTTTCTGTCACGTAGATTCTAGGGATTGGACTTGTTTATTCAGACTCTGTGACAAGTGCTGTTACCCATTGAGCCATCTTGCCAGCCTAAATTCTGTTTTTAAAAGCAAAAGGAATTTTTCTTGCTTTTATTCTCATACTTTTCCTTCCAATTTGAATTTCACCATTTTTTTTTTCCTTCTATTAAACACTTCAAGCTTTCAGAGAGATAGGAATGAGGGAGCACGGCAGAGTGCTGCAGTGTGGTCTGGGCTGGGCTGGGCTGTGCACAAAAGAGCCTTTTGTAGGACATGCGCTGTAACCAACCCTTTTCTGTTTTTGAAAACTGCCCAGGCTTTTGTGGTAGTAGCCAGTACAAAGATAAAAACAAAAACAGTTAAGTGTCTAAATAGAAATGGACCATATTCTAAAGAGTCATAGTATTTTCATATTGTCAGATATAGATGCCCAAATCCATAGAACCCTTAAGGACCTGCGATGAGGCTCACCTGCCTAGACACACGTGTGAGGTCTCAGGCTCCACACCCAAGTTCCAAAACAGTTACTTCTGCTAAACACTTTAAACAGTTCATTCCACTTGTCGTTCAATGAATGACATGCATGTTCTATTATGATCAATTATGATAATTAATAATTATAACTAATCAATTGTTGATTAATAATTAAACTTTAATAATTAATTAGATATCACATTTTTGTTGTTGTTGTTTGTTTTTTTTGGTTTTATTTTGTTTTGTTTTGTTTTTTTTCCTGAGACAGGGTTTCTCTGTATAGCCCTGGCTGTCCTGGAACTCACTCTGTAGACCAGGCTGGCCTTGAACTCAGAAATCCACCTGCCTCTGCCTCCCGAGTGCTGGAATTAAAGGCGTGCGCCACCACCGCCTGGCTTTTTTTCTAATTCTTGATATTCACATTCTCATCAGCTGTAATATTTTGGTTGCTCTTAGTTTTTAGTTTTAAGAATTTGGCTTTTGGCGCTGAATCAAGGCCATAGTTTACTGAAGCTATTGGTTTCAAGCAGGAGCCTAAAGAAATATCTTTTTATGGTCTGTTGGCCATTGCAGGAATTTGTAAGTCTAATGGTCAATTCATTAGAAAGAAACATCTGGAAAAAAAAAAAAGAATTTGACCTTTGGGGACTAGAGAGATGGCTCTGCGGTTAATAAGAGCACTGGCTGCTCTTCCAGAGGTCCTGAGTTCAATTCTCAGCAACCACATGGTGGCTCACAACCATCTGTAATGGGGTCTGATGCCCTCTTCTGGTGCGTCTGAAGAGAGCAACTGTACTCACATACATACATTAAAAAAAAAAAAGATTGTTCTTTTTTTTTTTTAAAGAATTTGACTTAAAAGTTTTCATTCAGCGGGATTCCTTTTTAGTGTCTTTGTGATTCTGAGCTCTTCTTTTCCTCTTGGAAGAATAACCCTCAGTCACTACTTCCTAGGCTGTCAACTGAGAGGACCAAATCGAGCTCTTCTGAGTGCTCAGCTGTCATCTCGGCATTTTTTGAATGCTTGCGGTTTATAATGCAGCAGAACTTAGGCGAGGAGGAGATGGTGCAGATGCTTATCAATGAGCAGGTACGTTTGCTCAGCATCCTTATCAATGAGCAGGTACGTTTGCTCAGCATCCTTATCAATGAGCAGGTATGTTTGCTCAGCATCCTTATCAATGAGCAGGTATGTTTGTAAATCATCCGTGCTTTGCACACAGAAGAAAGACTCAAGCTCACTGTGTCCTTCCTCTTGATGGTTTTTGGCAGTTAGCCTTCCAAATGATTTCACTTTAAAATTTACAAAATGAATATTATTTTATGTATATGAGTACACTGTCGCTGTCTTCAGACACACCAGAAGAGGGCATCAGACCCCATTACAGATGGTTGTGAGCCACCATGTGGTTGCTGAGAATTGAACTCAGGACCTCTGGAAGAGCAGTCAGTGCTCTTAACCACTGAGCCATTTCTCTAGCCATGAATAGTATATTTCTGACTATATGAATAAAAATTCTATACTGTCAGTTGTTATTGTGATATCCATAGACTACTTTACCATATCCTGTCTCTGAATTTAAATCTCTGACTTCTTTATAAAGAGGCAGTGTGAAACAGAAGTTGCATGGCACTTTTGGTGCTGTGTAGTGAGGTTTTAATTATTCGTCATAATCTTGTTATTTCTCAAATGCTCATATGCATTTACCCTTTTATGAACAGTTCTGTTTGACTATGAGATCCACGATAAGAGCAGGCTCAATGATTATAGAAGCTTGTATATTTGGTAACATCTTAGATTCCCTGCTATCTTTGGTTTTTTGAGACAGAGGATCTTTGTGTAGCCCTGGCTGTCCTGGAACTAGATCTATAGTCCAGGTTGGCATTGGACTCTGAGTTCATCCTGCCTCTGCTGTGCTGGTATTAAAGGTATGTGCCACCACTGTCCAGCGGTCTCTCACTTTCTTAAAGATTTTATGTTTGTGTGTGGGGTGTGGCTGTATGCATGTGTGAGTGTAGGCACCTGATGATCTAGATGAAGTATTCAAATCCGCTGGAGCTGGAGTTAGAGGTAGTTGTGAAGTAGCTGTTATTGGTGCTGGGAACCGAACTCCAGTCATCCACAAAGGTACATGCTCTTGACTACTGAGCCATCTCTCTAGCCCCATTACCATCTCTTACCTGCCTGCCTGACCCCCCTCTTTCCCCCTTTTCTTTCTCTCTCCCTCCCTCCCCTACCTTTGTTCCTTCTTTCCTTTCTTCTCTTTCCAGGTTTTTGAGACAGGATTTCTCTGTGTAGTTCTGGCAGTCCTAGCACTCGCTCTATAGAGCTCCATCTGGCTCCATCTTTTACCTTTCTAATTCAGGAAAGGTATTCTGAATTTTTGGTGCCTAAGTGCTCCAGTTATCTTTCAAATTACTTAATGCAAGGTCTTATGTAGCCTGGCCTAGCCATCAACAAGTGCTTACACTTCCCAAGGGCTAGAATTACAGGCATACACCACTTCACACGGCGGGCTTCTAATGTTGTATGTTTTTTTGTATCTTTTAATTAAGTGAGTAAAATGCAAAAACTGATTGATCTTAGAAGATACAAAGAAATCTGGATTATGAATTATGGTTGATCACATCATAAAATTGAGGTGGAATAAAGTGAAATTGTCAAACTTTTTGAATGATTGGAAAATACTTGAGTTACTGTTTTCAGATATGTGAGGGGGAAAAACAGTTATGACCAAGTAGGGGGAGGGAGGGAGGGAGGGAGGGAGGGAGGGAGGGTGGGAGAGAGAGAGAGAGAGAGAGAGAGAGAGAGAGAGAGAGAGAAAGTGTGCACGTGGTGTGCGTGCCTCAGTGAGTGCCAGAGGATAACTTCATGTGTTGTTTCTCAGGACCCCACTCCTCTTGCTCTTTGAAGCAGGCTTGAAACGCACAGATTTGTAGGGTAGGCTGTCTGGCCAGTGAGCCCGGCATCTGGCTGGTTTGTGTTTTTCCTTTAACATAGCTACAGGTTTTGGGGATTGAGCTGAGGTCTTCCTCCTTGCTTGGCATGTACTTTACTGACTGGGCCATCTCCCTGCTCCTCAAATAGGAGGCTTTATACTGCTTTAACTTTGTTTAAACTCTTCTTGAAGACTAAAATTTAAATTTTGTGCCTTCTCTTTCAGTTGATCCCATTTATTGATACAGTTCTCAAAGACTCAGGACTGCACCACGGACCGATGTTTGACCATTTAGCAGACACATTGAGCTCTTGGGAAGCCAAAGCAGATGCAGAGCGAGACCCTGGAGCTGTTTACAACTTGGAGAACGTTCTGCTAAGCTTCTGGGGAAGACTGTCAGAGATCTGCACCGAGAAAATCCGCCAGCCAGAAGCAGATGTGAAGTCCGTTCTGTGTGTGTCTAGCCTAGTAGGGGTCCTTCAGAGGCCAAGGAGCTCACTGAAGTTACACAGAAAGAAAACTGCTCAGGTCAGGTTTGCCATCAATATACCTGAAGCTCATAAAGGGGATGAAAAGTCCATGTCTTCAGAAGGAGAGAACAGCGAGGGCTCTGACGGAGGGGCTCAGTCTCCTCTCAGTAATACATCTTCAGACTTAGTATCTCCTTTAAGGAAAAAACCTCTGGAAGACTTAGTCTGTAAGCTGGCAGAGGTGAGCATTAGCTTTGTCAACGAGCGGAAGTCAGAGCAGCACCTGCAGTTTCTCTCCACGCTGCTCGACTCCTTCTCCTCCGTCCAAGTATTTAACATTCTCCTCAGTGACAAACAGAAGAATGTCGTCAAAGCCAAACCTCTGGAAATAACCAAACTTGCAGAAAAAAATCCTGCAGTTAAGTTCTTATATCATAAATTGATAGGCTGGCTAAATGACAGCCAGAAAGAGGACGGGGGCTTCCTGGTGGACATCTTGTATAGTGCCCTCCGATGCTGTGACAGTGGTGTGGAAAGGAAAGAAGTCTTGGATGATCTAACCAAGGTACGGCTGTCATCTGACTGTCATAAACATCCTTGTTGTGTGTGGTAAGGATAAGCATGGGAGCTGTTCCTGCGTCCTCACTGGACTCTGAATGTCACTTTAAAGACAACATGCTCTTCCCTGATTTGGGAAGTACTGATAAAGAGGTTGATAGCAAGAGAGCTCCTTAGCTGCACTGCCTCCATGAGCCAGTTTGTTCTGGATATGTGTAGACGAGGCTGGCCTCAAACTCAGAAATCTGCCTGCTTCTGCCTCCCAAGTGCTGGGATTAAAGGCGTGCACCACCACCGCCCGGCTCAGTCATGTTTTTAAAGCTGTATTTTTGTCCTTAACTCTCCAACTTTGTCTGTTTCAGGAGGACCTGAAGTGGAGTTCTCTTCTTCAGGTCATTGAAAAGGTATTTTAGCCCCCTCTCCCCTTTCCCTTTCTTTTTCAATTTATGTGTGTGGATATAGAAATTAAAACCACAGCCCTAGTCTCATGCTGGCTGTGGTCAGGTGTCTGATGGAGCGCATCCTAACAGCTGTAAATTCTAATGAGAGACCCACTGGAGAGGCCGGGTGGGGTTTTAGCTGAGGATACAGCATTGTGCTGTATTCTAAAGGGGACTCTAAGGTTTATTCTGCTCTTCATGGTCTGTAGAAGTTAAGCAGATGATTCTAGACTTGACTGCACACATCTGGAAACGCTTTTTTCCTATGTGGAGGGCTGTGCAGGATGTGAGAATGTCTCAGCCCTGTTCAGTTTGCCACATACAAAGAATAAGAAAACTGATAATAAAGGAACCAATGAAATCAAAGGATGCAATTCAGAAAAATCTAAAAAGACTTTGGTATTTTTTTTCTAGTAATGATTTAAATGGCATAGCTAACTTTTCGACTGTAGGTGTTTCTGATGAACTACTTAAAACACCTCCTCTTAGAGCATATTTTACTGATCTGTCTAGTTTACATGAATTTATGTTTTTCTTTTTTTAAAGTGGTAGTGAAAAATCTGAAACAAAATTAGCTATCCTAAGAGTTTCTTTCCTTGTTTTCCTCTTTGCCGTGCTGGGGATTGAACCCAGAGCCTCTGACATGCTTAGCAAGCATTCTGCCCCTGAGCTAGGCTTCAGTCCCATGGTCAGGGATGGTGAGGTATAGTCACATTATTGTCTAATTTTCCCAAAACTACATCATGGTTGTTAGTGTAGCTCAAAGGTAGAGCACTTGCCAGGTGTGTTTGAGGTCCCAGGTTTGATTTGTAACAGTACAAAAAAAATGAAAAATTAAACATACAAAAACCCCTTTCAATTATGTTCATATCATTCTCATTTTGCCAGTTGGTTTACCTTTTACAGAATGTAAGTGCAGACTATGTTTCGACTGTTTACTGAGACTTACAGCTTCCAGGCGCACGGTTACTTTTATTTAGTATTCTGTAAGCAAGCTAATTGAAGAGCTAGTTAGCTGCTTGATAGGCCTTGAATCAGAACAGGGAGAGTCAATAATTTAGTAAGAGTTAGCTGATACATACTCAGTGGCTAATGGTGCTTGCTGAGCCTGTGACCTGAGTTTGATTCTAGGGACTCACGTGGTTGAAGGAAAGAACCAATCTTGCAGTTTGTCCTATGATCTCCATACCTGTGCCATAGGTTGTGTGTCCACACACATACAATAAGTGAATCTTGCACATGCAAGCATTCACGAATGCACACACACACACACACACACACACACACACACACACACGCTACAAATGTAATTTTTTAGAACTAAGAAAAGAATAAATCTATATCCACCCACTCGACATGAGCTGTATCTGCCTGGTCATCTAGGTGCTTGTGTCTGTTTAGAAGAAAGTCTTCCTGAGTTGTGTTTATACGATTCCAGTTGTCTGGGCTCCCGGGACTTCTGACTGTCCTGGCTTCTTACAGCTGCATAGAGTCTTTGACTAGCCGCACTAATGCACTGCGACTCTGACATTGTCACTAGCCGCGCTAACGCACTGTGACTCTAACATTCGTGTCTCACTAACTTGAGAGACTGTTTACTCAGAAATGTGTTTTCTCTATGGGAGGGAAATCTGAAGATTAAACCTATTGGTTTATAAATTAGGAAGTGGACCCAGGTTGGTTGAGAGATTTGTCAAAGATCATAAGGCTAGCTTAATGATAAGGCTTAGATTGAAATGTTAGCTCTGATTGTCTATACATTTTTATTATAAAAGTTAAGCAGTTTTTAGTCACTACCCAATGTGCACTTGGGTTTTCTTTTTTTCCAGGCTTTGAAATGAACCAAGTTGCAAATCCTTTCTCCTCAGCCTTTAAAGCCAAGGAAGCCTGGGAGCGCGGATCAGCATGGTGTGGGGTGGACTGACAAGGGTCTCTCTCTTTCCTACTCAGCAGAAATAAAGGCCTTACCCTAGATACTCGGCCCTAGATACTCTGTTTCAGAGACTCCGGGGAAGTAAACCCATTGTTATTATCGAATTTTAGAAAAATCAATGAACAAAAGTATACCATTAAGAGGCCATTTATAAACTATCTTCAGAGTTCATTCCTTGTTCATTGAACATAGCTTCAGGGTTGGTAGCAGATATCAAAGAAGTTTAAAACAGTGGCTGCTGACAAGAAGCTCAAGGTCTTTTGCAAAGACAAGACACACACACAGATGAAACATTTATATAATAATACTTTCCAGTCCCTGCTTTAGAAAGTCAGAGAGAAGTGGTTGGCTTGGGCAGAGAGAAGAAAGTTAGTCTTAGGCTAGAATGGATGGGGAGACTTTGAAAAACACATGGCATTTGTATGGATTTGATATGTGGGGATCTGTGTGGTTGGAGTAATGTAACCAAGCTGGGGAGTGATTGTTGCCAGGGTTACCGGGGACAGGAAGACAGCATGGGGGGAGAGCCGGGACCACGGGATGGAGGGAGCCAGTAGGATCTGCACACTATTCTAGACACATCTTTTGATGTTGCTTTTAATCTTTAATTTTATGGTTTTTAGGCATGTTCTAGCTCAGATAAACATGCTTTAGTAACTCCTTGGCTAAAAGGCAGTATTCTTGGAGAGAAATTGGTTGCCTTGGCAGACTGTCTTTGTGATAAGGACTTGGAAGCCACAACATCTGAATCCCACTCATCAGAACAGTGGAGTCTGCTAAGACTGGCGTTATCCCAACATGTCAAAAACGGTAGGGAATACAACTCCAGCTTTATAGCAGGGTTGATAATCCTTTCCACCTCCTGGGGGGATTCCATCCTTTTCATTTGAATATTGGTGGTGGAGATAAGAGATGTTTTCTCAAATACCTTACATTTGTTATAAATACCCTGTTTGTTACATGGTATGACTCAAGATGTGTAATGTTATTCATTTTGATTGAGAATTCTTTGAATGTTATAAAGTGGCTCACGCTTGGATTCTGCAGCCCATTGCTGAGCTTTATTTTCAAATTTATTTTTAAAACTTGAGGGCTTTTATGTGTTAGAGTGCAGATTGACTTCTTAAATATTTCTTGTTGTTTAATGTATATATATATGTGTGTGTGTGTGTGTGTGTGTGTGTGTGTGTGTGTGTGTGTGTATATGTGTGTGTAATGGTTTTAAAAAGCAAATACAAAACATCAGAAAAAAATGACTGGTAGCCTAGCCCAGTAAAAGATATTTTCAAAATACATTGTTAATACTCTTTACATTTTTTTTTGTAGATTACTTGATTGGAGAAGTATACGTTGGAAGAATTATTGTTAAACTTCATGAAACTTTATCTAAAACAAAGGATTTATCAGAAGCGGCAAACAGTGACTCTTCAGTGTCTTTTGTCTGTGATGTGGTCCATAGCTTCTTCAGTTCAGCAGGAGGAGGCTTGCTAATGCCACCATCTGAAGACTTGTTATTAACTCTCTTTCAGTTATGCGCTCAGAGCAAAGAACGGACACACTTGCCAGGTAAGAGCCTGCTGCTCAGATATTTTCTAGGCAATCTCGGCTCTGACCTCGTCGAGTGTGAGTGCTCAGGCTTATTACTTGAATCGTAATGTGTTTGTTAGCTTACAGAACTTTGAGGAAATATTACTGTCATATTCCTATGTCTAAAAACCCAGCTGAAAATAATTACATAGATGATAGTTCTAAAGTGCATGTTTGATATCAAGGAAATAGTTTGCAAGGAGCCACACTAGATGATTTAGAGTCTTAGCCTTCTCACTCAGTAGCACTAATGGGGCACTTCATTTCTTTTAAAATTACACTTCTTTTCTGTGGGCATTTGTTGTTCACTGTGAACTGCGTGGAAGTCAGAGGACAACATGTAGGGTTGGTTCTCTCCTCCTAGCACTTGGGTGTCAGGGATGGAACTCAGGTCCTCAGGCTCAGGCCAGCAGAGAGATCTGCTTGCCCTGCTCTCTAGTGCTGGGATGAGAGGTGTGTACCGCTGTGTCTGCTGTACCTCCTTTCTCTAGTTCCTTTTTATAAAGGGATAAGAATACGAACACTGGATCTTTTATTATAAAATGTATTAAGTCTTGATTATGAAAAATGAAATTGAAATTGACTTGTAAGGACTAAGTTTTTGTTATCTGTATTCAAATTTCTCTGAGAAAGGGACAGAAAAAGAAAGAAATGTTGATGAGATTGGGCATGGTGGTGCCCGCCTTCCATGCCAGCACTCAGGAGGCTCAGCCTGGAGAGTCCATGAGGCTGAGGCTAACCTATTTCACATAGTGAGGTCCAGGCCAGCCAGGCCAGCAGGGCTACCCAGGGAGACCCTGTCACAAAAATAAACAATAACTACAAATACCAGTTCTTTAATACTAAATTTCTGTTGGAAAGGGTTGTCTGTCAAAGGACCCCTGCTTTTGCTTAGGAAGTTCAGGAGAGGGAAAATAGCTACCTTCTCATTCTACAGTATTATGCTATAGGCTAGCTTGCATTATTCTGTGAATATGACAGTTAATTTCTTTTGGTAATGAGTTTAATTTTGTATTTTGTTTTAAAATAACATTTTAAAGATCTTAGATCTATAGCAAATTTGTTTGCAATGTTTTATACTGAGAAGAGTCTATTTATAGTGAGATTACAAATTATCGCTAATACCTTGATTTTTAGATTTTCTGATCTGTAAACTGAAGAATACTTTGCTTTCTGGTGTAAATTTATTGGTCCATCAAACTGCAAGTACATATGAGCAGAGTACCTTCCTACGTTTGTCTGTTCTGTGGCTGAAGGACCAGGTTCAGTCTTCGGCTTTGGATAACACAAGGTAACATTTTGTGCACAGTTACATGGTGTCCCTTATATACTGTCTCCTTCTGGCTGTGGGAGTGCATGCCATACTCCCAACCTTCAGACAGATCACAAATCACAGGCCGATCTGGACTATATAGTGAGAAGTCAGTCTTTTTTTTTGTTGTTGTTTGTTTTTTGTTTTTTTCGAGACAGGGTTTCTCTGTGTAGCTCTGGCTGTCCTAGAACTCACTCTGTAGACCAGGCTGGTCTCGAACTCAAAAATCCGCCTGCCTCTGCCTCCCAAGTGCTGGGATTAAAGGCGTGTGCCACCACCATCCAGCAGAATTCAGTCTTAAAAAGGAAAAATAGTTCATGATTAGTGAGTTCCAATCTGTTTAAGACATTTATAAAACTAGACTGTCCAGATTTTTTTAAAAATTTGTTTCAACATTATTCCTTTAAGTTGATAACAGAGCAGTTATTTACCTGCTAAACTATCTGCAGTCAGTAGCCAGTAGCATGGTTGTGATATTATTCTGTGTTAAATATTTCAGATTGTTAACTATGCACGTAGTGTCCTTGGGGTTGGGTAGAATAATTGTCCTCTTACCACTCAGGAAGGTGGTTGTTTTTCAGGCACTCTGTATCTGAAAACTGTCATCCACACCACCTGGGATAGAAGCACCACCCAGGTCCCCGTCATAATTGCGACACTGAGTCCCAGATTTGAGGCTCTGTGTCTGAGGTCTGGTGGGCGGTAGGACGGATCACTCCTCTCTCTGTCTTTCTGTGCTAGTGTGCTAGTCTGCTATTTCTCTCATTGGATGTTTAATGTGTACTAGCTTATGGAATTGCTTGTACCCTAACTACAGCGCTTCTTTCCATTGTTTTTAGTCTTCAGGTCCTCTTGTCTGCTGCTGGCGACTTGCTGGGTACTCTTGTAGAGAGTGAGGACACGTCTCTTCTTGGAGTTTATATCGGAAGTGTAATGCCCAGTGACAGCGAGTGGGAAAAGATGAGGCAGGCTCTTCCTGTTCAGGTGTGTCTTCCACTGCAGCGCGCAGCTCATCCTGGATTTCTAGTCCATTCAGGCTTCAGTCTTTTTATTCTGGAGTAGAAAAAACAGTGAAAAGGATTTCTTGCATTGCTTTGAACATTAATAACAGTTGTTATTAATGAAAATAAGCCTTTGATACTGGTGTTGTCAGCCTCATGTAAAGTGGAAGGAGGGCTGCTTCTCTTCGGGAATCCTGAAGTGAGCATGGTGTTGACTGCTCTGATACAAAGCAAGCGTCTGAGCTACCTCACTTGTACATAAACAGCATGTTCTAGTAGCCTCATAGGAACAAAAGAAACTGGATGAATGTAGTAAACAAGAATTAGAAGTCTATAAATAATAAGCAATTTAGACTATCGAATGAATTTTCATACAATTGAGTGTGTTCTATTTACAGTGGTTACACAGACCTCTTTTAGAGGGAAGGCTGAGTTTAAATTATGAATGCTTCAAGACAGATTTTAAGGAACAAGACACAAAGACTCTTCCCAACCATCTGTGTACTTCATCGTTATTGAGCAAAATGATCTTAGTTGCCCAAAAAAAGAAATTAGTCCTAGAAGACAACGTCCTTGAAAAAATAAGTAAGTATCTGCGAGGTTCAGGTAGACACTCTGTGATCTTCTTCTGTGCTCAGATTATTTCGGTTTTAATTTTATTTAAACCAGTTATTTTATTAAAGCTGGCATAACATCCTGGATGTAAGGAGATCCTGGCTCATGTGCCCTTAAGAAAGTAGGTGTGATGTCAGGATTCTGAAATTTCTTTTGTGTGTTGAACACACATGGCTGTCATTATTTTACTAGCAAGGAAGGACTCAAATATTGAAACTCAAGATTTCGAACCTCAGCAAGTTTCTCCATTCATAGTATTGTAGGTGTGCCCTGTACACAGTAGTATTCAAGATAACAAATTTACATTCACTTGAGAGAATACGTGTTCTGTGAAAGGAAGGTGAAACTTCATTTGACTATTGAATGCCACATTTAATGTACATTGCTATCTCTGTCCAAACATAAGGCTAGACGTTGATGATGAGTTCGTGTGTTAAGCTGGTGCATTATTTTAATCTGTTTGTGTATGTGCAGTTGCTCCCGGAAGCCACAAGACCATTTTACACTGCCGTTGAAGCTAGTGTCACAGGCAGTTTTCAGGGGGTTGACATGGCTTCTGGGAACTGAACCCAGGTCTTACTGGAGGTGCAGCAATAGCTTTTAACTAGTGAGCCATTTCTCTTGCTCCTTTGCCCACTTTTTTTTTTTTTGTTTTCCTTTCTTTCTTCCTTTGTTTCTTTGTTTCTTTGTTTCTTTGTTTCTTTCTTTCTTTCTTTCTTTCTTTCTTTCTTTCTTTCTTTCTTCCTTCCTTCCTTCCTCCTTCCTTCCTTCCTTCCTTCCTTCCTTTCTTTCGTTCTTTCTTTCGTTCTTTCGTTCTTTCGTTCTTTCTTTCTTTCTTTCTTTCTTTCTTTCCTTCTTTCTTTCTTTCTTTTGAGACAAAAATCTCAGCTTCCCTTAACCTACCTAGTATGGAAATATTTAATCATTGTCATTTTTCTCTATTGGTTGATTGATGGTTTTTGAGATAGGGTCCCAGTGTATAGCCATAGCTGGTCTGTACACCAGGCTGGACTGATACTCAGAAAGATGGACTTGCCTCTGCCCCAGATTGCTGGGGTTACAGGCCTGAGCTACTATTTCTACATAAGGGATAGCTCTCAGCTAAAGGCTGTACTTGTTCTTGCTGTTCAGTGAGTGTTTGTTAAGGTACGATTAGATTTCAAGACTCCCGACTCCATGACCCACATGCGATTTTAAAGAAGTTTTAGCTATCTCAGTGCTACAAAGCTGTGATTGTGAAGTTTGTCCTAGACTCGGTCCTTTTATCCTAACAGCCCTAAGAGATTTAATGCGGATCAGTCTGTTACTGGGATACACGCTTCCTTTTTGGTTGTTGCTTTGAGACAGGGTCTTACTAATTACCCTTGCTGGCCTCACAGAGATCTTCCTGTGTTCACCACAAGTGCTGAGATCAAAGGCATGCGCCATCACATTCCCATGTTTACTTTTGTAGTTTACATTGCATCCTGTTTTTGCCAAATGGGCATGAAGCTCCTGTCTAAGGTCTTGGAACCTCTTAGGTTTGTTTTTTTTTTCTGTGTTTTTGTTTTTTGGTTTTTTTTTTTTTTTGAGACAGGGTTTCTCTGTGTAGCTCTGGCTGTCCTGGAACTCACTCTGTAGACCAGGCTGGCCTCGAACTCAGAAATCCGCCTGCCTCTGCCTCCCGAGTGCTGGGATTAAAGGCGTGCGCCACCGCCCGGCTTGTTTTTATTTTTAAGTATGTGTGGGTCCAGGCCAAAGAACTTGGACCGTTGGAGTTACAGCTGTAGGTTGTGGCTGTGAGCTATCTGGCATGGGTGCTAGGAACCAAACATGGCAAGTGCTCTTAACTGCTGAACCATGGCTCTGCCCTTACTTTGTTGTTTTTGTTTTTTATTGGCTTTTTTTTTTTTTGTAGCCCATCCTAACCTTGAACTCACTGAGATCTGCCTGCCTCTTCCTCTTGAGTGTCAGGATTGAAGGTGTGTGCTATCTCCACTCTTGGCCCAGTTTCTTTTACCTTTTATAACTTGCCAGGTGCACTACAGTAATCGCTAGCACTTTCTTCAATGTCTAGTAAATTAGGGCTGTGTTCAGAAGAGGGGTGGTATTTGTTTTGATATGGGGCCTCACTGAATGACCAAATTGGTCTCTAATTTCTCTCACTCCAGCCTCTCTGGTGCCTGGGACTGTAGGTACAAGACACCACACCCCAGGGTTAGGATTAGGGTTAGTGTACTGGTTTATGACAAACAGCTGTTGTCACTTTCATTTTGTTGTTGTTGTTATTGTTTGTATGGTGAGCACAGCTGTTAGAATTGGGTAGACAGGTGAAAATGCTCTAAGGGCTAGCCACCATGTCTTCTACAACAAGTACCCGATGGAAGTAGCAGATAGTTAGCAAAATGTCATCACACTCAGCAGTCCCAGCATCCAGAGAGTAAACAGAAGGTAACATCTTCAAATTAAGTTTACAAATATCCAGCAGACGTCAGCTGGGGAAACCCAACTGCGTCGTGAGTTGAGTTCCTGTTTAGCCTTGATCAGAACAGTGTCGCCCCAGTAAGGCCTGCATAGCAAAGAATGATGGCATCAAGTAGCACCATCCAAGCAGGCACGGAATGTCATCTATCCGTCCAGCTACCATCAACTCAAGAGGAGACCCAGTGGAGCCTTGTCGTGGTCCCCTCTCTCCATGAATGAGCAACTAGCGTCCTTTTCCCATTGCAGTCATTTTTAGGGTGTGGAATTAAACAATAATTACATTGTGGAGACAGATAGCTTTCTCCTTGTTCACTGCCATGTTCTCAGTGCCCTCACCTGCTTACCGACTTTCTCCTTGGTACAGAGGTAGGAAGCCAGCTTGCCCCTTGACAAGTTTTGGAGGAGACAAGGGAGAGCTTGAAACTTAACTTTCCACAAGCTTAGATAGTACAAGACAGTTGAGTCAGCTTGGGTTCTGTACAGTGTGTGCCTTTGATAACTGGCTGTGTCCATTCTCTTAGTTGCAGAGCTGCTGTATTCACTGCAGTGGTGTGAAGAACTCGACAATGCGCCATCTTTCCTAAGTGGATTTTGTGGAATCCTTCAAAAAATGAATATAACTTACAGCAACTTATCTGTACTTAGTGAGACTTCTAGCCTCTTGCAGCTGTTATTTGACAGGTAAGACGCCCTTTCAATTTGTTTTAAAATTGGCTTTCCCATCCATAAGATGTAAACCCAGTTTGTGCTTTTGTTTCAATCAGAGTGTTGATCTAAAGCCCTTTTAATGGTGTCTTAGTTTGGGTTTTATTGCTGTGAAAAGACACTGTGACTAAGATAGCTCTTACAAAGGAAAACATTTAATCCGGGCTGGCTTACAGTTTGTCCACTATCCTCATGATGAGAAGCATGACAACATACAGGCAGGCAAGGAGCTGAGAAGGAGCTAGGAATTCTACACCTTGATCCAAAGCCAGCAGAGGGCGACTTTACCATACTGGGCATAGCTTGAGCATGAGACCTTAAAGCCCCGCCTCCACAGGGACTCACTTCCTCTAACAAGGCCACACCTCCTAATAGTGCCACTCCCTATGGGCCAAGTATTCAAACACATGAGTCTATGGTGGCTGAAGACATTGTTTTCATTTGTTACATGTGATTGATCTTCCCATTACTTTTTGTATTTTAATTGCACCTGCAATGTTGTAGCTATGAGTTTCTCTTCCTCAGATGAAGAAAATGGACTATGAAAATAGTTCTGGTAGCATTATGGTAGTTAGATGTTGAATGACATTTATTTTATTTTATTTTTGAGACAGGGTTTCTCTTTGTAGCCCTGGCTGTCCTGGAACTCACTCTGTAGACCAGGCTGGCCTCGAACTCAGAAATCCGCCTGCCTCTGCCTCTCGAGTGCTGGGATTAGAGGCGTGCGCCACCACACCCGGCAAATGACAGTTATTTTGTTTTAGTTTACCAGTATTCTGAATATGCTTTACAGTATGAGGGTACCAGACTTCCTCTGGAACACCCATCCATACTAACACAGCTTGCTGGTCATAGGGATGCAGAAGGGAGATAGAGGCAGGCAGGTCCTGTGAGTTAGAGTCAGTTCGGTCTGCATGGCAAGATCCAGGTAGCCAAGTCTATATAGTGAGACCCTGCCTCAGAAAAGAAAACAGAAGAAGAGAAAAGCCAACCCCAGATACTCACAGCTCCCTCTGCATTTCATAGTGCTTCTTTGTCCTTCACTGAGACTCAGTTATTCTCTGCGAGACAGTCCTTCCCAGATGTGGCTTCTGGTCTTCAAGTGAGATGTTTAAGGGCCTCTCTCTCCTATTGGCTCTTGAGGCCCGTTGCTATTACCTGGGACTGAGAGCTCAGTTCCAGTTGTGAAGAACTAGCTACACTCCCTGTCCTTGGATAATTAGTGGCAGTTGAGTTTGAAGTTTGGAATGACTTAGTGATCCAAATTTATTTAATTTTATAGAAGGAATCCAGATACTCAGTGTTTTAAATCTTAACAATTTTCAGAATGATTAATCCAATCTCTATCTGTATAGCTATATTTAACATTCATGTTTTGCTTCTTTTTTTAGATCTAGAAAAAATGGCACACTTTGGTCTCTTATTATTGCTAAGTTGATCCTTTCCCGAAGTATTTCATCTGATGAAGTGAAACCATACTATAAAAGAAAAGAAAGGTACCCTTAGTTACTATGTTTCCACTCTGCAGTTTATTATTAGAGTGGGTTACTTTGGCCATCTGTGGTTAGTGAACAGTGTAGTGCATCAAAAAAGCAAGGTTTGGGAATGAGGGGATTGAATTAAGGAAATGAGAATTAAAGACTGACAGACTTGGGCTGGAGAGATGGCTCAGCGGCTAAAGAGCACTGACTGCTCTTTCAGAGGTTCTGAGTTCAAATCTCAGCAACTACATGGTGGCTCACAACCATCTGTAATGAGATCTGGTGTCCTCTTCTGGTGTGTCTAAAGACAGTTTCAGTGTACTCATATACAATAAATAAATAAATCTTAAAAAACAAAAAGACTGACAGATTTGAATGGCTTCGATTGGAGACATGTTTGTTGTGTTATGAGACAGGGACTCACTATGTTGCCCTGGTCCACCTGGGTCCACCAGTCTGCCTGCCTCAACTGCTTGAGTGCTGGAACTAACGGGTTTTTTGTTGTTGCTTTGTTTTTCTTTTTTTTTGAATGAAGCATTTCTAACTGGATGCTTCATGAAATTTTATACTTATTTCAGAAAAAAAATTTATAAGCCTAATTTTCTTGGAATTCCTTTGGTAGGGAGCTAGAGAGATGACTCAGTAGTTAAGAGCATTTGTTGCTCTTTCAGAGGACCTGGATTCAGTTCCCAGTACCCAGGTGATGGCTCCCAACCACCTGTAACCCCAGATCCAGAGGATCTGACACCCACTTTGGGTCTCTGAAGGCACCAGTCATGGAAAATACCAGTACACATAAAATAAATCTTCCGATTGGAAAACTTACCACCTTATATGTTGCATGGAAGTAGAAAAAAATGCTCCTCTTTTTTCCTTTTGTTAATAGCTCCCTTTTTGGTCTCCTTTCTGTGGCTTCCTGGTCTTACAACCTCCACTTTTCCCCCCAGACTCATTGAACTCTTTCATGTGTTTGCCTGCAAGGATGTATGTGCGCCACATGGGTGTCTGGTGCCCATGGAGTCCAGAAAAGGGCATTGGATTTCTTGGAACTGAGGTTACAGGTGATTGTAACAGCCATATGGGTGCTGGAAACTGAACTGGGGTCTTCTGTGTGAGCTCTGAACCACTAGGCCATCTCTGTAGCCCTCCTCTTTTCTTAAGTTAAGGACCACTGTGTGAAAGTGCCTGCCAGAGTACAGGAAATGTGTAAGACAAGCAGATTGTGGCTATGTGGGGAAGCTCAGCTTTCCCATTAGTGCTTGGCTGAGGCTTACCAACAAGCACTTTGAATTTCTGACTTACCTAGAATGCTGTGTGGGCGAACTAGATTTCAGTTTCTTAAATCTTATTTAAAAAATAAGCAATTTTATTTGAGGTAGATTGATTCACTTATAGGAAGTAATAAAAGAAAAAACAAAACAAAATAAACCTTACTGCTCTGTATGGCCTGTTTTACTCATTGGTACCACTCTGCATAGTACATTTTGGGTTCTTACTTGTTTAGTTTTTTTGATGTTATACATTGATCCCATGGCTTTGTGAATGCTGCACAAACACATCCCACTATTAGGCTGTTTGCAGTCCAGCCCACTTGTATAACAGTTAAAGATAAAAATCGTCAGACCCTAGAAAAATTATAAATGTTCATCTCAAAAATGAGAAATAAGCAGCAAAGATAAAAACCATCAAAATAAAAATAAAAAATAAAAAATGTGGAATTAGCAGCTATAGTCTGTTGGTTCCTTTTTTCTGGACAAGTATTTATGCATTGAACTTATTTTCCTTTTGAATAGTCTGGATAACATCATTTTGCACATAGAATAACTGTAAGTAATGTTTTCTCTCTTAACAGTTTCTTCCCTCTAACAGAAGGTAGTTTGCATACCATTCAAAGTCTCTGTCCATTCTTGTCTAAAGAAGAAAAGAAGGAATTTAGTGCTCAGTGTATACCCGCTTTTTTGGGTTGGACTAAAGAAGACCTTTGCAGTATTAATGGTAAGTCACTGGGCAACATTCTACATTTTAATTGTTTCTTGAGATTAGAGGAGGATTTCTTAGTATTAAATACAGAGGGACAATGGCCAAGTGCCCTTGAGCTCATTCCTTCCCACCTTGTAGTTCTGTTACCCGGCAGGTTGATAGTTGTTATGATGGAGCGCATTTGAGCAGAAGTGCTAGAGCCTTGGGAGAGAATTTATATCCAGAAGTGCCCATAATCGTTCTCTTCACCTATGGCAGTTCGTCATGTGGTACTGGGGTATCCAGGGCCTTGTGCGTGCTAGGCAAGCACTCTCCCACTGAGCAGCTATCTCCTTAATCTTCCACCTGGATAGCTTGTTAAAGCTGTGCCTCATTTCTCCCGAGTCAACCAACGATTGAACAGATAAAGGTAAAAGAATAGTTTTGTGGTAATTTAAAGTTTTTGAACTCTGCACTATGCTGGCTCATGTGTTTATTGATTTAATAAGCATCTCCATGCAGTTCCTGTTGTAGAGAAAACAGAAGCCATGTTACGTCCTGTTGTAATTGATTGTAGCAGAGAGCATTGTGTACTGCTATGGAAATGGCAGAAAGGAGGGAGTTTCCAGTGCTGCCCAGCATCAATGCTAATTTCCCAAGAAGAAATCCCTTAAGTGTGATGTTGAATGTCCATGTTTGAGCATGTATGTGGATCACAATGTACATGTTTGAGTGTGAATGTGGTTTACAAAGAGCATTCCTGGAGCCCAGAATGAGTGCAGATAGTTCACTTTAGCCGACATTTAAGGTAAGAGTTGGGAGCAAAGGATGTTAGATAATAAGAAAATGAGTTTTGAAATTGTAGGGTCCTCTAGGAGTGAAGTTAGTGAGCTGCTTGGTGTAGCCTCACTCACATAAGCCATTTTTAAAGTTATTCATTTGGGCACTGCTCAAGAAAGATTTTGGCTTTCAAAGTAGACTTTGTGTTTTTATGGTAGAATAATTTAAAATGCTTTAAAATTTTCATTTTGTATTTTACTTTATGAAGTTCGACATCTTGTAATGTAAAAGCTTGCCACAAAGCATATGTGCCTTTTGAGTGAGTGTATTAATTCTATAATTCTACATGTTCTATTTCCTACTTTATTTAACGTTTTACTCTATAGCTGTGTCTTTGTTGTTTGTTTTTGAAAGTTCAGTACAAGGCTTCTGTATACAAAGGTAGACTAGGCTCGTGTGAAGTCCAGTGCTGTGCATTTGCTGCTCTGTGGGCATGGAGACACAGCTCTGCCCAGAGTGCTGAGGCGCTCATCTGCTGACTCTTTAGGAAAGTACCTTTGACATAGATGTGCTTATTTTTGTTAATTTACTTACGGACACAGTCTTGTGTGTAGTCCAGTCTGGTCTGGATACCAGCATCCTCCCGCCTCCACCTCTGAAGTGCTGGGATTGCAGGAGCAGGCACCACACCAGGCTCAAGCTGCTTTAGAAGAGTTAGCATCGTGTGTCTTACATGTTTAGCTTTCCAGCGCAGACTGCTGTTGGTCTTAGACGGGGTTTAAAATGGACTTTCCTTTTCGCTCTGATTCTCCTTTAGGAGCCTTTGGACATCTTGCCATTTTCAATTCTTGTCTGCAAACCAGAAGTATAGACGACAAACAGCTATTGCATGGCATATTAAAAATTATAACAAGCTGGAGGAAACAGCATGAAGATATTTTTCTTTTTAGCTGGTAGGTAGTACTTTATTCCCACATTAAAATGTGGGCCCAGATTCTGTATTTTATACTTAGTGTTTTTGAGGTAGCACAATTTTAGTAGATATTTAAGGCATCATTTATACATACCTGGTTTAAAATGGAATATTCTCTAATTGAATTTCTTTGCCTTTATCACAGTAATCTGTCGGAAGCGAGTCCAGAGGTCCTTGGTTTAAACATAGAGATCATGCGGTTCCTTTCCTTGTTTCTCAAGCACTGCGCGTACCCGCTCCCGCTGGCAGACAGTGAATGGGACTTCATCATGTGCTCCATGCTGGCTTGGTTGGAGGTAAATCAGCCCGATGTGTCATCCCCTGAGTTGGGCCTTTGCACACTCTGTATCTCTTGGCCTTTTACTCTGGCTTTAAATCGTCACTAGTTTCTTTGAAGAGAAAACATATAAAATACTTTGTTTAAAAAACAACAAAAAAACATTAAAATACTTAGTAGTTGTTCCTGCACTAGCTATTGCTGGATAGACCAGGAAAAGAATGGTAGTTTCATGAGCCTGGGCATCAGATCTCCAAATTGCATTTCAAATCTTCTGTTACCTTGTTTTAATTTAGTATTTACAACACAGCCTTTTCAGGTTAGATTTCATCATGGCAAGGTTTTGGGTTTTTGTTTGTTTTTTTGTTTTTGTTTTTGTCTTTTGGGGTATAATTATTTTTAAAGCATACTGCATAGTATGGCCAAAGTAATTTATGAAAGATAAAGACATTGAGCAGGGAATTAATTAGTTTTCTTTCATGAACCAAAGCAACTAGAAAAATAGTAACTTATGAACTAGGTCTGAGACAGACAGCAAAGTCAGTCGGAGCTGATGTGGTCCAAGTCTGCTTTTGCCTGGTTACCTGCTTGCTGTGTGAGTTAGCATTTTAGCTCCCATCTCTTCCCAATTTTATTTATTTTGAGATAACTTAATGTTCAACCTGTAGAGCTCGGAAGCATGGGTATGTAATGTATTGGTAAATGCAAATATTATTTTCTTCCATACTTTATAAATTTTTTTTTTTTTTTTTTTTTGTTTTTCGAGACAGGGTTTCTCTGTGTAGCCCTGGCTGTCCTGGCACTCACTTTGTAGACCAGGCTGGCCTCGAACTCAGAGATCCACCTGCCTCTGCCTCCCAAGTGCTAGGATTAAAGGCGTGCGCCACCACGCCCGGCTATGATACTTTATAAATTTAAAAAGTTCATTTCAAAATAAATTGTTCATTGATAATTGTTAAATTCCCGGTAATTTTGAAAGTTGTTTGATGTAAACAGACATGATTTTTTCCTGAACTATGGACTAAAACAGCCACTTTCTTTTCCTCCTCTTCTTCCTCCTCTTCCTCCTCCTCTAACTGTCTGATGTGCTGAAGATCTCCATCCTGTGCTGTTTGTGGTGTTGGGTAGCACCTTGCTTACCTGTTTTATTTCTGTCCTTTCCTTAGACAACCAGTGAGAACCAGGCTCTGTACTCTGTTCCACTTGTGCAGCTGTTTGCCTGTGTCAGCTTTGATCTGGCCTGTGATCTCTGTGCCTTTTTTGACTCAATAACTCCAGATATTGTTGACAATCTTCCTGTAAATCTCATCAGTGAGTGGAAAGAGTTTTTTTCTAAAGGCATCCACAGTTTGCTATTACCTCTTTTGGTAAATGCTATCGGTAAGTGCAAAGGGGTATGATGATGGTAATTATTGAAAATGGCTGTTGACAAATTTAAAATAAGCTTGCTTTCTTAGAGGCAGTCTCCATGCTGCTGCCTCATAGCACAGGCACAGAATGACAGAAAAAAAGATGGCTTGGTATTGAGAAACCAATACCAAGTAAGTTTAGATACTATAATTCAGCAGAGTACAGCACTAGAGCCCTCTAGACAACTACTGCTTTTCTCGTCTTCTTTCTTTCTTTATTTTTTTAATTTATTTTATGTATGTGGATACACTCTAGCTGTCTTCAGACACACCAGAAGAGGGCATCAGATCCCATTAGAGATAGTTATGAGCCATCATGTGGGTGCTGGGAATTGAACTCAGGACCTCTGGAAGTCAGTGAGTGCTCTTAACCTTGGAGCCATCTCTCCAGTCGCAAACTATTGCTTTTTAAAAAAGTGTAGTAGAGACCTTTATGACAGTTGAGGGTAACAGAAACATATAGTTTACTTCCAGTGAGCACTTCTGAGATGGTTGTAGCTAGTTTTCATTTTTTCGTTTGGTTTTCTTAAATGACATTTGATCAACCCATGTGTGTTCTTATGAGTTGTGTGTGTGTGTTTCTTCATTTCAATACCAGGAGAAAACAAAGACCTATCTGAAACGTCCTTTCAGAACGCAATGCTGAAACCCATGTGTGAAACACTAACATACATCTCCAAGGACCAGCTACTGAGCCACAAGCTCCCTGCGAGATTGGTTGCCAGCCAGAAAACAAACTTGCCAGAGCACCTCCAGACTCTGCTGAACACTTTGACCCCACTGCTTCTCTTCAGAGCCAGACCTGTGCAAATTGCTGCTTATCATATGCTGTGCAAGTAAGACATTGGCAGTGGCATAAGTATTTGGTCTCTAAAGCATGATGCATGTTTAGTTTGCTTTTTTTTTTTTTAAATCCACAGAGCACCTTTCCAGCCCCTAGATTGTATTTTTTAGTATATATATTTTATGTATTTGAGTACAATCTGGCTGTCTTCAGACGCATCAGAAGAGGTGGGCATCAGATCCCATTACAGATGGCTGTGAGCCACCATGTGGTTGCTGGGAATTGAACTCAGGACCTCTGGAAGAGCAGTCAGTGCTCTTAACTGCTGAGCCATTTCTCCAGCCCCCTAGATTGTATTTTTAATCTTTAAAAACATTAAATGAGAAAGGAGACTGAATTATACGTATCCTAGTAATAGAGAGGACAAGGTTTGGCCATGTCATTTTTGTCCTTCTGTACATATTTATGCAGTCTTGTCCATGAGCAATTATTTCAGAAAGGAATCATAAAGGATAGACTCACCACAAAGCGTGCTTTGTTGGCCTTTAAGCACAAGTCAGTAGTAGACAGTTGGCTATAAATGTGTTAAAAGTGATGTTTCGCTTTTCAGACTGATGCCTGAATTGCCACAGCATGATCAGGACAATCTGAGGTCGTATGGAGATGAAGAGGAAGAACCAGCCTTGTAAGGGTTTTGAGTGTGTGTTTGCTTGTGTGAGTGCAGGTTACAGGACCACCTTGGGGTGTTGGTCCCCGCTTTCCACCTTGTCTGTGATGGTCTCTTGTTTGCTGCTACAGTTTGCCCTGCTAGGTGACCCCACCAGCCATGGGGACTCTCCTGTCTCTACCTCTTGCTTTATGGGGCTGGGGTCAGAGGTGTGCTCCCACATCCAGCTTTACCCTCTGGGGATCCAAGTCAGGTCCTTACATGTGTACAGAAGGTACCTTATACACTCAGGCACCCCAGTGCCACTTCCCTTATGACTCTGTCTGCTGTATTCTTGTAATTTGCATCCTGACTTTAGGAAACTGAAATGCAGAAAATCTCTGACTTCAGAGTTGTACTCATTCTGCATTCATACCCGTTGGAAGTTCCAAAAGGCAAACGAAATGCAAAGCTTATGTAAAGTGGTGGCGCATGCTTATATGATTTGCTTAAGGAGGCAGAGGCAGGAGGATCACAAGTTCGAGGCCAGCCTGGTCTACAAAGTGAGTTCCAGGACAGACAGGGCTATACAGAGAAACCCTGTCTCGAAAAACCAAAAAAAAAAAAAAAAAAAAAAAGATTTTCTTTTGATATTTTATTACTTTAGGTGTGTGGGTGTTTTGTCTGTATTTATAATGGTGTACCACATGTGTGCCTGATGCCCACAGAGTCCAAAGGAGTGTATCACATCCCCTGAACTGGAGTTAGAGATGCTTATGAGATGCCATGTGGGCGCTGGGAATCGAGCTTCAGTGCTCATAACTGCTGAGCGAGCCCCCCATCCCCATATTTCCTCTCTTAATCACTCCTGAATCATATTCAATATGCTGCTGTTCATTAAACCTCTTTGTCTACGTGGTAGCTGTGGAAATAATGTAGCAGTTCAGATGTCTGTTAATGGCTGCTTTGTACACAGCATGTCCGTACTGAGGGCACAAGTATAAGCCAGACACTTTTCTTAAGGAGCTCGCACTCTAACGGCTGCTGCTGCTGCTGCTCTGGAGTGAAGTGTACAATGTGTGACAGGGGCAAAACAAAGGATAGATAGTGTATTAACATTGCAGGAGAAACCCTGGGCACAGACACTGGGGTGTGACCATTGAGGATATACATGGAAAAGGTGGGCTCAGTGCTTGTCACTCATTATTTTAGTTGGATGTCTGGCAAGCTCTGAGAGAAAGGATTTCTGTCCCCTATTGCACTTTGCACAGCATCCAGAGTGCTCGGGACTCTGCAAGTCCACAGGGAGTTCTCATGTTCAGTGAGTGTCTAAACGAACTATTGTGTGCAGAGTAGGGGAGGCTGTGCTGGAAGGTGAAGCTACAACAGTAGTTAAGTAGGATAAGAGATGGCCGGAACAATGGGACTCTTGGGCTAGGGAACTGGATCCATAGGTAAGAGCCCCTGCCATGAGGCATGAGCCCCTCGGTTGGAATCCCCAGTACTTACATAAAAGCCGTGTATGGCCAGATGTGCCTGCTACCCTGGATTGGGGGAAAGGGGGGTCGGAGACAGCCAGGTCCCCTGAGCTTGCTTCCATGAGAGTAGCCTAAACAGTGAGTGTTGAGTGAGAAGGCTTTGTCTGAAGGAAATAAGCTGGAAAGTGGTAAAGGAAGAAACCCAGTGCCCTATCCTGGCCCCCACATGCGTGTGCATCTGGGCAAGCAAATCCATGCATGTGTGCAGCCCGTGAAGATGGAGTCACTGAGGACGTAGGACAGCATTTGCTAGGACCTGGTGTGCCACCAGCTGATAGTGCTCTGAGGTGAAGCATAAGTGGCAGAGAAGAGCAAGCTGAGGTGGAGTCATTCCAGAAGTGAGATGACGGTATTGGATGGCCGTATGCAAAGCGATTTCAGATGATGTTTGTAAGACAATAGCGAAGGTCAGACTAGAAGGCGCGGCCATGGGATGGCAGAAGCTTGGAGAAAGCCAGCAGAGAAAGTAGCACGAAAGGAAAAGCAAGAACCAGGTTAGAGTGCTGAGTGGTTCTGAAAGGCCAACGAGAACTTCACTTTCTGAGACCCCCAGTCCACATGCAAGTGGCCCTGAGTTACCGGGAGTGTCAGCGTTGCAGCGTACAGACGCTTTGGCTACGAGTTTAACCTTCCGATGAACTGTGATCTATTTGATATGTTGTAACTGTAAAGTAAGACAGCAGGGTGGACAGTAAGGTGAGGCTCGGTGCCTCCTCCTCCTCGGTTGGTGCAGGGCTACTAAGGGTTCCTTAGCCTTCCCCAACCTGCCTTGACAGAAATCACTTATCTCTTAATTATAACGGAAAGTTGGGATTGCTGTTTTCTACAGCCGTATTTGGATGTTGACATGTAGCATCTTTTTACAGTATGGAGTTTTGGTTTTTGGAAAATAGGGAAGATGTTTGTTCGAGACAGGTGAATGGTCCTGTGTGACGTTGTTTCCCAGGTCGCCGCCGGCCGCGCTGATGTCTCTCCTCAGCTCTCAGGAGGAGCTGCTGGAGAATGTCCTGGGCTGTGTCCCTGTGGGCCAGATCGTGACCGTTAAGCCACTGAGCGAGGACTTCTGCTATGTCCTGGGATACCTCCTCACTTGGAAGTTAATACTGACTTTCTTCAAAGCTGCATCGTCTCAGGTAAATAAGTTCTGGGCTGTTGGAGGGTGGGGTGCTGTTGCATTGCAGTGTTTCTCAAAGCACCTTCCTTCCTGTCTGAGCGGGGATGCTCTGCATCCAATCTCAGCCTGGCCAGCCAGGCTCACACGCCTGCTGTCAACACCATGTACTCTGTCAGATGCGTGCTTCTGTCCCCAGGAGTGACCGTGTAAATGTGTCTGGTAATTGTTTTTCTCTGTATGGCTTAGCTTTGTTCTGATGGTGACTTTAGATAATTAGGTGCTGCTGTTTTGGGAGCCACCGTCTTGCTGCACAGATGCAGTTGTTATGTCACGGAAAACCCGAGATCTGAAGACAGTCTTTGAAAGGCTACCAAGTGTCCTAAGCAGTATTTCCCCCATCATGACACTAGTCCAGCCAGGTAGCCTTTGTAATAGCTACCCTAATCTAATAGATTGTGCAGTTGCTGCATCGACCACTAGATGTCTCTGTTATTTCACATGTCGGAAGAACCGGCTCAGCCTCTCTGCCCTCCTCCCCGCTCTGCTCCCACACTCTTCTCTCATTTGTCAGACAGAACCTAGCTATGTGATCCAGCCCCGCGTGCACTCAAGTCTGCTGCCTCGGCCTCCCCACTCCTAGCAGTGTAGGTGTGTGCCATCATGCACCGTTCTAGCTTTTGCTTCTTGAGAAATACACTTCATCTAAAAATAAACAGCAACAACAAAACCCTTTGTGTCAATTTTAAGATATGACCTTGCTCTCATGTTGGTCTCATGTTTGTTTCAAGACACATGCATCCCCCTGCCTCAGCCTCACGAGTGCTGGGAATACAAGTGTACACTTTCCCCATGTCAGACTTTGGTTTAATCAGCCTTGGCAAGTTTCTTCTCACATCAATACAGAAGTATTTAGCAGAGAATGTCCTGCTTCAAATGTACTTTCCAATCAATTTTTCAGAATTTTTTTTAAAAGATTTATTTATTTATTATATGTAAATGCATTGTAGCTGTCCTCAGATACTCCAGAAGAGGGCATCAGATTTCGTTACAGATGGTTGTGAGCCACCATGTGGTTGCTGGGATTTGAACTCGGGACTTTCGGAAGAGCAGTCTTAACCACTGAGCCATCTCGCCAGCCCCAATTTTTCAGAATTCTTAAACTATACTTTATGTTGTTGCTTATACCCATGCCTTAGTACAAACATATTAGTTTGTAAATTCTTGCCACCATGCCTGGCCAAGTTTGTACAGTCTTATATTTGTGTAGTTTAGGGGAGGATCATACTAGGGGCAACATTGATCCAATTGCCAAACAGAATATTTTATTCCTTGTCAAGCCTGTTCTTAAGTTTAGTACTTATGCTACTATTATTTGCTGATGTATTTTAAGAGTCTTTTTTTTTTTTTTTTTGAGACAGGGTTTCTCTGTGTAGCCCTGGCTGTCTTGGAACTCACTTTGTAGACCAGGCTGGCCTCAAACTCAGAAATCCGCCTGCCTCTGCCTCCCAAGTGCTGGGATTAAAGGTGTGTGCCACCACGCCCGGCGTATTTTAAGGGTCTTTTTTGGAGCTTTTAGATTTGTTCCTAAAATATTATTGATGTCCAAAAATTAACATCAAATTCAGACTTTGGTATGTATGAAATTTGTCATCTTAAAAGTGACCATATTCCTTATATCAGGAAAATGGACATTCACTGTGGTTTTGTGTCTCAGCATAGGCAGGGACCGCTCTTGCTTCTCACTTGCTCTTCCCTTCCTGCTCCTACTCTCTCCCCATCCCCCCCACAACGTGCTCATGGCTGGCCTCTACCTACCCCCCACCCCCCCATCCCCCACCCCGGCCTTTCTCTGACTCTGCTAGCCTCTCAACTCCTCCCCATGCCCTGAATAAACTCTATTCTATTCTTTAAAAAAAAAAAAAAAAAAAAAAAAAGATAGGCAGGAAACCAAAAAGATTGTGCAAAAATTTTTTTAAAAAAAATGTAAATACAAGGTCTCACTATGGAGCTGTGGCTTGGACCTCACAAGGTCTACCTCTGTCTTGTGAATGCTGGGATTAAAGGTATATACCACAGTGCCCAGCAACAGTTTTTAATTGAAAATCTTTTTTTTCATACAATATATTCTGATTACAACCTTATCTCTCCTACTGCTCCCAATTCCTCCTTTCCCCCTGTATTAGTCAGGGATCTCTAGAATCATGGAACTTATGGATAGTCTATATATAGTAAAGGAATTTATTGATGACTTACAGTCTGTAGTCCAGTTCCCAACAATGGTTCAGTCGCAGCTGTGAATGGAAGTGCAAGGATCTAGCAGTTATTCAGTCCCACACGGCAAGCAGGCAAGGGAGCAGGAGCTGATGCAGAGGCCATGGAGGGATGTTCTTTACTGGCTTGCTTCCCCTGGCTTGCTCAGCCTGCTCTCTTATAGAACCCAAGACTATCAGCCCAGAGATGGTCCCACCCACAAGGGGCCTTTCCCCTTTGATCACTAATTGAGAAAATGCCTTACAGTTAGATCTCATGGAGGCATTTCCCCAACTGAAGCTCCTTTCTCTGTGATAACTCCAGCTGTGTCAAGTTGACACAAAACTAGCCAGTACAATTGACCCCCTGTCAACTTGACACACAAACACATCACTAGTAGGCCTGGACCCTTACATTCTTATTCATCCCCAAGATCTAAATAACTTTAAATGTCCCACAGTCTTAAATATTCTTAAAATTTCAATCTCTTTAAAATATCCATCTCTTTTAAAATCCAAAGTCTTTTAAAATCCAAAGTCTCTTAACTGTGGGCTCCACTAAAATACTTTCTTCCTTTAAGAAGGAAAAATATCAGGGCACAGTCACAATCAAAAGCAAAAATTAAACTCCAACTGTCCAATGTCTGGGATCCAACTCACGATCTTCTGGTCTCCTCCAAGGGCTAAGGTCACTTCTCCAGCCCTGTCCATTGTAGCACACAGCTTTTCCTTTAGGCTCCAGATGCCTGTACTCCACTGCTGCTGCTGTTCTTTGTCATCTCATGGTCCTGGCATCTCCAAAACACTGCGTGACCCCTTCAGTCCTGGGCCATCAACTTCAACTGAGGCTGCACCTTCACCAATGGCCTTCCATGGCCTCTCACAGTGCCGAGCCTCAGCTGCTTTGCGTGACCCCTTCATGACTTCAAAACCAGTACCACCTGGGTGACCCTTACACATTACCAAGTCCTGCTGCAGCAGAAGTACAACCTTGGCTATCTCTGGAACACAGCCTCTTTGTGCTTTCAGAAAACACTTCCCAGAAGACGTCACCTCAACGATGCTGGTCTCTTCTTAATCACTGCTAATTTCTTAGCTCCAGCTAACCAGCATCAATAGTCCCAGTAATGCAAAGATTTTGCTTTAGTAGTTCTGGTATCTTGTTACTCACAGCTGATTCTTCAGCCCCAGCTAACCAGAACCATAGAATAATCAAACTCCAAACTAGCAATGGCCCTGAAAAGAGTCTTTAATTTTCCCTCTGAAATTTCACAAGCCAGGCCTCCATCTTCTGCACTGTTCTCAACATTATCTTCCAAGCTCGTACACAACATCCCACAGTGCTCTTAACACCGAATGGATCTTCTGGCCCAAAGTTCCAAAGTCCTTCCACAGTCCTCTCCAAAACATGGTCAGGTTGTCACAGGAATACCCTACTATGCTGGTACCAATTTGTCTTAGTCAGGGCTTCTATTCCTGCACAAACATCATGACCAAGAAGCAGTTGGGGAGGAAAGGGTTTATTCAGCTTACACTTCCATACTGCTGTTAATCACCAAGGAAGTCAGGACTGGAACTCAAGCAGGTCAGGGAGCAGGAGCTGATGCAGAGGCCATGGAGGGATGTTACTTACTGGCTTGCTTCCTCTGGCTTGATCAGCCTGCTCTCTTTTAGAACCCAAGACTACCAGCCCAGAGATGGTCCCACCCACAAGGGGCCTTTCCCCCTTGATCACTAATTGAGAAAATGCCTTACAGCTGGATCTCATGGAGACATTTCCTCAACTGAAGCTCCTTTCTCTGTGATAACTCCAGCTGTATCAAGTTGACACACAAAACCAGCCAGTACACCTTCCTTCCCATCCAGTTCCACATTCTTTCTTTCTCTCCTTATAAAACAAACAGGCATCTAAGAAAAAGAGCCAAAGAAAAAGCACAAGAAACGTACACACACATTCACACACTCGGCAATCCCATAAACACTCAAAACTGGAACCCATGATATACACAAAGGACTTGTAAGGTAGAAAAAACTAACAAACAAAACCAACCAAACAAAAAAGCCCTCCCGAGATGCCATTGCTGTTTCTGTTGGTCATCTACTGCTGTCCTGAGACCTACCCCTTAGTGTAGTTTGTTTCCCCAGTGGGACTTCCTTGGAGAAAATGGAGTTTTCATTTGCAAGTGGTTCTTGATTGGAGATAGCTTCTGGGTTAGGATGGGTGTGTGGGCCTACTTCTCCTGTCAGCTCTAAGAGCCCAACTGGCACAGACCTGTCCTGGGCATGAACAGCGGTTATTATTGAGCCTGAAGTATGAAAGGAGATAGATATAAGCAAATCAACCAGAATGTCGCAGAAGATTAAACAGACTAGCTCTATTCTGAGATGAACTGAGACAGTTGAAAAAAAAATGTAATGGTTTCAAATCATGGGATGGCTTAACTTCTCAAGAAACCCTTAGCAAACTGGATTGAACTGGGAACAGTCCTATGTGTGTTTCCCCCTTCTCTTAGAAATATATGGGTTTGGTTGGTTGGTTGTTTTGTTTTATTTTGTTTCGAGACTAGCTTTCCCTTGTAGCCTTGGCTATCTTGGAAACTCACTCTGTAGACTAGGCTGACTTGGAGCTCAGAGAGCCACCTGTCTCCACATTCCTGGAGCTAGGATTAAAGGTGTGCACGGCCACTGCCTGGCAGAAATATGTATTACATCAAAACATGGCAGTTACATAGGGTTGTTGGGAACCGTGCAGTATTGCAGCACATGCTTTGTATCTTTCCTGAGAGCTGTGACATCCATCTGTGTAAAGTGCAAGCCTCCCTTTTAGCTGAGTTACAGTTAGGAAAGCTGTTGCTCAGAGCCTAGCACCCAGTACATACTGTGGCTCTTAGTCATTTCTCAGCTCCTCCCCTCCCCCACGCCTCCATCTTATATCTTACTAAGTTGCCTAGGTTGTTGGTTCACTATGTAGCCAGGCTTGAATTTGTGTGGACCACCATGAGTTTCTTCGTGTTGGTTGAAAAGTAGTCTGTTGTGTATAATACCACATTTGTTCCTCTGTTGATAAACATTATGATATTGCCACTTCTGGGCTATGATTAACAGTGCTACTATAATTCATGAATGTGTCCTTTTTTTTCCTTTTTTTTTTAAAAGATTTATTTGGTTTATGTATGTGAGGACACTGTCGCTTTCTTCAGGTACACCAGAAGGGCATCAGATCCCATTACAGATGGTTGTGAGCCACCATTTGGTTGCTGGGAACTGAATTCAGGACCTCTGAAGAGCAGTCAGTGCTCTTAACCTCTGAGCCCCGAATGTGTCTTGTTTTTTGAAGATAAGTTTTCATTTCTCTTGCATCATGAACCCCAAATTAGGATTTTCTGGGTCATATTCATGTTTCCCTCCATTACTATGGTTGATAAACTCTACTTTCTATCTGTTGTTTTTTTGAAGATTAATAGGCAGTATATTTTAATAATATCCTTTCCTCTCCCTCACTCTCCCCTTCCCCCCACATCAATAAGACAAGATTGGAGTGGAGTTGATATAAGCAGTGACTCTTACTGTAGAAAACTGATTTTACTCGCCTAGGGGTTATCAAGCACAAGTAACTTCGTTTCCCATTAACTTACTTATTTATTCACTTTTCATCCCAATTGCAGCCCCCTCCTTCCAGTCCTCCTCCCACAAAACTCCTCCCCCATAGCCCCTTCCTCTTCTACTCTGAGAACAGGGAGGTCTTTCTGGCTACCAGTCTACCCTAGCACCTCAATTCACTGCAGGACTAGGTGCATCCTCTTCCACTGAGGCCACTCAAGGCCACCCAGTTAGGCGAAGAGGGTCCACAGGCAGGTAACAGAGTCAGGGACAGCTGCCCCTCCAGTTGTGTGGGACCCACACGAAGACCAAGCTGCACATGCACTGCATATGTGAGGACCTACGTGCAGCTCATGTATCCATCGCAAATGACTTTTTGTGTCCATTTCCCCTTCCCCGCACTGGGAAGTTGTCTGACTTAACTCTGTGCAGGTCTTGTGTGTGCTGTCACAGTGACTGTGAGTCCATATGTGCACTGCTGATGTGGATGACACCGTTTCCTTCCAGTCATCCACCTTTGACTCTTAGAATCTTTCTTCCAAGCCTGAGCCTTGAGTGAAGGTGTTTGATACAAAGGCGTCTCATTTAGGGCCGAGTAACTGCACACTGTCCAGATCTACTGCTACAGGGAGAAGCTTCTCTGATGGGAGTTGAGGGTTACACTGATCTATTGAATATGTCATTAGGAGTCATTTTATTGCTATATTCCTTTAGAAGGATAAAAGTGGGTTTTCCCCTGGGCCTGCACAAGACCTGTTTAGTCTCAAGTTCTTAGCCTCTTTGGCAAGGTTATGTATGGGTTCTATCTTAGGGAATAGGCCTTAAGCCAAAAACTCCCAAAGTTTGGTTACTCCCATAACATTTGTGTCAGCATCACAGCAGCATGTCATACAGCAGGTGCTCTTGTGGTCCTCCACTAGCATACAAAGTTTCATGACCACGACTCAGCGGGAATGAAGCCTCTAGTTGGCCACTAGGCCTGTTTCTCCATGCTTGATGACAGAAGTTGTATCATCCACAATAGGGCCATGTCATCAGGCTGTGGAGGGTGACTCATAGCCTTGGAAATAGCCTGTGATGTTTGGGGGGAGGTGTGCTGTGGGACTCCTTTTTGCCAATGACTCAAGAAATGTAGCCCATTCCTGGCACTAGAGGTTTTACTTAGTGGGTACCGTGTTTGGTTGGGATAGTGTCTCTCCATATTCTAAACATAGGTTTCCAAATGGCTTTTCAGAGGGCTTGGTCTTTAGTGTTATCTTTCTCTCTCTGTTTGTTTCTTTACACTTCTCTCCAATCCTCCCTGTATAACTCTCCTATTCTAGACTTGCCTCTGTCGCTACATAATACTATATTCTATTTTCCCTTCCTTGGGAGATTCTCTCTTCTCCCCGGTCTCTTATTAACCTCCTAGCCTCTGTGCTATTTGTATTGAAACACATATATATCTAAAGCTTGAAAGGTAACAACATCCCGAGCTACTCACTCAGGGCGATTGCTTCTGGCTCCATCCATTTACCTGTAACTTCAGAATTTCACTTTTTTTTTTTAAACAGCCAAATAACATCCCATTGTGTAAATGTTCCGATGTTTTCTTTATGCATCTGTCAGTTGATGGACATCTAGGCTGTTTTCAATTTCTGGTTATTATGAATAGAGCAGTGATGAACATGGGTGAGCAACATTTCTGTAATAACTAACACATGGGCGGGCATATGCCTGACGGGGGCAGCTGGATCTTGTAGGTCATAGTGGGCTAGCTGGATCTTGTAGGTCACAGGGGGGCAGCTGGATCTTGTAGGTCACAGGGGGGCAGCTGGATCTTGTAGGTCACAGGGGGGCAGCTGGATCTTGTAGGTCACAGTGGGCTAGCTGGATCTTGTAGGTCACAGGGGGGCAGCTGGATCTTGTAGGTCACAGGGGGGCAGCTGGATCTTGTAGGTCACAGGGGGGCAGCTGGATCTTGTAGGTCACAGTGGGCTAGCTGGATCTTGTAGGTCACAGGGGGGCAGCTGGATCTTGTAGGTCACAGGGGGGCAGCTGGATCTTGTAGGTCACAGGGGGGGCAGCTGGATCTTGTAGGTCACAGTGGGCTAGCTGGATCTTGTAGGTCACAGGGGGGCAGCTGGATCTTGTAGGTCACAGGGGGGCAGCTGGATCTTGTAGGTCACAGGGGGGCCAGCTGGATCTTGTAGGTCACAGGGGGGCAGCTGGATCTTGTAGGTCACAGGGGGGCAGCTGGATCTTGTAGGTCACAGGGGGGCAGCTGGATCTTGTAGGTCACAGGGGGCTAGCTGGATCTTGTAGGTCACAGGGGGGCAGCTGGATCTTGTAGGTCACAGGGGGGCAGCTGGATCTTGTAGGTCACAGGGGGGCAGCTGGATCTTGTAGGTCACAGGGGGGCCAGCTGGATCTTGTAGGTCACAGGGGGGCAGCTGGTTCTTGTAGGTCACAGGGGGGCAGCTGGATCTTGTAGGTCACAGGGGGTAGCTGGATCTTGTAGGTCACAGGGGGGCCAGCTGGATCTTGTAGGTCACAGGGGGGCAGCTGGATCTTGTAGGTCACAGGGGGTAGCTGGATCTTGTAGGTCACAGGGGGGCAGCTGGATCTTGTGGTAGGTGAGTTTTCAGCTTTTGGAGAAACCTCCACACTGATGTTTGTAGAGGCTTCACACGCTTGCACTCCCACCCGCAGAGTATAAGTTCCCTTTCCCCTGCATCCTTGCGAGAATCTGTTGTCATTTTGTTGGCCTTAGCCATTATGACTGTGGGTACAGAAATATCAAAGTAGTTTTGATTTGCATTTCCCTAATAACTAAGAATGTCGAATGTTTCTTTAAGTTTTAAGTTTCTCGGCCATTGTGTTTCATCTTTTGAGAAATCTCTGTCTAGTTCATTCCCCATTTTTAATTTGGGTTACTGTTTCCTGATGTCCAGTTTGTTTTTAGGTTCTTTGTATAGTCTCGATACCAGCCCTGTATCAGAGGGTAATCGGCAAAGGTTTCTTCCTATTCTGTAGGCCGCCGCTTTGCTTTAATGGTGGTGTCATGTGTGGTTCAGAAGCTTGTTAGCCTCGTGAGGTCCCATTTGTAGACTGATGGTCTTAGTGCCTGTGATACTGGTGTGCTGCTTAGAAGGTCTTTTCTTCTGTCAGTGAGTTCAAGACCATTCCCTATTTTCTCTTCTATCAGGATAACTGGTCCTTGACCCATTAGGGGTTGAGTTTTCTGCAGAATGATAAGATATGGATCATTCTACATGCAAATATCAGGTTTGACCAAGATTATTTGTTGAAGATGCTAGCTTTTTTCTCGGATGTACTTGTGGCTGCTTTGCTAAAAACTAGGTGTTTATAGGTGTATGGGGTTATTTCTGGACCTTCAGTTCTATTCAGCTGATTGACATTGTCTTGGTCAGGGTTTCTATTCCTGCACAAACATCATGACCAGGAAGCAAGTTGGGGAGGAAAGGGTTTATTCAGCTTACACATTCACATTGCTGTTCATCACGAAAGGAAGTCAGGACTGGAACTCAAGCAGGTCAGGAAGCAGGAGCTGATGCAGAGGCCATGGAGGGATGTTCGCTACTGGCTTGCCTCCCCTGGCTTGCTCAGCTTGCTCTCTTTTAGAACCTAAGACTACCAGCCCAGGGATGGCACCACCCACAAGGGGACCTTCCCTGTTGATCACTAATTGAGAAAATGCCCCATAGCTGGATCTCGTGGAGGCATTTCCCCAACTGTAGCTCCTTTCTCTGTGATAACTCCAGCCTGTGTCAAGTTGACACAAAACTAGCCAGTATAGATATAATCTTTTTATTACTATAGCTCTGTAATACAACTTGAATCTGAGATGATGATACTTCTAGCAGCTCTTTTATTATTCAGGGTTGCTTTAGCTATCCTGAGATTTTTGTTTCTGTTGGAATTTTGATGGGGATTGCATTGAGTCTGTAGACTGCTTTTGATAGCCATTTTCACAATATTAATCCTCCTGAGACATGATCCAGTCTTTTAAAAGTGTTTATTTCATTTTTAAATATGTATGTGTCTATGTTTGTCTGGGTATGAGCTTGTGGCCACCTTTGGAGGCCAAAAAAGGGTATAGAATGTCAGATCCTTTGAGATAGAGTAACAGGTGGCTGTGAACAGCCCAGTATGGGTCCTGGAAATCAAAGGCCAGTCATCTGCAAGAGCAGCAAGTGGTCTAACCTGATGAGCCATCTTTCCCGCCCTCTCTCCAACTTTACTTTGAAATGTCTCACTGTGTAGAGCAAACTGACTTGGAACTTTTCTAGCCCCATACTAGTCTTCAACTCGTGGCAGTATTTCTGCTTGCCTTTCCAAATGCTGGGATTATAGACACATGCCACTACCACATGAGCACATCCCTACAAAGATGGAATTACTATTATTTTAACTTTTAAAGGGTGTACTTAATTTTTAATTATGTACATATGTGGTGGTAGTGGTAGATGCCTATGAAGTCAGAGCCTTTGGAACTGGAGTTACTTGCAGGTGGGAGCTCCCTGATGTAGGTGCTGGGAATTGAGCTGAGTCCTCTGAAAGAATAGTACAACCTCCTAAGCACTGAGCCATTTCTCTGACCCCTTGCTCAAGACAGTTTCACTAGGTAGTCTAGGATGTCCTTCAACTTCTGCTCCCTTTGCCTGTGACTCTCTAGTACTGGGGTTATAGGTATATACGAGTACACTTGGTTTTCTGCAGTGTGGATTGAACCATGGGGCCCACAGGAAGAGAATGAGTGTCAGTTGTAGGCTTGTGTGACAAGCACTCTTATGCAGTGAGCTATCCTCCTGACTCTGTTACTTCTATTTGCTTAGTATTTGAAGATATATTGTAGACCTTGGGATGCTTTACAAAAGCACTGAACTATATGTGTCTGCGGTGTGCCATACAATTTGTCTTTTTCTGATTGCTTTCTTCTGATTAATTTTCGGTAGAGGTACTTTCCACAAGTCATGTGGCTTGATCCCTCAGCAGGCATGTTAATGCCTGTGCTGGTGTGTTGGTGGTGTAAAACTTGGCTATTTGGGAATGGTCCTGTCTCTAGATTTCTCCATTGCAAAGGTGTTTTATCAGCAGGTCTTAAGAGGCAGCTCCAGCTCTTACAGCTTATCTGTGAGGTGTGTGGCACACTGAAAGGAGTCATCATGGAACTGCTGCAGACACCAAAGCCGTTACAACACAGGAGTGTTACAAAGTTGTGGTGCTTGCTCACACCGTGCCAGATTCTCCGAATTTTAAGGGGAACTAGAAATCGTTTTATTCAGAATTTTCTGATGGGTGGTGAAACACTTATGATGACATTTTGTGCCACTCATTCCTGTGTTCTGTTCTTAAAGAATGCTGTAATATTTGATACAGAGAAAAGTTAGCCTTGAAAATGAGATTAGTTTTACTCAGGAATTTGCAAGATTAAGACTATGGTGTGGAAGGAATGTGTGGAGGGTATGAGTTAGTCATCTGTGGGGAATGGCAACTAGATATTCTTGGCTCACATAAAGCCGCAAACCAACGTTGCCTGTATTGATGGGGAGTTGACTTGAGAAAGATATTAGAACTATGTCTCTAACAATGAAGAGGGACACTGCTGGCTTATGAGGAAAGGGGCATTGCCATTGTCATGGCAGATTCAGAAAATAAGATGAACCCCTCATTTATAGCTCTCTCTCTGTCTCTGTCTCTCTCTCTCTTGCCTGTGTTGGAAATGAGCTTACTGTCTTGGTGCATGTTAGTGTTCTGCCACTGACCTACATCACTGACTCTTGTGTATAATTCCACGTGTGGGGATACATTCTACTGTAGCATTGTATAATCTATTGCAGGGTTATTGTTCTTTTGTCTTGGCACAGTTGAGTTTACTAACACATTCTTTGCTTTTCACCAGCTTCGTGCTCTGTATTCAATGTACCTTCGGAAAACAAAGAGTCTGAATAAATTACTCTATCATCTCTTCAGACTTATGCCAGAAAACCCTACGTACGGAGAGACAGCTATTGAGGTATCAAGTAAAGACCCCAAGACCTTCTTCACCGAGGAGGTTCAGCTGAGTATTAGAGGTCAGTGGGCTACACGTGTGTGGGCTGCACATGTGTGGGCTACACGTCTGTGGGCTACATGTGCGTAACGTCTTAGAGACTTTGTTCGACCCAGTTGTACTAAACTTCCTGCAGGTATGGAGGAGAATTGCAGATGGAAGTCTCAGCTCTGAGGGCACAAGAAATGCAAGAATTTCCACATTTATCTAATAGAACAAATAGCTGGATCTTAGAGATAAGAATTTCATTAATTTTTGAAGCTTAGTATTGTATATGGATCCATTCTTTTCTTTTTTAATTTTTGTTTTTTAAGACAGGGTCTTACTCTCTGGCCCTTGCTGGCTTGGGACTTTATGTAGACCAGTATGGCCTCAGACTCCTAAATATCTGTTTGCTTCTTCTGGGGTTAAGGGAATGTGCCACCACACCCAGCTACCTATATTCAGTTGATGAAACAAAATTCAAGTGAAGTTTACGTTCTTCACCTGGAAGCTCAGGTTTTAGTTGAGACAGAAGTGCAGCCCATCTGTGTATAAGCTATCTGTGAAGAACTAAAACCCCTTGACCGGAGGATGTTGTGTGTGCCGTGAAGTTTGGAGTATGAGGGTTTGCCCAAGTGTATCTGCACTGTGTTGCTTCCCAGAGAGGCCCGAAGAGGGTGTCTGCTCCCTAGAACTGTGAGTGGCCGTGTGGGTGCTGGGAATCTAGGTTCTTTGCAAGAGCAACAAATGTTCCTAACCACTGGGCTATTTCTCCAGGTTCTGGATTTTTAGTTCTTCTCAGATAGCTTTGTGGGTGGATGCTAACCCTCTTGGAGGTGGGGGCCTTTCTCTGTTTTCTGAGGTAGCACGCTACTGTTGAGTAGTCCAGTGGCTTTCTAAGGCGCATCAGCTAGTCTACTGTTCTAGGTGAGTGCACATGTATCACTAACCTGGGATTTGTTTCTTCCTCAGAAACAGCAACTCTTCCGTATCATATCCCACACCTGGCGTGCTCGGTCTATCACATGACTTTAAAAGACTTGCCTGCCATGGTTAGGCTATGGTGGAATAGCAGTGAGAAGCGTGTCTTCAATATTGTAGATAGATTTACAAGCAAGTATGTCAGCAATGTTCTTTCTTTTCAAGAAATATCTTCTGTACAAACAAGTACACAGCTATTCAATGGCATGACGGTTAGTATTGTCTTGGTTTTTTTCTAGAGAAATGAATACCAGTTATATTTCTGATTGCTTACTTCATCACAAGTTATAATCTTTGATTCAGAATTGATAGAAAATTATCAACCTCATTTTCTGACTACTCTGTGTTACTCTGGACATCATTTGAGCATTCAACAATCCTTTCCTGTGAAGAAACCTATTACAGTTAGATCCTTTCTGTGCACAAAAGCTTGTGAGACAAACTGTAAACGTAATAAAGTCACTCGGAAGCATGCTGGTCTTTTTTTTTTTTTTTGAGACCTTGTCTCACTTGTAACCATGTCTCACAAGAAACTCACTATGGAGACCACTGTAGGCATCCACCTGCCTCTGCCCCCAGAGCTTGGGTTGAAGGCATGCACCATCCCCCTCTGCCACACGCCAGGCACTCAAGCCTCCAGTTTGAATGCCTGGAATCAGATCAATGATGAGTTTATGTCCTTATTCTCCTCTGTAGTCTTCAGCCATCCGTCGATCTGTCAAAGTGTTGGATGTTTGACTAATAATAGGAAGCTATTTGGCAAAGGAAAAATACCTTTTTTTTGTATTGTATTGTATTGCATTGTATTGTAGGTTAAGGCGCGAGCTACTACTCGAGAAGTGATGGCTACGTACACCATCGAAGACATAGTCATTGAACTCATAATACAGTTGCCTTCCAATTACCCACTGGGCTCAATAACAGTGGAAAGTGGGAAGAGGATCGGGGTGGCTGTGCAGCAGTGGCGAAACTGGATGCTGCAGCTGAGCACGTACCTCACTCACCAGGTATGCTGCCACGAGCGCACTGGTCACTCACACTAGAGCACATCTGTCTGAAAGAGCATCGGAACACACAGTGTAACCTCTGTTTAATGTGGAAAGTAAAAACTCTGAGATAAAGCCGGGCACGGTAGCGCACTCCTTTAATCCCAACACATGGGAGGCAGAGGCAGGCGGATCTCTGAATTCGACACTAGTCTATAAGTGGGAGTCCAGGATATCCAGGGCTATACAGAGAAACCCTCTCCTGAGGAAAAATAACCAAATAAAAAAAACATTGTTGGTTAAACACAGATGCGTTTGTAAATGACCTGAAGCTGCCATCCCTGCTTACTCGTCAAAGTTCTGTACTTAGTTTTCTGTTGCTTGGCAGAGACGGCTTCACTCCATTGACAGTGCAGAGAGTAGAGAAACACACAGCGGGGAAGACATGAAGGGACTCCTGAAGAGAGACTAGATTGTAAACACTGTCTTTAATGATAAGAATTATATTTCTTTCTAAAAATTCAGAGGTAATTTAAAATAACATTTAAGAAAGTTAGGAGATGCCGTGCATGGTGGCGCACACCTTTAATCCTAGCACTTGGGAGGCAGAGGCAGGCGGATTTCTGAGTTCGAGGCCAGCCTGGTCTACAAAGTGAGTTCCAGGACAGCCAGGGCTACACAGAGAAACCCTGTCTCGAAAAACCAAAAAAAAAAAAAAAAAAAAAAAGTTAGGAGATAATATGACAGCCAGAATTAAAATCCAGCCTGAAATGTGTGGTATTGAATAAAAGTACCATTTGGAGACCTTTAGTGTGTGGTGACTTTCTTTCCTCTCTACTAACAGAACGGAAGTATCATGGAAGGCTTAGCATTATGGAAGAATAATGTAGACAAACGGTTTGAAGGTGTTGAAGATTGTATGATCTGCTTCTCAGTTATTCATGGTTTCAACTATTCTCTTCCCAAAAAAGCCTGTAGAACATGCAAGAAAAAGTTTCACTCAGCTTGCCTGGTAAGGCGAAGGGAAATCTCTTAACATTCTTTGTGGTCTGTATATGTTATGTATGATATTTATTTGAAAGATTGTGTGTCGGGCCAGTAAGATGATCTCTGCAGGTAAAGGTCACTTGCTGCCTAAGATTGGCAACTGTGGACAGGTAAGAGAGAACCAACCTGACAAAGTTGTTGTTCTGACCTCACGACCCAGGTACTGCACACATTTAAGGTTGTGTGTTTATAGAAGACTAAGAAATGACTTTTTCTATAAAAGATTATTAGTGATTTACTGAGACGGTGTATCAAAGCACTGTAATGAATGGGCTCTTCACTCGGTGACTGATGGTCTTGTGAGATCTTGTCCAGGATGCGAGGCTACAAGACTTGGCTGTCCAGCATCAGGGCCTTTTCGTCTTTAAACGCCATCGTGAAGGACACTGAAGGAGCTCTCGTTTCTTCATATGTCTTCCTTCCACCTTAGTTTTCTGTGTGAGCCTAAGTATGCGGCTCTGTGTCACAGTGTAGCCTCAAGAAAGAACATTTCATTGTGTTAATTTTGGAGACAGGAGGCAAAATGCTTGGTTTGTTCTCTTTCATTTTGTCACTAAGGTTACCTTCTATGTGTATATGTGAGACGAAAGCCTTACAAATTTACTTTAACATTAAAACCTTTTTTTTTTTCAGTACAAATGGTTTACATCTAGCAACAAGTCCACTTGCCCGCTCTGCCGTGAGACCTTTTTCTGAGGTTTTTTTCATTGGAAGTTGTCGCTGCCGTAGGTCAAGCCAAAGGGAATGGATTGGCTCCACCTTGAAGTACTGATGTGAAGCCAGTGAGCATGACAAAGTGCCATCTGTCAGTATGATCCTCAAATCAGGCAACCTCTGCAGATTGCTTTGTAAATCTTCGGAAACTTTTTTCTTTTACAAGAGACTATTACATATTTGAGAGAAAATATTTATATTAATGGCTTAATCTCTTTGTATGTTTAAAATTAAAAATAAATATATCTCTTCTCAAAAATATTCTAAATTATAGAACTGAAATTTGTGAAAGCATAAACTATATTATAACTTATAAAACCATCCAGTTTTTTGGTCTGTGTTGTAAAACAGTCCAAGGATAAGGCAAATGAATTGAGAGCTGATTTACATCTGTAGATAACTAAGACTTGTTTGTTAGTGATGACAAACAATAGTTTAAAATTACTCTGATTTTCATAAATTGTTTTAATGATAAAGTGACACTGAGATATTCCCACCCTCATCCAGAGGTTTGAAGTGTACTGTGAAATTTCACATGAAGAAGGAACTGAGTGAACTCTAAGGGGCTCTGGTGAGAATTGTGAAATTCATAACTTACATCCTTGACACTAATCTTTTGCTTGTGAAAGAATTATTTCCATGTTAATGAGATTTGAATTGTAAATGTGTTGGTTGAATCTATTACTCAGTTTAGTGAGTCTACAAAGAGTGGGAATCTGAAGTAAGCAGTTTTTTGATTATTTTGTGAAGTAAAATGATAGCAGTCTATCTATCAAGAAAAGAATAAATATTACTAAAGTATAATCATGTGTGGAGAAAACAATATTTAAAAATCTTGTAGGAGGCTGTACATTTTGCAGAGTTTGCTATACTTATTAGCCATAGTTACACCAATTCAGGAATTGGGGGAGCTAATTATTTAAAACTATCAGCAATGAAGGATATAGTACTAAGTAAAATTAATTTTTTTTTTTGCTTTTGTTTTGAGACAGGATTTCACTATGTTGCTCTGGGCTGGGCTGTAACTCACTCTGTAGACCAGACTAGCCTGGAACTCAAGAGATCTGCCTGTCTCTGTTTCCCAAGTGCTGGGGTTAAAGTGCACCACCAAGCCTGGTGGAATTGTCTTAATGGATTGAAGTGTGTAAACTTCATGAAACCTGCCTTTGGTTACAGTACCTTTGCCTTTAAAAACTATTCACAGTATAACGTGTGGAAGTTTGGATCACAGTCTTCCATTTCATTTCTAGTAGTTAGGATACCTAAAAGTTTAGTCCATCATCTGTGTTTCAAATGTTTAATTAGAAGGGTGCAACTCGTGTCAAATAAAATTACTGCTTACCATCAACTAGTCAAAATGACTGTTATTGAAATAGTCTGAAAGTGGACAGGATTACAGTCCAGAGAACTGTGTGTCGGTTACAAGTGTAGTATCGGCTTGTCTGTCTTCTCTTTTTTTCTCTGTAGTAGTTATTATCTTACAGTCTTGAGGCTCAGAGACGGAGTGAAGTGTAGATAGCAAGACTCTACTACCTCTTAGTCCCTCACATCTCCCTCTTCCCTTTCTGCCTGCCTCTGGCACAGCAGTCACAAGGACTGTGTGATGCCTCTGGGAAAATTACTCTTTTCCTTTTCAAGTGGATTTACAATAAAATTTTGTTTATAACCTTCCAGCATTGGTTCTTGACTTTGGATCCAAAGCCCCAGTAGAAGAGAAGATGGAGCAGAGCTCCGGCTTTTTGCGGTGTGTGACCTTAGTAGCCCCTCAAGCTTGGGACTGGGAACGCATTCTGGGAGACTTGTGTGCATAGCTGTCAGTTCACACCGGTTGATAATGCTAAGGAAGGCTTTCCAGAAGCAAGACTGAAACTCAGAATGCCCCATTCAGGTTTTATTTATTTAGCTTTGACAACACTCATGGACAGGATACCATCCCTGAAAATTTTAGCATAAGAGGAACTTCAAATTGCTAGAGAGTCAAAGCCCTGTTACAAATTTACTTAAAATCCGAAACCAAGTAGCAATTTCTAAAATTGATTTTTATTTCATTTTTCTCATCTTTTAATACATGTGTATACTTTTCTATGGTGTAAATAATATTAACACGATACATTTTATGGTACAAATAATTATTACTTGAGTATTATACCATTAAATTAGAAAAATTTCAAATATAGAGAAAATAGTAAAATAGCAATATTTTACATGTACTCTTCCCATACTATTTTGCCATATTGCTTCTGATTTTTAAAGAAATAAAATGTTACTCTTTTGTATTCTCTGGCCCATTCTTCCTTCTCCAGAGCCAGCTTAGTGTGCACTTCTTCCTACTTAACGATTTATACTTGATGCTGTGTGTTTGTATCCGCAAAGAGCGTGTAGCAAGGTTTTGCTTCAGAAAATCTGAAGGTGCCATCCCACTGTGTCGTCATCTACAACTTGCTTCTCCACTTAACTACTATCTGACATCATACCTACCAGTCCTCCTTACCATACCCACCAGTCCTCCTCACCATACCCACCAGTCCTCCTCACCATACCCACCAGTCCTCCTCACCATACCCACCAGTCCTCCTCACCATACCCACCAGTCCTCCTCACCATACCCACCAGTCCCCCTCCTCATACCCACCAGTCCCCCTCACCATACCCACCAGTCCCCCTCACCATACCCACCAGTCCTCCTCACCATACCCACCAGTCCTCACCATACCTGTTGGGAGCCGCGCCCACATTCGCCGTTACAAGATGGCGCTGACAGCTGTGTTCTAAGTGGTAAACAAATAATCTGCGCATATGCCGAGGGTGGTTCTCCACTCCATGTGCTCTGCCTTCCCCGTGACGTCAACTCGGCCGATGGGCTGCAGCCAATCAGGGAGTGACACGTCCTAGGCGAAATATAACTCTCCTAAAAAAGGGACGGGGTTTCGTTTTCTCTCTCTCTTGCTTCTTGCACTCTGGCTCCTGAAGATGTAAGCAATAAAGCTTTGCCGCAGAAGATTCTGGTTTGTTGCGTCTTTCCTGGCCGGTCGTGAGAACGCGTCTAATAACAATTGGTGCCGAATTCCGGGACGAGAAAAAACTCGGGACTGGCGCAAGGAAGATCCCTCATTCCAGAACCAGAACTGCGGGTCGCGGTAATAAAGGTTCCCGTAAAGCAGACTGTTAAGAAGGATTCAACTGTATGAATTCAGAACTTTTCAGCTGGGGAACGAGAGTACCAGTGAGTATAGCTTTACGAGAATGAAGACAACCCATTTTGGATACCAGAAAGACTCACCCGAAAAATCCAGACTGACCAAGGGAATACTGATGTCCCTCGTCTTGGTGATGTCCAGGGCGTCAATAATAAAGAGAGAGCAGCGTTGGGGGATAATGTCGATATTTCCACTCCCAATGACGGTGATGTATAATGCTCAAGTATTCTCCTGCTTTTTTACCACTAACTGGGAACTGGGTTTAGCCTTAATTCAGACAGCCTTGGCTCTGTCTGGACAGGTCCAGACGACTGACACCATTAACACTTTGTCAGCCTCAGTGACTACAGTCATAGATGAACAGGCCTCAGCTAATGTCAAGATACAGAGAGGTCTCATGCTGGTTAATCAACTCATAGATCTTGTCCAGATACAACTAGATGTATTATGACAAATAACTCAGCAGGGATGTGAACAAAAGTTTCCGGGATTGTGTGTTACTTCCATTAAGTATGAGAAATTTACTAGGGCAGCTAATTTGTCAAAAAGTCTTTTTCAGTATATGTTACAGAATTGGATGGCTGAATTTGAACAGATCCTTCGGGAATTGAGACTTCAGGTCAACTCCACGCGCTTGGACCTGTCCCTGACCAAAGGATTACCCAATTGGATCTCCTCAGCATTTTCTTTCTTTAAAAAATGGGTGGGATTAATATTATGTGGAGATACACTTTGCTGTGGATTAGTGTTGCTTCTTTGGTTGGTCTGTAAGCTTAAGGCCCAAACTAGGAGAGACAAGGTGGTTATTGCCCAGGCGCTTGCAGGACTAGAACATGGAGCTTCCCCTGATATATCTATGCTTAGGCAATAGGTCGCTGGCCACTCAGCTCTTACATCTCACGAGGCTAGACTCATTGCACGGGATAGAGTGAGTGTGCTTCAGCAGCCCGAGAGAGTTGCACGGCTAAGCACTGCAATGGAAAGGCTCTGCGGCATATATGAGCCTATTCTAGGGAGACATGTCATCTTTCATGAAGGTTCAGTGTCCTAGTTCCCTTCCCCCAGGCAAAACGACACGGGAGCAGGTCAGGGTTGCTCTGGGTAAAAGCCTGTGAGCCTAAGAGCTAATCCTGTACATGGCTCCTTTACCTACACACTGGGGATTTGACCTCTATCTCCACTCTCATTAATATGGGTGGCCTATTTGCTCTTATTAAAAGGAAAGGGGGAGATGTTGGGAGCCGCGCCCACATTCGCCGTTACAAGATGGCGCTGACAGCTGTGTTCTAAGTGGTAAACAAATAATCTGCGCATATGCCGAGGGTGGTTCTCCACTCCATGTGCTCTGCCTTCCCCGTGACGTCAACTCGGCCGATGGGCTGCAGCCAATCAGGGAGTGACACGTCCTAGGCGAAATATAACTCTCCTAAAAAAGGGACGGGGTTTCGTTTTCTCTCTCTCTTGCTTCTTGCACTCTGGCTCCTGAAGATGTAAGCAATAAAGCTTTGCCGCAGAAGATTCTGGTTTGTTGCGTCTTTCCTGGCCGGTCGTGAGAACGCGTCTAATAACAATTGGTGCCGAATTCCGGGACGAGAAAAAACTCGGGACTGGCGCAAGGAAGATCCCTCATTCCAGAACCAGAACTGCGGGTCGCGGTAATAAAGGTTCCCGTAAAGCAGACTGTTAAGAAGGATTCAACTGTATGAATTCAGAACTTTTCAGCTGGGGAACGAGAGTACCAGTGAGTATAGCTTTACGAGAATGAAGACAACCCATTTTGGATACCAGAAAGACTCACCCGAAAAATCCAGACTGACCAAGGGAATACTGATGTCCCTCGTCTTGGTGATGTCCAGGGCGTCAATAATAAAGAGAGAGCAGCGTTGGGGGATAATGTCGATATTTCCACTCCCAATGACGGTGATGTATAATGCTCAAGTATTCTCCTGCTTTTTTACCACTAACTGGGAACTGGGTTTAGCCTTAATTCAGACAGCCTTGGCTCTGTCTGGACAGGTCCAGACGACTGACACCATTAACACTTTGTCAGCCTCAGTGACTACAGTCATAGATGAACAGGCCTCAGCTAATGTCAAGATACAGAGAGGTCTCATGCTGGTTAATCAACTCATAGATCTTGTCCAGATACAACTAGATGTATTATGACAAATAACTCAGCAGGGATGTGAACAAAAGTTTCCGGGATTGTGTGTTACTTCCATTAAGTATGAGAAATTTACTAGGGCAGCTAATTTGTCAAAAAGTCTTTTTCAGTATATGTTACAGAATTGGATGGCTGAATTTGAACAGATCCTTCGGGAATTGAGACTTCAGGTCAACTCCACGCGCTTGGACCTGTCCCTGACCAAAGGATTACCCAATTGGATCTCCTCAGCATTTTCTTTCTTTAAAAAATGGGTGGGATTAATATTATGTGGAGATACACTTTGCTGTGGATTAGTGTTGCTTCTTTGGTTGGTCTGTAAGCTTAAGGCCCAAACTAGGAGAGACAAGGTGGTTATTGCCCAGGCGCTTGCAGGACTAGAACATGGAGCTTCCCCTGATATATCTATGCTTAGGCAATAGGTCGCTGGCCACTCAGCTCTTACATCTCACGAGGCTAGACTCATTGCACGGGATAGAGTGAGTGTGCTTCAGCAGCCCGAGAGAGTTGCACGGCTAAGCACTGCAATGGAAAGGCTCTGCGGCATATATGAGCCTATTCTAGGGAGACATGTCATCTTTCATGAAGGTTCAGTGTCCTAGTTCCCTTCCCCCAGGCAAAACGACACGGGAGCAGGTCAGGGTTGCTCTGGGTAAAAGCCTGTGAGCCTAAGAGCTAATCCTGTACATGGCTCCTTTACCTACACACTGGGGATTTGACCTCTATCTCCACTCTCATTAATATGGGTGGCCTATTTGCTCTTATTAAAAGGAAAGGGGGAGATGTTGGGAGCCGCGCCCACATTCGCCGTTACAAGATGGCGCTGACAGCTGTGTTCTAAGTGGTAAACAAATAATCTGCGCATATGCCGAGGGTGGTTCTCCACTCCATGTGCTCTGCCTTCCCCGTGACGTCAACTCGGCCGATGGGCTGCAGCCAATCAGGGAGTGACACGTCCTAGGCGAAATATAACTCTCCTAAAAAAGGGACGGGGTTTCGTTTTCTCTCTCTCTTGCTTCTTGCACTCTGGCTCCTGAAGATGTAAGCAATAAAGCTTTGCCGCAGAAGATTCTGGTTTGTTGCGTCTTTCCTGGCCGGTCGTGAGAACGCGTCTAATAACACATACCCACCAGTCCCCCTCACCATACCGTCCCCCTCACCATACCCACCAGTCCCCCTCCTCATACCCACCAGTCCCCCTCCTCATACCCACCAGTCCCCCTCACCATACCCACCAGTCCTCCTCACCATACCCACCAGTCCTCCTCACCATACCCACCAGTCCTCCTCACCATACCCACCAGTCCTCCTTACCATACCCACCAGTCCTCCTCACCATACCTACCAGTCTTTCTCACCATACCCACCAGTCCTGCTCACCATACCCACCAGTCCTCCTCACCATACCCACCAGTCCTCCTCACCATACCCACCAGTCCTCCTCACCATACCCACCAGTCCTCCTCACCATACCCACCAGTCCTCCTCACCATACCCACCAGTCCTCCTCACCATACCCACCAGTCCTCCTCACCATACCCACCAGTCCTCCTCACCATACCCACCAGTCCTCCTCACCATACCCACCAGTCCTCCTCACCATACCTACCAGTCTTTCTCACCATACCTACCAGTCCTCCTCACCATACCCACCAGTCCTTCTCACCATACCTACCAGTCCTCCTAATCACCATTTTGAGCAGTGCTGCAGAATACATTCTTCCTCAACAAATGTGGTAGGTGTCCCAGAGGCATGAGCTACAGTGGGATTTAAGGGAACAGGATTTGTAAACTGTTGGTTTACACGATGTCAAATTACTCCCTAACTTTGCAATGTTAGCATGGTTAGCAGTACAGGGAGAAGATTCTGCTTTGTACTTTGTCACTCATGCTTGGTCTTATTGGAATTTTCCAGTTTCTAGTTGGAGTTGTGAGCTAAGTGCACCATATCTTCTGACCTTTTGTTACGATTTATATTTTCCTAACTACTGAGAGAATTTCATTCTTGCTGGTCATTATTTTACAAACACGGACATAATTTGTGCTTATTTTTAAATTATTTTTTAAAGCACATAGTGCTTTATTACCTTGTCAGGCATATAGCTTGTCTTCAGCATGCTATGTGACTTTAACATTTGTATTAGTCAGGAGTCTCTGGAGAAACAGAACTTAGAAAATGAATGTGTATGTTAAGATGGCTTACAGGCACCAGGGAGTGGTGGCACACGCCTTTAATCCCAGCACTTGGGAGGCAGAGGCAGAGGCAGAGAGGCAGAGAGGCAGGCAGAGAGGCAGAGAGGCAGAGGCAGAGGCAGAGGCGCAGAGAGGCAGAGAGAGGCAGAGAGAGAGAGAGGCAGAGGCAGGTGGATTTCTGAGTTCAAGGCCAGCCTGGTCTACAGAGTGAGTTCCAGGACAGCCAGGGCTATACAGAGAATCCCTGTCTTGAAACTCCCTGCCTCCCCCCCACCCCCCCCCAAAAAAAGATGGCTTACAGGCTGTGGTCCAGCCAGACCAACAATGGCTGTCTACCAACATAAGGTGTAGTAGTTGTTCTATCCACAGGGCTGGATGTGTCAGATGTCAGTATAAATCAGAACCCTAAAGTAGTCTCTAATGTCTGTGAAGGGATAGACTTCCCAGTAAGAGCAAAGAGCTGAAGCTTCCTCCTATGTCCTATATATAGGCAGCCAGCAGAAGGTGTGGTCCAGGTTAGAGGCGGATCGTCCCATCTCAGATCCACATTAAAGATGGGTCTTCTCACTTCAAATGGTTTAACTAAGACAAACCCCTCACATGCACACATGCACTTGGAGTTGACTTCATTCCAGATGGAGCCTAGTTGACTACAAAGTGTAGCCACCACAACACTTTATAAAGTGTTCCTCTCAGACAGCTCTTCTACTCTCCCCAAATTCTTACCTTACAGTCTCATAATCCAACTGCTCTTTATACTGTTTCAAACTAGAGGTAAAAGAAATATCTGCGATAGAATCCTCCAGGATCTTTATATAGAGAGACCCGTCTTTCCATTTTGCAAATATTCCTTTCAAAAGGTCTTATTCAGGAAGGGTGTTCATCTGTCGCTGGTACTTTTGGTTTAGCTTCTGTGTGAACTTTAAGGACTCCTTCGAGTAATAGCAAGGCATCCTGTAATTTATGTCTGTGAAACCCAGATTCAGTAGGTTACTAAGAAACAACTTAGTCCCACTGAGATAGCATACAGAGTAAATGGGCTTAACTGCGTCATTTTCGTATGTGTCGCTCCAGCATGTCCCATCGCACCTTTCTCGGCATGAGCTGGAAGACAGAGATGCTGTTTCTCTGCACAGCAGTCTGGTAAACAGAAGGCATGCCAAGGAAAGACTCGGGTTTCTCAAGAGTTCCTATCTATAACACTATAGAGTCGGTATGCATCTAGCTGAGCCCACACTGTTGTCCTTCCCACCACAGGGTTTGGGACAAAGACAGACTGACAGAGGTGAGGCCATTGTTCATCCTAATTGCTGTAGTATAATAACTCCTGCTCTTCAGGAGCCTGATTTTGCTGGCCAGCATTGAAATTGTACCTGACTAATGTAGGTTGCAGGCAAGGGAAAATTTGCGGACCTGTATGTCTCTTGACAGTTTCGTGGTATAGTTTCCCCTTAATGCTGCTTGTGAGAGCCAACAGGGTTTCACCTAATCGGCCAGTCCCCAACTCTGGCACACTGGCAGCATTTCCATAGAACCTAGAAGCAAGACTAGAAGTTAGAAACGGATGTTCCTGAATCCCTCAGCCTCACCTACAACCTACTACGTCCATACCCACACCCGGGCTGCCGTGTAAGCTGTTCTGGCACTCTGGCCATGTGGCTAGCAGAGCCAGGGGTTGGTGTTGGAGGTTGTGATGGCAGAGATGGGTTCCATACCGGACATCTGGCAGGCCCTATGGTAATCTGCAGTTGCAGGCCTTTTGGATTCTGGAGCAAGGCCCTGCTAATATCACAACTGTTCTTGTTTTAAGTGACAGTCTTTGGCCTGGCACTGTATCTTGGCAGATCTCAATATAGAATATTGATCACCAAGTTATCCTGACCCTGGTTAGCTCTATCATGAACTCTATATTGGAATTCTTATCAATTTTATTATTCGAAAATTACATACATGTACGCAGTGTCTTGATCACGTTCCCCCATCACCTTCCTCTCTTCTCCTCTGCAACTTCATGCCTTAATTTTGAAATTATAGAGAGAGAGAGCTGGAGAGGGAGCTCCTTGGTTAACAGCACTCCTGCTCTGAGAGGCCCTGAGTCTGCTTTATGGCGCTCTGTTGTGTTCTCACAACCTTCTCTAACTCCAGTTCTAGAGCATCTGACACCTTCTTCTGGGCTCCTGCGGTACTGGCCCACTGTGGCATGTATTCACCCCCACATCTTTAAAAAATTATGTCTGTGTATATAGTATTAACTCTGAGTCAAGGTAGTGCTGGGTACAGTATCATTATCCATTGGGGGGGTAGGCAATGCACGAGTAGCCACTCCTAAAAGTGATAGAGGAGGAAGGTGGTCACGATCCTTGCAAATGATCATCTAAGCTTCCCTCCATAGGAGGCTGGACTTTTAGATGACATCACTAGCCTGAGGTGGGCCTTCATAAGTAACTGAGGGAAAGGGGCCTTCCTGATGAACCCCTGGGAGCATCAGCAAGTGGCGTTATGCTGTTCACAGAGTGAAAGCTCACCTTTACACTGTCTGCAGTTAAGTTCTTACCATGCGGACTGTGATAGTCCATGGACAGTCCAATATTACCACCAGGTAAAACAGACGCTACACAAAGGCTGAAGTTCTTTTATTCCTGTAGTTTATTCCCCTTTATTCCCCCCCCCCCCCAATCTTTGTTATATACACACAGCGATACACTGCTTTGGCTGGCTTTTCAAAATAGCGTGTATGGGATGAAATTCAGCTCCAGCCTCTTAGCACTCAGTTGTCCTGGTCACCAAAAAGCCTCGGGTGCAGGATCTACACAGTGCCTTGTTTCATGGCTACATGTTCAGTGGAATGGATTCAATGAGATTTTATTTTACTTTATTTATTCTTTAAAGGTTTATTTATTGTATATGAGCACACTGTAGCTGTCTTCAGACACACCAAAAGAGGGCATTGGCTCTCATTACAGATAGCTGTGAGCCACCATGTGGTTGCTGGGAATTGAACTCAGGACCTCTGGAAGAGCAGTCAGTGCTCTTAACCATTGAGCCATCTCTCCAGCCCTAGGCTGAGATTTTAACCAGTGTCCTTTCTGGTGGACATTTAGGGTAATTAAATTGCTTTGCTATATTATAGCTAAGGCTAAATCAAACGTGCCTTCATATATAAATATATAAAATATGGTATACATATAATACATATTTACTTGCACTTGCACAGAAAAACTCATATGTTGATTCTCTGAAAACAAAATGACCCAGCTTTCTATCTTTTTCTTTTCTTCTTGTTAGGTTTATTTTGTTTTTGTGTATGGATATTTTGCCTGCAGTATGTATGCATGTCATTCTGACCTCCAAAGGTACAGGTCAGAATAGGGCAGGATCCCTTGTGAACTACCCTACCATGTGGGTGCTGAGAACTGAGCCCCAATCCTTTGTACTAGCGGTCAGTGTCTCAGCCTCTGAGCCATCTATCCATTCAGCCCTCACGGGTTTCTTGCCTTTTCTTTTCACTTTGGTTTGGTTGGTTTTAGGTTTTTGAGACAGGGTTTCTCTGTGCAGCCCTGACTGTCCTGGAACTCACTCTGCATTTCGGCTGGCCTTGAATTCAGGGATTCTCCGCCTCTGTCTCCAGAGTGCTGGAATTAGAGGTGTGTGCCACCACCACCTGGCTCCACTTTTTTTTTTTTTTTTAAATGACAGATTTCTAATAAAATTTCTTGGCCAGGCAATGGCATCAGTCTGAAACCTACTGAGCGATTGTTCAGCTGCCGGCAGCTCTTGTTTACTTCTGTGGCTTTCAGGACACTAGGACTTGCTGAACCTGAGGACTGACAGGGCTTCTTGGCCTGCTTGCCTGCAAAGTGCTGTGGTCCCTTGCAGACCTCTTGTCTTCATTGTTTTAAAGATTTCCTCTAAAATGAAAAATAAAAGTAAAATTCAATTAAATCATTTGGTGATATCCATGATCACTGAGCAATTTAGTAGGAAGATAAACACAAAAAATTCCTCTGATTAAACAGTGTAAGCCAGGCAAATGTTTGTTACCTCAAGCTTGGACCTGGGAGATCTGGGACACAACTTTATGAAGGTCCGAGGATTCTGACAGACGTAAGGGCCTAGTTTTTTGGTTTTTTTTTTTTAAGATTTATTTATCTATATGAGTACACTGTTGCTATCTTCAGATACACAAAAAGAGGGCATCAGATACAATTACAGATTGTTGTGAGCCACTATGTGGTTGCTGGGAATTGAACTCGGGACCTCTGGAAGAGCAGTCAATGAGCCATCTCTCCAGCCCTCAAGGGCCTAGTTTGTAGTGCTAGCCCACTTCCGACTACACAGAATCATTATGTAACCTTGTTATTATAACAGGTGATCAAGTTTTAGCTGGTTGGTGTCAGTCTCTACCATATATTCTTTATGGGAAAGGTCAATGAAAATTTGGACGAGCTGAATCCTAACAGTGTCCAGAGTATAAATGAATTCACTTCTTTTGAAAATAAAACCAGAGGCCCGAGCGATGACTTGGTGGTTAAGAGCACTTACGGCTCTTGCAGAGGATCTGGGTTCATGTCCCAGTACCCGCATGACACCTCACAACCACCTCTAACTACATTTAGAATCCAATGCTTTCTTCTGTCCTTAGGCTCCTGCCTCCAAAAGGGTGGGGGTGGGGATGGGGGTGGGGAAGGAGTCATCACTCTCCATCCAGCTATGAATCCTGGGAACTCCAACAGTGGCCTGCCTGCAAGGTGTAGCTGTTACTGCAGCGACCAACTTCTCTATTATTATTATTGCTGGGATTTAAGACCTGCTCCATGGGATGGAACCCACGGTGAGGTCGAACTGCTAGGAGTCAGAGTTTATATCTGAATATTAGTTTATGAATGAGCGAAACTGCTCTGTCCCAGGAAGACAACAGGTTTTAAAACATGAACGTTTTTACCTCTTAAAAGTGTTTCTCCTCTTCCAACACACTGTCAGTGATCAAACTGCTCAACAGCTCAGGCTGTTTAATAAGTCAGCCTTCCAACTCTTGTTGTCAGCAAGTGAATAGTTAACCAGAAACACACACACACTCTGTCTCTCTAATTACCGGGATTGTTTTCTTTTACGGTAACTAAGTAGAACAGCCCTCTTGGGGAGAGGAGTTCTGGAGCCAGTGGGAAGAACCTGTCCATGACTTCCCGGCCGTTTCTGCCGCCAGCCCAGGCTGCTTCTATTCCACGACTTCCTACCTGTCGGCAATCAGAGACATTTGCTTCAGGCTTCACTGAGATTACACTCTTTCTGACAAAAAACGTCTCCACGCAAGTACACATTTTCAAACGAATGTACCTTGGCTCCTGAACACCATTCTGCCAAACTCTTTAGGTCCTTCTGCTATGAGAGGCCATAGACTTGGCCAACAAACGAAGCAGCATGCTGGGTGCCGGGCACACCTGCAATCTCTAGACCTAAGACTGGACTCTGATTTCAAGGCCAACCTGAGCTACACGGTGAGACCCTGTCTCAAACTCTCAAGGGACAGGATGCAGTTGAGTATCGGAGCTCATCTCGTATTTGTGGGGCCCTGGGTTCAATTGCTACCACAGGAATATTCTGAAGAAATCAATGAAAATTAAGATCAACGTAGGCACAGTTGTTTTTCTGATTTTTGCTGTGGCCTTTAGGTATATTTGACTTTAGTTTTATATACAATCATGTTTTTTTTTTAAATTTTTAATCAATATGTCATGTTTCCCAATTTAAAATAAGCCCTTTACAATCAAATTACCTAATTTTACAGAACAATAAAGTACCTATACTTATTTACAAGGGAAGGTTTGTTCAGGTTTGCTTGTCTGCCCCTCCCCCATCTTCAGCAACTTTGTTTTCAATCACATTTCACATTCTTCCCTGCCCTTCCTTTTTTGTGCAGATGGTGCTATGTGTAGCATGTGTGTGTGTGTGCGTGTGTGTAGCATGTGTGTGTGCGTGTGTGTGTCTGTGTGTGTGCGCGCGCGCGCGCGCGTGTGTAGCATGTGTGTGTGTGTGTAGCATGTGTGCATGCGTGTGTGTGTGTGTGTGTGTGTAGCGTGTGTGTAGCGTGTGTGTGTGTGTGGGGGGGGGGGGGCGCATGTGCAGGTCAGACACACTATGTGTAGTGCTATGTGTAGCGTGTGTGTGTGTGTGTGTGTGTGTGTGTGTGTGTGTGTGTGGTGTGTGTGGGCACGTGCAGGTCAGACACACTCCTTGCCTGGCACCTTGTCGGAGATGGTGGTCTCTCCTGTCCACCTCTGTATATGCCACGCTAGCTGTCCTGTGGGCTTCCTACTGATAGACCACGCTAGCTGTCCTGTGGGCTTCCTACCATGCCTCAGGTCTGCGGGATTAGAGGCATGGGCTGCTGCGAGGCTTTCACATGGGTTCAGAGGAAACCAGCTTTGGGCCTCACTTTCACAAGCATCTCATCGGCTAAGGAATCTCCCTAGCCCCGCCCTATCAGTCAACATCTCAAGGATGTCGCATGTCCTCTGGAGGAGCTCGAACTCATTCCTTATGTTGGTGTCGTATTTTACTGAAGGAGTATAGCTTATTTAGCCGGTGTTTGACATCTGCTGAGTCTGTTTCTTTTCTTTGAATGTAATTCTGATTATTGCCACATCTATCACCTACTCAGTGTGGTTCATCACAATTACACTGGGAGATCATGAATTCCACTTTGCTTCGGGACTCTGGAGACCTCCCTTTAATTCTGGGCTGATGCCCCGTGCTTTAATTCTGGGCAAGCTGCTCCTGCTCAGTGCTCTCAGCACTACTCCATCCTTTTGTAGGAACTGGTCTGGCTATTTCAGCAGGTGTGACGCTTTGGGTCAGTCCCTGTCAGGCCTCTCTACCCGCTGCTCCAGAATGCAGTGGGGCTTCCTGCGATAAGATTCCAGGCTACTGAGCCAGCCCCATTTATCTGTTTATAACTGAGATGACTTCAAGAATGTCTGGCACCAGCCCAACCCTGGGGCCAAAGAAGAGAGTATTCCATTTCAGAAGGAGTCAGGCATATGCTAGTGGCCATCTGGTTGCTTGCTCCCTGGGCCAGCAAATGGGTCCATCCTTGGTCCCTAAGGGACCACAGGTACAAGCCTCAGCACTTGATTTCAAGTGTCTGAATGTGATAGTGAATACAGAGATTTTTAAGGCTCCAATTCTTATGTCTTCTGGATGTCATCTCTAAGTCTTTATTTTTAACCCTTGCTAAAGGTTAAGCTAGTCGTCGTTACAGGCAAGCACCTTTACCTGCTGAGCCATCTTGCTGGAAATACATTGAGACGCCAAGTGGGTCACCGTGTTCTCAGAACTGTTTCCTCAATGACTGTTTTCTCTGTATGAACTGAAACCATGACCATGAATTCCCTCTTGCTCTGCACACGGGCTCTGTCTGCTTCAGTTTTTATCCTCTAAGTGAATGATTTGTGTTTGCTTGGAGGTAGGGTCTCACTGTATAGCCCTGGCTGGCCTGGAACTCAGATCTGCCTGCCTTTGCCTCCTGAGACTGGGGGACTAAAGGCACCACCACGGCCAGCTATTGAATGGTTTTTAAAAATAGATGTTAAGGACTGGAATCACTGGCCGGAACCCTGTTTAAAAATTGATTGACTTCCTGTGTGGCTGTGTGTGGGTGTGGGATGTGTGTGTGCGGATGTGTGTGGGTGTGCATGTGGTCAGAGGGCCTGCACAGTGTGGACCCTCACTGGTCTCTGGCCCAGACTGAACCGTTTGTATCACAAGGGTCCTCTTCACAGCTCTTTCTTGAGCTTTAAGTTTGTATATCAGAAGCTTCACCCACTACTGATATGCTGGTGGCCTCTGGAGATGGTTGACTAGGGTCAGGAGATCAAGAGGGCTATAGTGGCCTGGTGGCCATATTGAAAAGGAGAAGAGAGTCACGTGTTTATGAATGTCTCCTCACTCTCAGCGTGTGGTGTCTCTATCATAACGCAGCAGCAAGGCCTTTGCCAGTCACACTCTTTGAAATGTCTCCACAGCCTCCAGCCTGTGAGAAATAGATATTAATTACCCACCGTGTGGCATTTCATTATAGGAGCTATGGGCAGACTGTAAGACACTGTTGTGCTGTGGCTTATTTTGGCTCCTCAGTTCACCCGAGCACGTGAGGGCACTCATAAGAGACAAATGGGGTCCTTCATCTTGGAGTAGGACTGAACATGGTATTTTACAGCTTTGCCAGAGAACAATCAGCAAAGGATACAGCAGGTCTACTTTCCCCAATTAGAGAAGCCAGTGCTCATCTGTTATTACTCTATGTCCCTTCACCTTCTGGGGGCGTGCTGATACGGCTTACCTCCTCACTACGGCGGACATTCTTAAATACATGTGCTTCCATCGGTTCCCTATGGAAGATCGGGATTGGCCCCATACTTTTAATTTCTGATCATTTGAAGGGATGAAACCCCAGACGTTGAGAAGGAAACTATCGGCGAATACTTTTAGTTGACTACAAGTGTTTTTAAAGTGTGCATTCAGATTTGTTATTTAGGGTAATGGACCCGTTTAAGCACTGTGGCTTGATCTGGGTGAGAGCTCTGACTAGGCAGATCACACTTGGTGCTTGCAGCAGAATCTCTCCCCTTCTGCATCACTCACACATCCGTGACCGACAGCCTCTGAACAGTCACTGGAGTGCTGTTAGCAGCAGTGACCGAAGTCACGGGAAGTTCACTTGGTCTCGTGAAACAGCTGGGAACAAAGACTGAGTTCTGTTGTGAGTCTTACCTCTTCAGGCGGAGTCACTACATAGGGGGGGTTAAACACCAGCAGGTCTACTTTCCCCTTCAGTCTGGGCAGCAAGCCGTGCACCTGAGGGTAGCAATAATGCAGTTTAGGCTGGAGCCTGATTTAAGGAGTGAGTGAGTCTTTAAAGCTACTCTCCCGTGTTGTCAGGAGGGGAAGGACTTCCAGACTTGCAGATGAACATAAGCTGAAAGTGAGTACTGTATGGGTGAGAGCAAGGGTGAGAGTGACAGTGGCTTCTCCTCAGGAGCAGACATGCTTCCACTCTGGGGTCACTTTTAGAAGGCGGTGTGAGCACAAGCAAGCTCTGATGGTGTGAAATATGTTCCCTGCAGATCTGTGAGGAGCTTTACAGCTATGTCTGCTAACTTACACAACATAATTAAGAAATGGTGTGTGTGTGTGTCTGTACACAAATGGAGGTCGAAAGATAATCTTGATGTATTTTGTCTCCCACTGGCCTGGAAGTTCACTGCTGGGCTAGGCTGGCCCGCCAGAAAGATTCCAGGAATCCGCCTGGGTTTTTATATTCATTTCTGGAATCTCACCTAGGTCCTTGTAAAACAGACAGTGTACCAAGGCAGCTGCCTAGCTCCCCAGGGAAATCTTTTGTAAGATGACAGAGACTGTATCTGAATGACAGAAAACACCAAGAAGGGACTGTGTTTCTGCTGCTTCTGTTACTTGTAAATGTTTTGACTGACAGCATCAAATGGCAGAGAAGGAAGCACTGAACTCAGTCGTCAGAGACTGCAAATGGCCAGTGTGTGGCGTATGAAGATCTTTAAAGTGGGCACAGGTTTCTATAGAACAAAGGGAGAAAAAAGAAATCACAATTGTGTGTGTGTTAAAACTATGAATAGCCGGGGCCTAGCAAACACAGAAGTGGATGCTCACAGTCAGCTATTGGATGGGTCACACGGCCCCCAATGGAGGAGCTAGAGAAATTACTCAAGGAGCTAAAGGGAACTGCAACCCTATAGGTGGAACAACATTATGAACTAACCAATACCCCGGAGCTCTTGACTCTAGCTGCATATGTACCAAAAGATGGCCTAGTCGGCCATCACTGCAAAGAGAGGCCCATTGGACTTGCAAACTTTATATGCCCCAGTACAGGGGAACCCCAGGGCCAAAACGGGGGAGTGGGTGGGTAGTGGATTCGGGGGGGGGTATGGCGGACTTTTGGGATAGCATTGAAAATGTAAACGAGGAAAATACCTAATAAAAATAAAATTAAATTAAAAAAAAAAACTATGAATAAAGTCACTTCATTTCCATTCACACCATCCAAGCAGTTGATATGTATTGGGCTGGGTTATGAACACTGAATATACATTATGAAGTGATATCAGAGAATTTCCCAACTTAGATTTCTATAATCAATTCCATTTTAATTATCCTGACATGCCTGTTAACTTACAATTCAAAGAGAATTCTTAAGACCTATTTTTGAGGATATGCTTATAGAAGTATTTTTTTCTTCTCTAATTAAAAAAAAAATAGTAATCATTTTAAGTATACGAGGGCTCTGGCTGCATGAATGCCTGAAGGCCAGAAGATAGAATCAGATTCCATTATCCATGGTTGTGAGACAACATGTGGTTGCTAGGAATTGAACTCAGGACCTCTGAAAGAGCAGCCAGTGGTCCTAACTGCTGAACCATCCATCCAGCCCCCTTTCTGCTCCTTTAAAAGGGAAACAATAATTACTCCTTAAAAATATATATATATATATATATATATATATATATATATATGAATGATATAACTTGGCCTGCAAACCAAAAGAAGATTAGTTTTTTCCTTCACCAGTGCAAGAATGAGGGATTCACTGGTGTGTGTGTGTGTGTGTGTGTGTGTGTGCATGGTCATGCACGCGCACATGTGCATGCAAGTGCAAGCTTTGAAAGTGTTTTCAATTCCATAAAGAAAAAGTTTCTTAAAAGAAGTCGGAAATAAGAATTTTCTAGAAACGCTGGATAAAGAAACTAGACAAGATTTTGCTTTGTAACTCATAGTCCTTTGTCCTATCCAGCTATACAGTAATAACCATGGGATGGATTTTACAAAAAGCAAAAGGACAAAATATTAAAACAAAAATTCTAACATCAAAAGACTTAAATAAAATGTAACCGAGGACTGACTGTCTAGTACAGGCATCTCTAGCCAGGTCTAGACAGCTCTCTGCCTTAGCATTTCCAAGAACTGAAAAATAAGTGAAAGAGGCCCTGCATGCATGCAGCCAAAACACACGGACTTTATTCCCACTGGGGCCACCATGGAGGGCTCTTATGTTAAATACGGGCCAGAACTGTCTGGTTTTCTTGCATGAAGCACAGCAACAGGGAGAAAAGATATTCTGCCAATAGATGACGGAGAAACGGGGCAAGAGTGAGAAGACGGAGGAGGGCTGTCAGCTTCTTCACAGAGCAGACACCTGAACTGGCCTGAGTACCACATACCTCAGAGTAGCTGATGCCAGTGAGTTTGTAAATGGTAAAACGTGTGTGGTATGTTTTGATGATGTAATGGAACATGTAGTAGGTACTTTAAAAGACTGTATTGTAAGACTGAAAACGAAGAACGATGACAATTCTACCTTTTTGATTTTGAGGAAGCAGTCACACTATGTAGCCCAGGCCAGCTGTAATCTATCTTACACTCCTGAGTACCGAGATTACAGGACTGAGCCAATATACCCTGCTGGTTGCTACTTTTTAGACATGTAATCTCAGCTAAGCAATGGGTTTATTTTCTATGATAGCTGTAATAATCCCTGGAGTTTGAATGTATAAGAGTTTGTAAATCGACTGCTCTGCTAAGCCTGTCTCTTGTTTCTTGCTTTGTCAAATCAGTTTAGTTCAGGGCCACCTTTTTGTTTTTGTTTTTGTTTTTTTGTTTTTCGAGACAGGGTTTCTCTGTATAGTCCTGGCTGTCCTGGAACTCACTTTGTAGACCAGGCTGGCCTTGAACTCAGAAATCTGCCTGCGTCTGCCTCTCGAGTGCTGGGATTAAAGGCGTGTGCCACCACGCCAGTCTTTCAGGGCCACCTTTAACTACTGAGGAGTTAAGTCTAGCATGTAGACTCTCCAGTCACATCCCTGAGCCACTGTGTAGCTTCTGGAGCTAGACAGGAGACCCAGGCTATAATCCTCGAGATCGTTTTATTAACACTGGAGTTTCTGGATCTACTTCAGTTTGGGTTTGTTCTATTTTATGTGGTTTTATTGTTCCATCAAAAAATAGATGTAATATTCTTTACAGACACAGCAGGCAGTTCTACATCACGTGCATCGCTATGCATGGCCACGTATGTGAGTGGCCTGAGAACCTTCTTGACACTCTACTTCTTAGCACTGTGAATACAATTTCTTGTCTCTTGGGCTTAGTCCTAAGATGCAAAATCCTTTGTAAATGTGAAAGAGTAGGGAAGCTGCCTGCCCTGGTCAGGGTAAGAACACTACTGGTCTAGAAGCACAGATAGCGTGGCATGATAGCGTGGCATGATAGCGTGGCACGTTAGGAGCCCCAGAACTTGGGAGATGAAGGCAGGATCTGTAGTTCAAAGTCATCCTTAACCAAAAGAGAGTTCAAGGCTACCCTGGACTTTGTGAGACTTTTATATCCCCCACCTCCACCCCAGAAAATTAGCATGGAGAGCAGTGTTTCTCGTGTCTACCTAGCCTGCTATTATGCCTTTCCTTATGAACAGCATTTCACTGTTGAGACACAAGGTATCCCGCAAAGCTAAGACTATTCAAGTCCTACTAGTACCCTTGGAATGTCTTAACAACTTAAAAGATACTTGAGACTTAAAAGGTCTAATCCGAATTTCTTAAAACAAAACAATGAAGGGCTGGAGAGATGGCTCAGCAGTTCAGAGCACTGGCTGCTCTTGCAGAGGACAAAGGTTCAATTCCCAGTACCCACATTGTGGCTAACAACCATGTGTAACTCTAGTCCCAAGGGATCCAATACCCTCTTCTGGCCTTGGTGGGCACTGGAGAAATGTGGTGCAGAGACATACACACAGGCAACACACACACACACACACACACACACACACACAGTCTTAAAACTTTTTAAAAAAATTATAAAAAAAAATAAGGCAATTGAGTAGGGGTGTAGTCGTCCTCTAAAGAGGTAGAGGCAGGAGAAGATAGAATTGAAGTTATCTACAACTACATAGAAAGTTCAAAGACAAACCAGGACACAGAGAGAACTGTCTAAAGAAAGAAATGAATAACCTGTCAATCATTTTGCTTGTCCCCAGGATCCGTGCTCCCTTGTTTCTGCTTATGTCTCCTCGGCTTTTGATGGGACTGGTGTGGTCTGAATGGGAATGGCGCCACACACTCGTATGCCTTGCCTGGAGGTGGTTTTTCAGATCTTGAGGTTTCAAAAGCCAAGGCCGGGCCCAGTTGTGTCCTGCCCTGTCCCTACTTCCCGTCTCTCCTTCCTTCATCCTGCAAACCCTCCACTTCCTCACTACAATAGAAAAGTACCGTAGACAGGGACACTGTGTCTCCTCTCACTCTCAAGCTTGGGTAGGATCTACTGTGACCCAGGTCAAAGTCACTCTTCAAATTCCCGGAACACACGACCCATGTGGTTCCAAACAACTCTCATCCCAAGAATAAACTTCTTCATGGGGACTTGCTAAAAATTATACACAGAGATGCAAACATCTTGTTATTATGAGATGCCAGAGGGACCCCAGAGGGAAACTCAGAGCTAAGAAGAAAATGTGTGATGTCATCTGAGTTTCTGTGCTAGCTGTGCATTATGTGTTTTAGGCTTAAGCCAGTTTGAACTGAATACAGTCACATGTAGTCATGCTTATGGTCAACCGGTAACTCCAGCATTTACCTAATATCAAATGGCCAGATTTGAAAGCATTCATACAGACTGAGCAGGTTCTATTTAGGAATATATGTACACACACACACACACACACACACACACGCGTGTGTGTGTGTGTGTGTGTGTGTGTGTGTGTGTGTGTGCGTGTGTACTTAAGTATGTAACAACAATTAATGAAGAAAAGAGACCAGGAATTTGAAAGAGAGCAAGCAGGGGTATATGGGAGGATCTGGAGGAAGGAAAGGGAAGGGGGAAACTATGTAATTATATTATAATCTTAAAAGTAAAGAAAGCCGGGCATGATGGCGCACGCCTTTAATCCCAGCACTTGGGAGGCAGAGGCAGGCGGGTTTCTGAGTTCGAGGCCAGCCTGGTCTACAGAGTGAGTTCCAGGACAGCCAGGGCTACACAGAGAAACCCTGTCTCAAAAAACCAAAAAACAAAAACCAAAAAACAAAACAAAACAAAAAACAACAAACAAACAAACAAACAAACAAAAAACCAAAGAAAAAAGTAAAAGAGAAAAATTTTAATTAAAAATTAAAAAAAAAAAAAGAGTTCAAGGTCATCTGTGTCTGTATAGGAAGTTTGAGGCTAGCCTGGGCTACATGCCACTTTGTCTCATACAAACAAAACAAAACAAAACTAATTCCTTAAGTGTATTTCCACTAAAAGTGACTGACCATCAATGAATCGAAATCGATCACTACTGAACGAGGATTAATGCTCACCAAATCTGTGATCACTGGCTGAACATGGACTCTGTTACAGCGTGCTGTTTCCAAGGTACATGCGGCTGCCTCAGGGTTGATATCAGTGCACCTATCAACGCGAGACAGAGGGAAAGATCAGGAGGATGTCTGGAAGCAGACAGTGTACCAGCAGACTCCTGCTGGGGTAAAGTTAGGAATGCTTTCTTAACTCGAACATGGTGTTGGGAAAAAAAAATCCAGAATGTTTTCATAATGGCAAAGAAAAAGCAAGCAAAGGCTTGTTATAACAAAGGCAAGCATTGCTGAAAAATCTGCCCACACTCATCTGAAACGGCCAGCAAATGAAAAGGGAAAGAGATCGCTGCCCGGACACTGCCACACAAACGACATAGGCGGTAACGAGCTGCAAGAAACACATTTGTCCCACGTATGGTAAAATCTTCTGCTGTTTCCTCCTGGCTTTTGTATTCTCAAGTTCTCTGCAAGGACATTCAACTTTGCACCTATTTTACAACAGACAAACTGTTTACCTGAGAACGATTAAAAGTAGAGATAGCATAAAGTTGTGTTGCTTCTAAAATCACACAGCACGAAGGAGTGAACGGGAGGCTACAGCTGGGGGCCAGCATAAGCTGTGACTTGAGTCCTCACTATCAGAGACGTATTGTCTATTTAAAATGTTCCACTTGAGCTGCTGCAGTCACAGAGACCCAGGAGGGGTGGAGGAACATCACATACTCACATGTATAAGGCCCGAGGACCTATCATGGAGGCCAGGAATGCAGACACCACACCAGATCCTGCTCCTACTTCAAGGCATATTTCCACTCTAACAACAAAAACAAAGTATTTAGTTCCTTCTTATGAAGATAATTCTTCATGGAAGACAACTCTCATGCCATATAATGTATTTCCCCAGCACCATCACTCACTTGCAAATATGTGGGAATAAAAGGGATTTACCATTTCTGGCAACTACTTAGTGCTTATTATTTCATAGCTCAAGCATGCTAATAGTTTAGGTGTGTACAGTATTTAAATTGAAGTACTTAAATAAACCCAGCAGCATATCCTAGGGTTTGCTAAAAGCCTTCCATCTACCTAGATACATGAATAACAAAGACCTCTCTCCCTACGAGAGTACTGTGTTGGGCAAGTACTTCAGTGTCTGATCTTAGAATGCCAATAATCTTAGCTTTCTAAATTTAAAAATCTTATATAACTTTCCAATAAATGTATTTCCTTTGATCACTATCAGTGTGTCAAAAGCACTACTTAATTTCCATGACTGATTGGCCTGATGACATTTACAAGATTTTTCTGTCACTTAACTGTTCAAACAACTCAAGAAGAAGTTACAGTATTTCCTTTTTACCTTTAGAATCAGCCACATATCTATGTGACCCACATAACAGGACACGCAAGCCACTAGTGGGTCATAGTAAAGTCTGTGAATCTTACCAGGTGCCTTCTTTATGGAAATAATCATTACGGTCTCAAAAATAACTAGAATTCCTAGCCTTTGTAACAAGGTCAGCTCTATTACAGCATACGAAGCAATGCAATTTGTAGCTGTAAATTTTTCTGAGCTGTTTTGAGCATTCAAGTTACAATTCAGTGCTCCACGAGATATTCCAGTAGCTCAAAATGCTCCACCATCTATGAAGAAAGACTGGTTTTATAGGCAGAAAAAAAGTGACAATATAAATAAACATGATGGCTATTTCGTTCTGGAGACACCCAGTAGGAATCTTGGCCATTAAGTTAATGACCCATATTCTTTCGGCAAACTATTTTATTAGAGTGATTATATGTATGTGTGCAGAATGGTCCTCAGCATTGTAACTGAACCTCCAAGAACAACCTGTAGTAGTTTCTGAGGCCGGAACTCAGGTCTGCAGGCTTGACAGCGAGTGCCTTTACCAGCTGAGCCATCTTTCCCGTTCTCAGCTCAAATTCTTTTCTCAGAAAAGTTAACATGTGGGCATTTACTATTTATGTCAATTAAAGCTATGGCCAATCCTTCAACAAATCAGGCTAGTGAAAATCCTACCGGCGGAGGCACGTGACTATTTAAACCTTCCCTAATAGTTCTAACCACATGCAACTAAAATTCTAACAGTTCAATTAAAAAACAAAACAAAACAAAAAAATCCCAGTTGCAATAACACTTTAAGTGCTCAGACGGCTAGTGGTTGTTCCTTGACTAGGTTGAGTGAATTTAATAGTTCACTGATCCTTATGTGTTCTTCCTTTGCTAGAGGATGTTATTCTTGCACTAAGGCGAGTTTTACATATTCACTTAAAAAAATTAAAATAGAAAATTAGGAAAGTTTTGGGACATCTTGCTTCTGGTTGCTAAACTCCGGCTGCTCCTCAGAGGCGCGTTTACATTCTTCAGATTAACAGCTAAAAGGCAGGGCAGGGTGACCTTGAAGCCGCAGGAACATCTGAGCGATGCTCTAACCCCAGCCCGCCGGACACGCCTCCTTTACCCCTCTCTGCTGTCAATCACCAGAAAGTAGGCCGGCCCACCACTTCCGGAGGAGGGCGGCAAGTTCCGGCTTCCGCCTCCCGGCCACCCCGTTCTCTCCCCCTGAGGCGCGCACCCTCCTCGCACCCTGCTAGCTCGGCCGCCGCCGCCTCGAGCGCGTCCAGTAACAGGAACGTGTCCTCCGCTGGCTCGTACACGTCGCGGAAGGCTCCGCGACCCACGTGCCCGTACAACGGCGTGGGGACACTCGGCGCCGCCATCTTTTCCCTTCCGCTTCCTATGGGCGGGCGTTGAGTACGCACGCGTCAGGCTTGCTGCGCATGCGCTTTTGTCTTACACTGGGTGGCGTTTGGGGTGAAAGAGCTTGTTGGGCTCTCTGGAACTTTTAAGCAACCTCTAACATCCGTTTTCAACTTGTGCTTACTTTTATCGGCTACCCTAATATTGAGCATCGTCAGTTATTTTGTACTAAGGTGACTGCTTTATTCTAATGACATTTGGAAAGTTTCTTCCCTTTTAAACTTGTAAGCACTTGCAAAAATAGTGTTTACAAAATTTATTGTTTTTTAAGCAACTGAAATGTAAATACCCATCTATAAGATTATGACTACTTTTATTTGCTTAATTTTGTTATACAGATTCTCACTGTCTTGGAATTTACTATGTAGGCCAGTCTGGCCAGGAACTCATAGTGATCCTCCACCTGCCTCTGTCTCCTGAGTGCTGGGACTATAAAAGCTGTGGCACCATGCCCAGCTTTTATGACTTTTAATTTTTATTTTGTATTTGACAATATTATACATGGATAACACTTTCATTCATTGAAATTATAGTTTGGGCTGGGCTGTGGTGGCTCTTGCCTTTAATCCCAGCACTCTGGAGACCGAGGCAGGCAGATCTCTGCTTGTTCTACAAAGAGAGTTCCAGGACAGCCAGGGCTACATAAAGAAATCCAGTCTCCGAAAAACAATGAAACAAAACAGAGACAATGGTTTGGAGGGCTGGGGAAGTGCTCAGGGGTTGAGACCTTGTACTGCACTTGAAGAAGACAAAAGTTTGGTTTCCTGCACCTTTGTTTGGTGGCTCACAACTCCCTATAACCCCAGCTCCAGGTTGTTGCTCTTCCTGCGTCAGTGTCACTGTTGTGCCCATACATACAGGCAAAAAAATAACATACAGAAAATCATAGTCTTTAAAAAAATGTAAGGGGCTGGAGAGATGGTTCTGGAATAAGGCTATTATTGAGGACTAGAATTTGGTCCCCAGTACCCACAGCAGGTGGTTCACAAACAGAGTAACTCCAGTTCCTGGGAGTTAAATCTTCTGTTCTCTGGCGGCATCACAAATACAGACTTGAAAATGGCAAGAAAGCTCTGCTGGTAAAAGGCAGGTAGGTGCTGCCAAACCTGAGCACATGGAGCAGGTCCCTGAGACTCACACAGTGGAAGGAGAAAACCTATTCTTAGAGTTCTCAGACCTCCAAGGGTATGGCAGCATACATGTGCACACATGCACAAACATCTAAATATAATACGGAAATATTTTTTTAGAGTGTCATGTGCCGCGAGAATTTGTTATTTTCACATGCATCCTTAAAATGTCTTTGGCATACAAGCAATGAAATGAAATAGCCGTTCTTTCTCAGTTGTTTCCCAGAGGATTTGTTTTTATGTATGTGAAGGTTGACTTTGCTCCAGGTTTGTCTGTTGCAATTCTTGAGACTGACATCCTTAGTGTTCTCCCACTGCTGTACACACAGTTCCTGGTGGGAGATCTGTTAGTGGACATACGGTTCAGTTTCTCTGGATAGTGCCCCATCACTCTCCAAACTAACCATACTTGTGTATACTCCTAACATCTTTTGGTGGCAGATTTATGAGTTGATCTAATATTAGAGATTTGTTTTAGATTGATTTGGTCCGATTGCTGATTGAGGTTAAGCCTGGGTTCATATGTCCATCTAGGGAATTTCTTCCTTTGTGACTTGTATGTACTTTCATGCTTAATTGTCCCCCCCTTTTTTTTTTTTTTTTTTTTGCAGGGGAGGGATGACAGGGTATCATTGTATAGCCTTGGCTGGTCTGACTAAATCACAGAGACCCCCCTAGCTTCTACCTTCTGCCTCCCAAGTGCTGTGATTAAGGGCATGAGCCACCATGAATGGCTGCACTCTTTTGTTTGTTTGTTTGTTTGTTTGTTTTTGATCCTGGGCATTGAGCCTAGGTTTTCAGACATGATATGTACACATTTTACCCCCAAACTATATTCCCAGCCTGGCCCCTATTTTTATTTATTTATTTTTTTACTTATTATTTTTGAGAGAGGGTCTCAGTAGCCCAGCCTGGCCCCTATTTTTATTTATTTTTTACTTATTATTTTTGAGAGAGGGTCTCAGTAGCCCAGACTGGCCTCGAGCTTGCTGTGTTGCTTAGAAGCTTGAGCTTCTGCTTCTCCTGCCTTCCCCTGCTCTACATTGGGACTCTAGGTTTATCCCACCATACCCTGTTGATTTGGTGCTGGGGATCAAACTCAGGACCTTGTGCATGCTAGGTAAGCACGGTAGCACTGAGCTACATCCCTGCACAGCTTTTAGGATTTTGGGAGAGGGAGTCTTGACCTGCCTTTCAAGCTACTCAGTATAGTTTCCTATTCCCTGGCCCAGTGCTTGTACTCATCCTTCTAGTCTGAGAGTTGGGGGCGGGGCTCAGACTTCTGATGGATTTGATGCTGATGGGCTCAGTCACTCTGGTGACTGCTCTGGTTGCTTTGGGACTCTCTCCAACGCCCATCTATGTCCACAGGGTCCACATTTGGTAGTGGATTCTTGATTCCGTGGCTTTCTGACCACCATGAATGGGCCAGAAGCTCAGTTGTGTAGTTGTAAGAGGTACTTTTGGAAGCTCACTCCAAAGCTGATCTTTGAACCTCTCAAAGTTGGCTGTCTTACCCCTTGGCTATCCTGTAATGAATTCCTTTTAGATTAAACTAACTAAAAATGGGTTTCATGAGTGCAGAACTACCACCAACACTTGATTTTCTGGTTTGGTGCAGTAATACTATATTTCCAAGAGGTTTAAAATTGATTATGGTAAGAATATTTGGTTCCATCACTGGTCATGGTTTTTGGTGAGATTGTGTTAAGATCATATACCAGTCATTCATTAACTATGGTCACTGGTTGCACTTTCTCTTTGTAGTCAGAATTAAGTTTTCTTAGAGGCATCAGAGCTCAATGGCAAGCTACAATAAAGTTTATTTCTAAACTGATGAAGACTTTGGTCCAAGACTATTTTAGCATGACATATACCTGTTCTGTTTTCTGGTAAGAGATAGTTCTTGTCACACCTTAGCCTGGCTTATATTTTAAAGGAAATCACAAGTTGCAGTCAGCTCTATTTGTGATATGAAGGAGTGGCTCCAACCCTAACATAATTTCATCACTCAGTATAAGGGAACTGTAAGCACTCCAGTTAACCCTGCTTAAGTTTAGTACTGAAATATTGTGAGATTTAAATTAGGGCTTTTTTGGTGCTTGTTGAAGTTCAGTTATAAACATTTACAATCATAGGATTTTTTCAAAGTGGCTTTTGCCTCTGTAAAGTCATTTGATCATAATCAAAACACTATGACACAGACTGGAAGACTTTCAAAGACATCCCTTGATAAAGACCTGCTAGGCAAAATGATCAAGAGAACTCTTAAAGTTAACACTAAAGATGAACCTGACTGAAAAATGCACAAAGTTGATAACCCTAAGAGTGTATTAGTGGCACACATACCATAGCAGCAACCAGCAGCTCTTTACTTGGACTTAAGATCTACTCAACAAGAAGGAAATCATGCCTGCTATGGGAAATCTTCGAAACTCAGCACTAGTGATGTCAAGGACATTGGGGTTACAACCTCTAGTTTACTAAACCATCATGATCCCTAACAACAATCTATAAATATTTGTCCTTATACTCACAGATAAGTGTAGCTTTTACTCTTCATCAAGGAAACTTCTGTTTGCAGCAGGTGGAGAGGAGAGCACCACAGAAAAACACAACCAATCAAAATGCAGGGTTGTGGAGCCCAGCCCCAAAAGATACACCTACAGAACACTCCTGCACCTAAAGCTCAGGGGACATTTCAGAAGAGGGCAGAGAGATTGTAGCAGCTAGAGGAGAGATTGTAGCAGCTCGAGGAGAGATTGTAGCAGCTAGAGGATTCGGGAGTTTGTTGTGCAATTGTTTCTCCTAGTAACTTCAGAAGCTACACCCATAAACTCTTGCCAATATTTCTGCCCAAACGTGAGCAGAACAAGGATTGACATAAGTGGACATGCAGAAAAGCCCACGAAGCCTCAACTCTCCACAAAGAACTAAAGATAACTGAGGAAAGCTAAGAGCAGGAGAGATGGTCTTCCTTGGGGAGGAGCACAGCTATTGATTGTTCAGTGCCAAATGGTCAGCCCTGAAAACTTACACATAGAGAGCATTGTACTGACTGAACGTTTATTTTATGACAGCCTGTTTTTAGGAACATGTCAGTATACATATGTGCATTCAATAACAATGACAAATGAGAAGGAGAGTGAGGAGGGCTACAAGAAAGGGTTTGGAGGCAGGAAAGGGGAGGGGGAAACATAATTTACCATAATCTCAAGTATTAGAAAAGATTTTCAAACTTGTAAAATATCCTCCTCCTAACATAAAAATGTACGAATGACCTAAAGAGATAGCTCACTCAAGAAGACGTACAGATGTCAAGCATATGAAAGCTGTTCTCACGCACATGTCATTAAAACTGCAAATTCAGTCAACCACAAGATGGTAGTAGGGTTCTCTAGATGCCCAGAACTGATAAAATGAACACATGTTAAAATATTTATTATGGGGGCTGGAGAGGTGGCTCAGTGGTTAAGAGTACTGACTACTCTTCCAGAGGTCCTGTGTTCAAATCCCAGCAACCACATGGTGGCTCACAACCATCTGTAATGAGATCTGAGTGCCCTCTTCTGGTGTGTCTGAAGACAGCTACAGTGTACTCATATACAATAAATAAATCTTTAAAAAGTATTTATTAGAGTGGCTTACACAGTACACTCATGTTAGTCTCATAATATTCTCCTGCACACCTAAAACACACAGCCATGTCCACTGGCAACAGCAGGAGCCACGAAGGCAGCACATGTGTCTGGCACAGCTCCGTGCTATGATCGCTCTCGTTCTGTCTCTCACTCTCATGTTTTTGTCTCTGTGTGCTTCATTCTTGGGGACTTTATGCGTGATGTTTCACTTTATGTCTTTTCCTGAGAAAATCATGTTTGCGTCTTACAGGGACTTATCCCCTCTGGTTTTAGGGAAATACCTTTATCTGGCCCATTTGGATATCTTCCTTATGCACTGGAGATTGTGCTAAGCACTCACCTAGGAATTTCTAAATAAGTCCACGACTCCAGAATCTTCTGGGGGCATCCGCCTCTAAGCAAACTCAAACAGTGCAATTGGTGCAGGGTAAACAGAGACAGCTGATAAAATCTGACTGGCCAGGAGAATTAGTAACAGATCCTAAGCATGGTTTTACCATACACTTAGAGCTCTCTCAAAATGTAGTTTAAAGATAGGGGGCTGAGCAGGAAACACCCCTGAAGGAATACAACTCAGTAAATGAGATAGATCGACTAAAATAACTTTTTCCTATTTTGTAGCACAGATAATGAAATGATATGGTAAAAAACGGCTAGGTATTAGTATTTGCTATTCATAAAAAGACCTGTTCCAATATTTTCTGTTTTTCTGGAGTACTTTAAAACTCCAAAGACTTCCAGCCTAAAAGCAGGCTGTCATATAATAAATGTGTTTGTTCTGGTGGGGACATTCTTTAGATTCTTTGAATTGGAGTTATAGGGCTAATAATAAAAATTAAATCTGCTCTAATTGTGCTTCCTAATTGTGACTGAACTTGTAACCCCAGACATGTAATGAAAAAAAAATCAAACACATGTCTAGAGACAAAATGATATAATCTGTACTTTTTGTAAAACCAGCCTGTTTTTGTTCTATGAAACCTGAATAAATAAAGAATCAGCCTGACTGCCAGTCAGTCAGAGCTGTAAGAGTCTCCTGACCACCACACCTGACTCAGACCTGACTCACTTCTTCCTCAATGACTCCTTATCTCCTCATGGGGGAACCCTGTAGACAGGCCAGGGCTGGCCTCTGGCAGTCCATGAGGTGAGATTCCTCAATAGCCCCAACATGGAGAGCTGGATCCTGATATCAGTGAAGGAATGCAGGAGCAGCAGCAGCAACAGGCTGGACTTGCTAGTGACACACAAGGGCAATGGAGCAAAACTCAAAGCTTTTTCTCATGCTTCCTACTAACCGGACTTGCCGCTCCAAGGCTCTACCCACATTTTGGGTGAAATCTTCCCACTTTAAATAACCTGATCAAGAAAATCCCTTATAGGTAGGTGTTCTTATCTCTTAGTTTCTTTCAGATGCAATCAGGTTGACAAGTAAGAGGAACCAATCACAGACTTGACAACCATACACTTATAATGAAGAAAATACAAAACACTGGCAAATGCTGATGAGGATGATAAAATGGCGTAGCCATTTGGGACATGGTTCTGCAGTTTCTCACAAGACTGAATGCTACTGTGATCCATCCGTAGTGTTCCTTATTATTTACATACATACATTAAAAACATGCCCACACCAAGCCTGCACACACAGGGTTGTAGCACAATTCGAAAAGCAAGGAGCAAGGAACATCGTTAAAAAATTACTATTATGATATGCAGTGAACGTCTATCCCTTCATACATCACAATGAATGTAGCTGATGTACAGTTTGGCTACTGCATAATTTTACATCTCCATTGTGAATATTAGGTTGCTTTGTCCACTATCAATTTGGAACCCAACTCTGGGCTGCTTAGTATGTTCAGAAATAGTAGACCCATGTCTCTTTCTCCAGATGGTACCTGTAGTGACACACTGGCGTCTGTGTTGGAGGGGCAGCTGCTTCCAAAGCTGATGTGTCCATTCAGCTCCTTTTGGCACAATAGAAAGGAAGAGAGAGAGAGACAGAGACAGAGACAGAGACAGAGACAGAGACTCATTGTGTCCATCATCCATCCTTAGAAAATTAATTTTTAAAACAACTTTAAAGATCTCCACAGGTGGTCAGATCTTGGAAACATAGGGCCAGAATGACATCACTTTTGGCTGTTCTAAGATGTTTTCTTTGGCCCCCATAGCCTTCATGAAATCTTGTTAATTATGATTTTTTTCCCTAGTTAGGATCCTTTTTTGGAGATTTTTAAAAATAAAACATTTATTTTTATCACTTACATAACTACATAAAATAGTTTTTGTTGGTGTCAAAATGTTCAGTTATTGCCAAGCACATTTCATTTCAATTTCTTGAAATTATTGGAAGGTTAGTACATTTTAGAGGTGCCTGGGCTGTAATACTAAATCACATGCTACTGAAATTCACAGTAATTTTCATAGTTCCATTGTCTTTGCACAGGGTAAAGCATCAAAAGTCCTCTGACTGCCCATTCGTCACCACAGCCAATGGCTGCACCTTCTTCTCTTTAGTAAAATGATGAGTGGAATTCATCATTTTTATGAAACTTACTTTCTGTGAAAATGATTTTCGTGGATACCCATCATCTGCTTTATAGCGAGATGGTATTTTAATTCAGAATTCATTAAGTGAATCTTTTCCTTCTTAGAAAAAATTATTTCTATTTTAAGGAAACTAGAAATGTCTCTAACGGTAAAATTAGGCAAGGAAGTTGCCATATTACTTGGTCATTTAGTTTGCCTTTATGGATATCATCCAAGAAAACGCAATCCTGAAGCCAAGCATGGTGGCGCATGCCTTTCTCTTCAGGAGGCTAAAGAGAAAGGTCACTGAAAGTTTGTGTTCAGCCTGGACTACAGCATGAGTTCTAGGCCTGGCTATAAGAAGGCCCTATCTGAAAACAAAATTAAAGTGGCCACACATAATTTCTCTAGACATTGTCCTGAGGTTATACCTGCTTAGCTTCACAGCTAAGCTGTGTCCTTGGATCCTGCTGTCTCTGTCCTCCTTGGAGCTGAGGGTTGTTGGTTTGTGTTGGGTACTGAATGCCCTTGGGATGGTGCTCGTGGAAAGCACACTTGGAGAACCCGAGGACTAGCAAGCCTCAGAGGCAATCCTGTTCTTTGTCCTCTGTTTTCCAACCAGGTGTTGCAGAGGACTGACATCGGACTTAGATCAAATCTCTGGGCACATATACACTGCATTCTGCTGTGGACTGAATGTCATACACTGAAATCTGATATCCACTCAGATTACCATGGTGTTTGGAGATGCAGCCGGTGTCATTGTTTCAAATGCTGTGATGAAATACTTGTACAACTTAAGGGTCTATTTTGGCTCAGAGGTTGAGGGGATATAGTTCTTCGTGCGAGGGAAGACATGGCAAAAGGCAGCTGGTTATATTGCTTCTGCAGTCAGGAAGCAGAGACTGACAAATAAAAGAGCTTGTGTTTTCCTTTTATTCAGGCTAGGCCCCCAGGCCAAATAATGGTGTTAGTTTAGGTCTTTCCACCAAAATGAGCTCAATATAAATTAGCTCCCTCACAGATGTTCCCAGAGATTTGTCTCCAAGGTGATTCTAGATCCTGGGTAGTTGTCAAGCAATAGAAAGTATTTACAGGGCTTTGAGAGATGCTAAATGTGGGGGACATAATGAGGACCTGGTCCTCACAATGGGTTTGGGAGCCATAGAAGAAGATGCAGAGCAGTCCGTTTTCTCCGGTGAGGACACAGTGAATGGTGGCATCTGCATCTCAGGAGAAGCATCCTTATTACAGCCTGACCATGTCAAAAAAGCCGACCTTGGATTTCTGACCTCTAAAACTGTGAGTTTTGGACACTTCTTTTTGCCCCTGAAACATGCACTTTCAAATACATCCTCTCGGAGATCAGGAGCAGGAACCCGAACACGCAGGAGGGGTGCAGTGGGATTTCAAATGATTGTCCAGGTGAGTCAGAAAAGCATCGTTTAGAACTAGAATGAAAGCTTCAGTCAACATTTTCTAAATAGGTTGAGCCTCAGCAGAACAGCTGATAAGAAACCAATAATCCAGTGGAATCCCTTAATGGGTAAGAGAAACTAATAGTTGCCTGTCCTGATTTGCTTATGGAGAGAAATTTTAGAAATACATGTTGTTTTAATATGGAATTGGCTAAAACACATGAGCGTATGTGCGCGCGCGCACACACACACACACACACACACACACACACACACACACACACACTCACACCACTCCCACCACCACCACTACCCTACCACATAATCTAGCAATTTTACATTGGGTTTATATGCAAAGTTGATGAAATCATTCTCCTTGCCAGACACTTGCACACCCATATTCATTCACCAATATTCAGATCAGACGTAATATGGACCCATCCCAGATTCAGTCAGGGAGTGAATAAAGAATAAAATAAAGTGTTATATTTATACAACAGAATACTACTAGGTCATATAAAATAATAAAACTGTCGTTTTCTGTAGTGTGGGTGCTGCTATGAAATGAAATGAGCCAGGTACAGAAAAATACCACTCTCCCTTGTGTTTTAATCTCCTTCCTGTTGCTGGGACATCTTGCAGGAGAAAGGTTCCAGGTTCCAGCCTATCAAAGCAGGGAGTTCAAGGCGGCAGGAACTTGAAGCAGCTCATCACATCCACAGTTGAGAGAGCAGTAGGAGTATGTTAGCAACATAGCATAGAATGAGAACTTCCAGTTACTGCTTTTTTTTTTTTAAAGATTTATTTTTTTATTATATGTTAGTACACTGTAGCTGTGTTCTGACACACCAGAAGCGGGGTGTCAGATCTCATTATGGGTGGTTGTGAGCCACCATGCAGTTGCTGGGATTTGAACTCAGAACCTTTGGGAGAGCAGTCAGTTCTCTTAACCTGCTGAGCCATCTCTCCAGCCCCCCAGTTATTGTCCTTTTTGAATGTTTATGTTGCAAGAGTGTTTGCATACCTACTCCTTCTTGTGGTAGGATCTTTCTGGAAGCTGGGCTCACATTTTCTCTGCTAGGCTCCTTGCTGGTAAGTCCCAGTGACCCCCCTGTCTCTCTCCTCCTTGGAGACAGGGGTATGATCCATCCAGGTATGATGTGCTGGAGAGGTAGCTTGTTATGTGGGTGCTGGAACCCACACCACAGTCCTCAGGATTGCACAGCAAGTCTCTTAACCACTGAGCAATCTCTCCCACCTCTGCTGCTTCTTTAGCAGGACAAGAGAACCATGGGTGAAACATGATGTATTTAAAAATAATTAGCATATCACAAAATCCCTAACACATAAAAATGACTAACAGTTGAAGAGATTGAAATGCTTATTTCATTGAACACTACTCCTTTTAAACATATATTAATTTACCATAATGTACTCTATCAGTATAAATACTATGTTTCAGTAAAAATATAGTATTTTGGGTTTTTTTGAATGGACTTACAGTTTAAGGTGTGGATACTCTCTTTGGACACTCAGCTCCTCCATAGGTGTGCACTGGTCTCCATACCTGGTTGCACTGAGCACTAGACAAGCTGTTAGCAGGTCATGGGATGTGCTACAAGTATGAAATTTCATAAACAATACAAAATATCTCATTAGTAATATCATATATTGAGAACAGGTTGAAATAATACCAATTTAAGTTAAATAAGATGTTGATTTCAATTTCTTTTTACTTTTGGATGTGGCTATGTGAAAATATAAAAATGCATACTATGTTTCTATTGGACAGGGCTACTCTGAATACATGATTCTGTGTACAATGTAATTAATAGAATACACATTAATTCAGTATCAGTTGTGACCAACTAATGATTGACTAGCAGCCTCATCGGTGAAGTTACTTAAAAACATTGCATGAATTATAAAAGCAAGTATTCCCATTTAAAAAATTCCATATCCGCTTAGAGTCTGATCTCCACAAATCCCAAGCTAAATTATGGTTGGTAAGCCAGACTTTGAAAATTAAAGAGCCGGAGGGAAAGCCCACGGGATTGTGGGAATTACTTTTGGCAGTGGAGAGGTGGCAGTTTTGGATGGAGAGAGGGAAAGCTTCCTGCCGTAGATGAAGGTGATCTTAGCACGTGTTTTGTTGCTTTTCTTTCTCCCCAAGGATGGAAAGGTGGTCTGTAATACGAAGACATTGTTACTAAGAAAACATTAATTTAGGTAATGTTTCTTTGTAAAATCAAAAACATATTTTCCTCTGGCATAGAAATTCTCACAGGCAAGGCCTAGAATAAAAAAAAAAAAAAAAGAAAGAAAGAGAGAACGAAAGAAAGAAAGAAACAAAGGAAGGAAGAAAAAAAGAGACCAGAGGAAGATTGCTGGAGAAAATATCACAACTGAGATCATTAAAATAATCCAGGAATCTGTGGATTCATCAACACAAAGTGTATCTGGATGGAACAATGTGTGCTGTTAGGTGATTAAGCGAGAGCTGCCTAGACACTGCTGCGCTGTATGGTTCAGGGGTACAACTGGTGGGGGGCTCAGACATTTGCCCTTTAATTCACAAGCTGCCAGGGTAGTTTTGAATCCGTTTAGATGACTTCGTCTTCCCTGAAAGGTTTCTGGAAATCACATTTTTCTGTTCTGAAGAAATCTACATCTTTTTGAAATCCAGGTAGCATTTCAGGCAACCAGCCAGTGTACACTGTTAAACAGATAGTGGTATCTGTTTATATGATCAAGAAAATTTAAGACTCTAAAGAGAATTGGAAGGGAATTATATTTTGGATGGGGATTATCCTAACATTTAGCATGGAAAAGAATAAATATGTATGTCATATATATATATATTGTGTGCGTGCATGTGTGTGTGTGTGTGTGCTTGAGTGCTTTGAATCTGAACTGCCCTAGAGTCTTGAGTTTTGGGTGCTTGTTCTCCAGCTGGTGGTAGCAGTTTGGGGGCTATCGAGCCTATAAGTTGAGCCTGGATGGCAGTAGTGGGGCCCTTGGGAGTAGGCCTATGGAGGTGATAGGAAGATCCTGGTCTGGCTCTATCTCCCTGCTTCCTGGACCACAATGATCTCAATAGTGGCTATAGCTCATTGCCGTGAACTGAACATCTACCTTGCCTTTCCAGTCAGAGTGGACCTCCAGCTCTCTGAAACAGTGAGGCCAGGTTAATCCTTTCTCCCTCAAGTTGCTGCTAGGAGGTATTTTGTCATAGCAACAAGAAAAAATAACTATTCATAGTAAAAGGCAAAAACAAAGGGTGAGGTTTAGTAAATAATACCTCAGACAGAGCTCACAGATTGGTAGTATACCACACACACACACACAGACACACACACACACAGACACAGACTCACACACACAGACAGACACACAGACACACATAGACTCACACACAGACACACACACAGACACACACACATAGACTCACACACACACATACACACACACACACACATACACAGACTCTCACACACACATAGACACACACACTCACACACACACACACACACAGAGATACAAACTTCATAGTTTTAGTGAGTATATGCTATAAATGATTGGTAGTGGGAATGATTCTCCCCCACTTCCTCCTCCTCCATTGCAGTTTTTCCAAATTGTGGGCGCTACACATGTGACACCGGGTTAGTATTGACCTCCTAGGCTCGTCTATAATGAAAGGTCAATCTCCGAGAGGATTTCCACTTCTTGACAACACCGCTGTGCATATTTATCTTTGTGTACACATACAGGCAAGCGCATGTACCTTTTCAAACGTCGTTTCCATTAGATGGAAGTCAGTGGTCAGATACACACATCTTGATTAGATTTCTATCAGCATGTTTCTTTTGTAACAGATGGGCAGTGGAATGTACAGTTTTGGCTTTTTTAAGGCTAAAAAAAAACACGCTGTCCATTCAACTCTTTTAGCTTTCATGCTTCAGGACAACAACAGCTGCCCAGGTTCCTCAGAAAACCTGAATGTACTTGTCTCCATTCTAAGACTGTCTTAAAGTTTGCAGAGCACGGACTGTGCCTCTGGCCTCCTGACGTTGCTCAGGCATGAGGTTACCTGAGGACACACCAGCTTACCTGCCTCAGGCACTTCTGGGACTTGTTGGCTTTCTTGGAGCTATAAAAGTTTTTATTGTTCTTTTACATATATCATGCCATGAACCACATGGCCTTCTGGGACTTCAGCTGCTTGTAAAAAGGCACAACGTTTTTGTTGGCCGAGGTGCAGGGTGTGAATTGCTCATCACTCTTATAGAGCAACTGGAGACCTCTTCTGGGGTCATTGGTTAACCTGCACCAGGGCCAGTTAATGAGCCAATGGTGGAAAGGTGAACGTTTACATTTAAATATAGGAACAAAGATTTCTGAAAGCAACTGACAACCCAATGGGGTGGGAATATCAAGAGCCAGTCAAGGAAACGGCAAGTGCTCTGCTCTGCTCTCTGAGGCACACAGAACTCATTATAATCCATGGAAACAAAATAATCAGGATTGAGCACCTTCAGTGAAGTGAAGGCTAGAAACCCTTGGCTCAACTTTTCCTAGGCAGGCTTCATTGGGTGAGCAAAGAGATCTCTGTGAAGAGAGGCCTGCTGGCTGTGCTGTGAGAATTTTTATTGCTTGTACTAATAATCAATACCATGCGTTTCTGTCATTGGATGACATAAAAAAAAATCAAACTTCTTACGGATGTAAAATTATAACTGCTTGGGCTCATAGGGGCCCACAGAGACTGAACTGCCAATCTGAGGGCATGCATGGACAGACCTAGGCCCTCTGCACATAGGTAACCGATGTACAGCTTGGTCTTCCTGTGGGACTCCTAACAGCAGGAACATGGCTTGTCTCTGACTCTGTTGCCTGCCTTGGGATCCCTTTCCCCTAGCTGGGCTGCCTTGTCTAGGCTCAGTAGAAAAAGATGCCACTGTCTAGTCCTACTGCAATTTGATATGGCAAGGTGGGTTGATATCCATAGGGGGCCTCCCCTTTTCAAAGGGGAAAGGGACAAGAGGAGGATGAAGGGGAGGCGAGAGGGGAGGACTAGGAGGAAATGGGAGGTGGGGGGGAGCTGTGATCAAGATGTAAAGTAAATAAATAAATTAAAAACAAAGTTATGAATGATTTAAAAATCATATACATCAGGCTCACCACTATGTAATGTGGATCCTAGTCTGTTCTGTGAGGTAAGCTATGGTATGTGATGGCTAGTTTCTGACACTAGCTAGGGTCGTCTGAAGGAGGAACCCTCAGGTGAGAACATGATTCCACAAGGTCAGTCTGTAGGTAAGCTTCTAGGGGCATTTTCTTGCTTCGTGATGGATGTACTGGGCCCAGCCTATTGGAGGGGGGACCACCCTGGGCAGGCGAATAAGAGAACAAAGCAAGCAAATCAGCAACAGCAAACCCTGAAGCAGCATTCTTCCATGGCTTCTTCAGTTCCTGCCTTGAGTTCCTAGCTCGACTTCCCTCAGTGGTAGAGTACAACCTGAGAGTTGTAAGCTGAAATTCCCCTCCTTTCCATCCCATGTTGTTTTTGGTTGTGGCATTGCTCACATAGAGAGAATATGGGAGAAATATGGCACTGCATGTATTTTCTTGGTAAATCTCAATAAATCCCAATGGCTGCAGCTGTACCCACTGGACTAGCCAAAAGACCAATAGGCAATGGCATGTGGCACCTGTAAGTCCAGCCTCGATTCCAGCAAACCAGATTGCCCAATCCCTGCTGTTGTAAGCATTCTTTGAAAGAGAGGAGTCACGATATAGAGGCTAAATAAACAACTGCTCAGGGCTTTGTTCAGTTCATTTGGTTGTATAGAAGGTCACTTATTACAATAATTACATCAAATAACGTATCAACATACACGTATTGCTTTGGAATGTCACTCCCAGCAGTCCAAGAGCTGAATTCCTAGGTGAATTGTCTGTAGAAAATGTAAGAAGAAAGGAAAAAGGTTTTGAATCCAAAACCTGTCTGAAATCTTTAAGAGAGTTCTATTAGCGCCACATTTAGAAAGTGTTCTGCATCGAAAGCTCTGTGAAGCCAGTGTCTTCTCTGTCTTTCACTGGCCACTATCTTGCTTAGTTTTAGCACTTGCAGATTTTAAACATAGTCATTCTGTCCTGATGGGTACGGATCTGTTGATCTTACTATGTCATAACCCAATAACCAGTCTATAGGTGGGATAGCAAGGGGGTAGGTCTCTACCCATAAGACAGGCAATCAGAAGTAGTCATGAAGGGGGCCACTAATGCCCAGGAATCATTAGGCTATGTCATAATGACAAGCAAGGTATATCAGCACTAAGAAGCAATTCTGGGATGAAGGCTATGGTGACTTTGCATCTCAGAGCTTACCCATCAAAGGCCAAGGAAAATGGTGAGCCATCTCCAGAAAACCCACTTGCATGTCTTAGACTTTTCTGGGTGGCTTCTGACAAGATACATACATTGGGGCCCAAAGAACTTAGTTTCTTTGTTGGCATTCAAAAAGCTACTTATCATAAGTTGAAATTAGAATCCAGGTTTCCTGCAAGCTCTCTCCAAATTTCTCCACAGTTCTTAAAACTTGTTAAAGAAGTTACCCCAACTATTTGAAGTTACAGCTTCCACCTGCTTCCAGTGAATTAAATCCATCTTTACAATTAGACTGAAAACTAAGGGGGAGGCTTTTTATATTTTCTGTTTTTTTTTAAATGTACAGTGGATTCTTTTTACTTATGACGGCTTATTTCAATTATATAAATAACAGAGTTAAAAGCTAGAAGCATTTGAAAAGGCCTCATCTCTATTCCCAGCCTGCAACCCAGCATGCCTGGGTCAGTGTGGAGGCACAGCTGTTTTCTCACTTAAGCCGTGAACCCCAGGATTCTGCATGCTAATTTAGTATGATTTTTGTTCTAGTCCTGAACTCACTCATCTTGGGGAGAAACCACGAGGCTTGACTAAGAAATCAATTCTCCTTGCCTCCTAATCTTTTTTTTTTCTTTTTTGAAAATTTGTATTAGATATTTTCTTTATTTATGTTTCAAATGTTATCCCCTTTCCTGGTTTCCTCTCCTAAAACCCTCTATCTCATCTCTGCTCCCCCTGCTCACCAACCCACTCACTCCCACTTCTCTGTCCTGACATTCCCCTACACTGAGGCATCGAGTCTTCACAGGACCAAAGGCCTCTCTTCCCATTGATGTCCGAGTAGGCCATCCTCTGCTACATATGCAGCTGGAGCCATGAGTCCCACCATGTGTACTCTTTGGTTGGTGGTTTGGTTGGTGGTTTAGTCCCTGGGAGTTCTGGGGTTTGTTGGTTAGTTCATATTGTTGTTCCTCCTATGGGGCTGCAAACAGGGATTTTAACAATGATGTTCTTAACAACATTGTTTACTGGGAAGTAGACTCATCCTGCATTGCCGGGTGTGCTGCTGGAACTTGTATTCCAGCTGTAACTCAAGTCTTAGAGACTGGAGACTCAGATAGGAGGCATAGAGCCTGCTGGCCTCTTGCAGTCACTCTGGCCAGTGGTTACTTCCTGGGCTTCTAAGGCCAAGGAGCCAGAACCAAGGCTTCCAACTGGCAGACACTGGGACAGAAAGGCCCAGAACACAAGGTGGTCTGGGCTCACCTGGCTGAACACCACAATCCAGAAATGAACTTTTTGCTTCACATTCCTGTGTCACACAAGCAACATGTGGTATGTTCAGGTGGAAACTCTGTGTAATCTATTCTATTTTAGAATACTAATGCGCTGACTTTGTTAAGAAATGTTAAATGACTAGCTTCCAGAAGATCTTCCGAACAGAATACAATAGGCTTTTTCACATTAGTTGTTGTTTTCTTTGCCTAGGAATACAACATTTTCCAAGCACACCTTTCTTCATCTACTTATTACAGTTGCCTCACAAATTCCTAGGTTCTCTTTTGTACAAAGTACCATGGACATAGAAATAATATTTAATGCATTTTCTATTAATGGAGCTTAGGTTCTGGTTGAGAAGGGAGGTGCCATGAAGTCTAAAGCCTTGGTTTTTGCCCCTGGTGGTATCCTTTTCCTCCTATTGGTATGTCTGGTCCAGCCTTGATGTGATGGTATGTGCCTGGTCTTATTGTAGCTTGTTTTACAACGTTTGGTTGATGTCCCTGGGAGGCCTGCTCTTTTCTGATGGGACTGAAGAGTCGAGGGAGTCCGGGGGGAGAAGTGAGAGGAAAAAGTAAAAAAAAAAAATCAAATAAAAATTTAATTGAATGTTTTATTTGTACAAATCTGTGGGTGTTGTTTCCTGCCTTGTTCATTATTGGGGTCTAGTCCCAGAGTACTGTTAGGCAGAGAGTAGGAATTCAGGAACTCTCTGTGGAATGTCTCCATGAACACATTTCCTGGGGCAGTTAATATTTAGGGGTCAATATGATTGGATAGATAGAGGTTCTCCTAGGGAACACACCTCTGGGTGTTTCTGCGAGGAAGTTTCACCAAGGATTAAGAGAAGAGGGAAAGCACACCGTGAATGTGGGTTGCAGCATGCAGTCGGGTGGGGATCCTACACTGAATAAAAGGAAAATGAACACAACAACCCTAACCCTAACACAACAACAACAACAACAACAACAAAAACAACAACAACAACAACAACAACTCTAAAAGACAAAGGATGAAGCTAATCAGGCACTAGAATTCATCTTTCTCAGCTTCCTGCCCGTGGATGCAACAGCACCAGATTCCAGAAGTCTTTGCTAAAGCCTCTCTCACTTCTATACCTTTCCTTCCACGACAGACTATGCTCAGACCATGAGGCAAAATAAACCCTTTCCTCCAGGAACTGATTCTGTCAGGTGTTTTGCCATCTCATGGAGAAAAGTTACTGGTGCATACATAGGCAAGGCTGGTCACATCCACATATGTGCCCTGACTGTCCTAAGTACAATTGTTTGTCTCATGTAGTCCCTGCAACACCACAAGATAGACTACTAGTAGTCTCAATTGACATGTGGGGAAACTGAGGATTAAAGTGGTCCAGCGGTGTGACTCTAGATTTATCTCAGAGTCCTCTAGCTCTGAAATCTGTCATCTCAGGCATGTTCATTTGTCTCTAATTCCTAGGTTGCCTTCTTAAGGATAAGAATACTGCTGACATATTTCTAGAATATATAGGGAACAGAGAGGTCTTTGTAATTATCTCAGTGGAGGTATACGTAACTATGGACTAGAATGCTTTATAGAGTCTGAACTAGATGTAGGACTAAGGCTACTCTCAGGGATAGGAAGGCTTTGAATAAGAGTAGAGTTCAGGGCTGGAGAAATGGCTCAGTGGTTAAGAGCACCGACTGCTCTTCCAAAGGTCTTGAGTTCAAATCCCAGCAACCACATAATGGCTCACAACCATCTGTAATGAGATCTGATGCCCTCTTCTGGGATGTCTGAAGACAGCTACAGTGTACTTACATATAATAAATAAATTAAAAAAAAAGTTTGTATCTATCAATACAGGAAAAAAAAAGAGTAGAGTTCACCTTCCTATGACTTGAAATTTCTTATACTCTGAGTGTTTCAGCCATGCTTTTCGTCTTTCACCTGGTTTCATCCCCTAAAGCTCATGTCGGCAAGAATCTGTCTGGTTCAGAATTACCCCCTCCTTCCCTCCTTCCTGTCCCTCTTTCCTCTTCCTTTCCCCTTTCTCTTTATTTTATTTCTTTCTAGAGACATGGTCTCATGTTTTCTAGGTTCTTCATAAACTTGATCTATAGTGAAAGAGGACCTTGACCTACTGATCCCGCCATGTTCCAGCATTACAGGCACGTGGCACCACACTGGCTTCTCTTCACCCCTTTCTCCCTCTGCCACTTCCCCTTCTCTGCTTTTCCTTTTTCTTGACCTTTTCCAGTAGGGTCCCATTGTGGAGCCCAGGGTCTATAGCTGAGGTTGGTGTTGGCTTCAAGACCCTCTGACTCATCCCCTGGAGGGCTGGGATAATAGGCCTCTGTCACCATGCCACCTTGCTCACTCTTCTGTACAAGCTCAGCACCTAGCATGGTCACTTTTTCTTTGATTGACATGGAATTGCTTTACCATTGGATGGTGGGCTTGTTGATGGCCCAGGAAGACTTGCTGTACACTTGTTCTTGCTGAACACTGGATTTTGATAACATTTCTTTTTAATGGTTTCTACAACTCTCCCTCTGTTTTGGAAGAACACCAAAGAAACACAAGCACGCAGTCATTCATATAAAATCACTTTTGACATCTTTAGAGATTTCTCTAGGTGCTTGCCCGAGTTTGACATTAGTTTTATTCCACCTACATTCTTCCTGTACTTGAGGGCTTTCAAAACATGCACTTGGGCTCATTTTAATTTTCTCTAACCTATTTATTTATTTTTGTCCTTAGAGGTTAAAAACATTTTGTAAATTCACAAATACCAAAAGTATTTTTGCTCTGTGAAATAGCTTTCAAAACATCAGATCAAATTAAAAATATTTCCCCAGGGGAAGGATGGTCACAAGGGGTCAAATGATTAGCTGAAACAACAGAACAAGAGAACTAAAATAACTCTTGAACAAGTTGCTAAGTCATCATGCTGCTTTCCACTGTGAAGGAGTGACTAATCTGTGCGCTTTGGTTTTTGAAGTCAAACTCTGATTGGAAGACACAGAACTGGGTCTTCTGTATATTTCAACGCTACCGGTCTTTTATTGTTTTCAAACATAATGTTGTAATGTTCAGGCATTTCTATTGCTAGTATGTTTCTAGTGGCAAAAACGGGCCCTGTATCTTTGTAGAGAATGATTATGAAGCTCGTTTCTTCCTGGGTTGAACTTGACTCTGTTAAGCAATATCTCTATAGTCTCAGGATCTATGTTCATAAGCAAGCCCATTTGGGAAAGATTTAGAATCTGAGGAAGAGAGACAAGCCACCAATGACTTAGCTCATAAAACGATTGGAACTCTGGAACTGAGAAATCATATGAAGAAATATTTCTTAAACACTGACTATATGCAAAGCTAAACTTCCCACTGGGATTTTCTCTACATAATGGCAAGGATGTAGGAGGCTGGGCTGGGCAACTTGTTAGGGATCCAGTAAACCACTGACAGGAGAGTGCCAGCTTGTGATTCTTTCCAATGTATTCTAACCGGGTACGACTTCAACTTACGTTCAAACTTGTCATATTTTGTAGTTAATGCAGTATGCTCTACCATATAAGATTACTCATTTAACTTTAAGCTGTTGTGTTACTACACTTAGTATTTGAGACAGAGTTTCATGTATCACAGAGTGTACTCTAACTCACTACACAGCTGGGGATGACTTTGAATTCCTGGTCTTCCTGCCTCTACCTCCCTAGTACAGCATTACAGGCACTTCCCATCATGGTTTGTTTTATGATTGTTGGGGGTGTGTCTTGTGAATGCTAGGGCAATCACTGTATCAACTGGTTCACATTCCTAGTTCTAATTCAAGCTGTCAATGCTCCTCTTCCTTTTCTCTCTCCTTCTTTTCCTTTTTATTCATTCACTTTACATTCTGATTACTGCCCCTCCTCCTGGTTACCGTCCTCCCACACCCCTTCCCCTGCTTCTCCTTTGAGAAGGTAGAGGCCTCTGCTGGGTATGTCCTCACCCTAGCTCATCAAGTCTCTGTCAGGCTAGGCACATCCTCTCACACTGAGGTCAGACAAAGCAGCACAGCTCTAAGAATATATCCCACAGACAGGCAACAACTTTTGGGGTACTCCCCCACCCCCACTCTAGTTGTTTGGGATCCACATGAAGATGAAGATTCACATCTGTTACATATGTTCAGTTGGCCTATGTCCAGCTTATGTATACTCTTTGGTTGGTGGTTCAAGCTCTGAGATTGCCAAGGGTCAAGATTAGTTGACTCTGCTGGCCTTCTTGTGGAGTTCCAATCTCCTTTGGGGCCTGCAATCCTTCCCCCAACTCTTCCATAAGAGTCCCCAAGCTCTGTCCACTGGCTATGTGTCTCTGCATCCCTCTGAGTCAGCTGCTGGATGGAGCCTCTCAGTGAACAGCCATGGGATGCAGACTCCTGTCTGCAAGCATAACAGAGTATCACTAATAGTGTCAGGAATTGGTGCTTACCCATCAGATGGGTCTCAACTTAAGCTGGTTATTGGTTGGCCATTCCCTCAGTCTCTGTTCCATCCCCTGTCTCTACATTTCCTGTAGACCAGATAAATTTTGGGTTGAAAGTTTTGTGGGAGGGTTGGTGCCCCTATCACTCCACTGGAGTTCCTGCCTAGCTACAGGAGGTAGCCTCTTCTGGTTCTATATCCCCAGAGCTGTGAGTCACAGCTATGGTGGTCACCCCCATTAATACGTGGGTGCCTCCCCCCTATTGCAGGTCCCTGTCATATCCTCAAGAAGTCCCCCACCTCCCCATCTCCATTAGTTGCAGATTTCCATTCATTCTCAGCGCCATCTGACCATCTTTCCTGTCCATCTCCATACCTGATCCCGAACCTTATCCATTCCCCTTGCCATTCCCTCTCCCACCCAGATCCTTCCTTCCATCTGCCTCCTGTGATTATTTTATTGCCCCTTGTAAGTGAGATTCACATTTCCTCACTTGTGCTTTCCTTCTTGTTTAGCTTCTTTGGGTCTATGGAGTGTAGCATGGTTATACTGTATTTTATGGCTAATATCCACTTATAAGTGAGCACATACCATGCTTGTCCTTTTCAGTCTGAGTTACCTCACTCAGGATGATATTTTCTAGTTCCATCCATTTGCCTTCAACATTCATGATGTCCTTGTTCTTAATAGCTGATAAGTATTCCATTGTGTATATGAACCACATTTTCTGTATCCATTCTTTGGTTGAGGGACATCTGAGTTGTTTCCATTTTCTGACTGTTATAAAACTGCTATGAATATAGCAGAGATCATATCCTTGTGGAATGATGGAGCATCTTTTGAGTATAAGCCCATTGGTATTGCTAAGTGTTCAGGTAGAACTATTTCCAGTTTTCTGAGAAACTTGAAGATTGATTTCCAGAGTGGTTGTGTAAGTTTGCAATCCCACCAACAATGGAGGAGTGTTCCTCTTTCTCCACATCCTCGCCAGCATCTGCTGTCACTTGAGTTTTTGATCTTAGCCATTCTGATGGGTGTAAGATGGAACCTTAGGGTTGCTTTGATTTGCATTTCTCTGATGACTAAAGACATTGAACATTTCTTTAAGTGCTTTTCAGACTTTTGAGATTCCTCTTTTGAGAATTCTGTTTAGCTCTGTAACCAATTTTTTGATTGGGTTATTTGATTTTAGTTATTGGTGTCTTTAGTTATTCTTGAGTTTATAAATTTTGGATATTAGCCCTCTAACAGATGTAGGGTTGCTGAAAAGTCCTTTCCTAATCGGAAGGCTGCTGTTTTGTCCTATTTTCTGTATCCTTTGCCTTATAGAAGCTTTTTAGTTTCACGAGGTCCCATTTATCAATTGTTGATCTTAGAGCCCGAGCCACTGGTGTTCTGTTCAGGAAGTTGTCTCCTGTACTAAAGAGTTCAAGGTTACTCCCCACTTTCTGTTGTATTAGATTTAGTGTATCTGGTTTTATGTTGAGGCCTTTGATCTGCTTGGACATGAGTTCTGTGCAGGGTGATAGATATGGATCTATTCACATTTTCTACATGCAGACACCCAGTTAGACCGGGATCATTTGTTCCAATTCAAGCTTCTTTTGATGGATTTTGTTTTCCAAAAGACTTTCTCCATGCTTCTACGTCTTAATTTTATGAGTCAGTTTCAAAATATGGATAGACTTATTCTTGTTCCCACATTAGCTGGGATGTGGGACTCAGGATTCTACAAAGATACATTGAGCACGAGTAGTTGGAGCAACAATAACATACTAGTAAAAGTAATAGAAATGGAAAACTACCAGATAATGTTTATTACTTCCTTTCCACCCAGGTAAGCCCCTCAATTCATTAACAACTGCACACCCAGGAGAAGAAATCCAGGCTTGGAGTGACAAAGCAGCGTGCTGAAATTGCATACAGTGCCAGGGATGAGAACAGGAAGCAAGAAGCCATTTCTTCAAAGTTCAGCACAAATGGCAAGGGGAGCCATCTGGGTATTATTTTGTTCTGTTTATCAGAGGGGGCATTTCTCATTCTCATTTAATGTCCCACTGTTATTTTATTATTATAATGCTTTGCTTCCATGTATGTCGGCGCTCCTTTTGCATGACTGTGGGGAACCAAAGAAGGGGTCAGACACCCTGTGCTGGCTGCTTGTTAGCCACCAAGGAAGGCTCTCATGGTGGTTTAAAGAAAAAGCCTCCCTAGGCTCAGGTATCTGAACAATTTTTCCCCAACTAGTGGCCCTGTTTGGGGTGGTTTAGAAGGTATGAGTTGTTGGAGGAGGCTGGGAATCAAACTTGAGTACACTGGCCAGTGTTCTTAATAGCTGAGTCATCTTTCCAGCCCCCATTTTCTGCTTTTAATTGGATACATTTTCTTCTCTAGGCTTGTGAGATGGCTAGGCTGGTTCCATGACAGGCTTCTAATTGGCAGTTAAGGAGACTAGGCCTAAATCTCTGCTTCCAAGAACTGGGCAATTTCAGGCAAGTCCAGGCTTTAGACACTGTCCCACCACCTGGCCTGAGGCAAGGACAGTGGGTCAGCATAAGTTTCTAGACGTCCTCAAAACAGTTTCCTGACCTCCCCAGCAAGTTTCCAGGCCCCAAACCCTGGTAATGGAATGTCTGTAGCGATGGACCTAACAGATTAGCATAGAAGTCACCTACCCCGGAATTCCCTAATGTGCTTTAAACCAGACTTGCAAGATCAGTTGGTTGTCTCTCTATTCTGGTAATGGGAGACCCCAGCATGCTGGACTTCTGCAGAATAAAACACTTTTTTGCAGTTACATTCACTATTTGAGTCTGGGGTATCATTCTTCAGTGAATTATGGACTCCTTACACTTAAAAACTATATTTGCTATAGTTTGCATATGAAATGTTTTCCAAAGGCCTATGTTGGAAGGTTGGTCTCCAGGAATGTTAGAAGTTGGAATGGCAAGACCTTCCCCTTAGTAAGGATATTAGCAATATGTGCAGAAACTGTCAAACACATATTTCTCCTTTGGTTGCTTGAGATTGCTTCCCTACAGAGACATCTTCACAAGATTAGATAGCCCACCATTTTGTTCAGCAGTGTATAAGCCTGGTGAGTTTCCAGGTTGCATGACCATCTTCATCAGCGTGCACAGCCCAGCCAACCCCAGCTTTCCTGTATGTGTGTCTGCCCTTTCTTCGTTTCCCATCACCCCAGTCAGGTCAGTACCAAAGCGATTCAGGTTACTGCCAGCTGTGATATTAATAACTCTTGGCTCATATATTGTGTTGACTGTCTTGTACACCAACAGAAATTCTTAGTTTGGCCAAAAATCAGTCAGGCTTCTGAAATTTTTAGGTCCACCTGGCATTTATAAAATCCAGTCTTAGTCAAGAATACTGCAAAGTCGGTTTAACAAAACTCTTACATTAAAACTCCTTTATGTCTAATCACCCTTCACAGCTGACTTGGTTCCTCATCCCCCACCATCTCATTCGTGATGCCAATCACCTTACTTTGTCTTCACCCAGCATCCTATTAGGGCAATTCCGACAGACTGTCCCTTGTTGGGCAGTGAGCTGTGCACAGAGAGCCTGGTCCCCAGTCGAGCATAGGCCTTGAACCCTGGTGACCTGATGGGCTGTGACTTCTGCCTGCATGGGATGGTAGGTGTTTGGCCATGCCTCCCACAGTCACCATGCAGAGAAGTGTGTGGCCATTTGTCACGTAGGTAATTCCCCAAGCTCCTGGTATTCTGTCTGGACTCTACACTCACAGTTACCTGGCAACAGCCAAGGATGCTCTTCCCCACAGTTACCTGGCAACAGCCAGGATGGCCCAGTCCACTATAAAAGGGGCTGTTTGCCCCCTTCTCTCTCTCTTACCTCTTACCCTCTTACTCTCTTGCCTTCTTGTCCCCCCCTCCCCATCCCCTTTCGCCCCTCTCCCCACGTGACCATGGCCAGCTTCTACTTCTTTACTCTTCTCCCTCTCTCTGCTTTTCTTCAATAACTGCCTTAAAACCATGGACTGTCTCTTCTTATTGGGATCCGCCATACTGGAGCAATGGAGCATGTCTTCCTCCAAGAGTCTCACCTAACCTCCTGCGGGAGGCCTATCAGCACTTCTAGCCATGGTCTCCAGCAAACCGCAACCCCCCCCCCCCCTCAACAAAGCCAAGGATTCTCATCCCCATGGTAACCAGCTAGAGCTCTCTCCTCAGCTCTTCCTCGACATCCAGTGGCATCTGTGGCATCCAAGACTGACAACCTGACATCTCTGGCCTACGTGCAGCCCAGGGACGCCAGAACTGGCTCTTCTTTAGTACCCAGCGGTGTCTGGTGTCTGCGATGCCCAAGAATCTGAACCCTACTCTGGCAGGTCTGCAGGGACCTCAGACTGCGCCTTCTTCAATCCTGGGGTGGAATCCTGCTGCTTCTCACAGCCCAACAACTGCCCAGCGGTTCAGTAGGGGGTGTGCACAGTCAAATTCCCTGCCTCTGCCTTGCCCAGTGGCCCGAGCCCTGGGCCAGACTCGGGACCCCACTTTTTACCCCACACTCCCTCACCCTGATGATTCTTCTCAGTAGTTTTCCATTATGGATCACCATTCTGTACCTTGGCCATTAATTCACACTTGTTCCTTTGATATTCAGAGTGAGCCTAGTCTCCTCCTATACCCAACCCTATAACCATGCTTCTATCTAGTGCCAAGGTCCTGACCAAAGTCTTTGCTTGTTTCAGGAAGTGTCATCAAACTGATGTTTTCCTCAATATTGTCATTCGGTCTTTGGCTACCCTTTGAAACAGTGTGTCAGGCTATCATGATGCTCAGAAATTCCCTAAAAAGGCTTATGATCCAGGAGCAATTCAGATTTAGGTCAGGACAGCAAAAGGAGAATACAAAATCTATGTTCAGGACAATACAAAATCATGAAAGGAAAAGGCACATGTTTCAATGGCTCGAAACTCCAGTATTGAAGTCTTCTTTCTATGGAATGGAATAGTATGTACTTAGTCCCCCAGCAATGAGCTGAGACAATGCACACACACATAGTATTGTTTGCAGGAAGGTCACTGAATCTGCAAGTCCATGTTTGTTCACTGAAGGTCTTCCACACAGACTGACCACAGCCACGGCAGCTCTAGACTTCTAGTAGGCAGGCAGGTGTTTATCATTAATCACACTGTTTGCCAAATTGTCCAGACAAACCAGTACAGTTTGGATCAAGATTCCCAGTGTTCAAAACACCTTTAGCTCTCAGGACATTCTAACAGTTCATGGTTCAGGAACTGGCCATGGGCCACAAAAACAAGCCCAACTTGGGGATGTGCTAGACTTGAGTAGCTCGGGCCTGTGGAGTTAACTTTTTCCTGTGCAGTAAGATATTATTGACATGCTCATTAGGTAGATGAAGCATAACAGAAGAAATTCAGTGATTCACCTTGTCACTCTTTTTTGTTCTTGTGACAAAATAACCCAACAAAGGCAATTTAATGGAGAAAGGATTTGTTTGGGTTCACAGTTACAGGGTATAGTCCATTGTGATGGTGAAGCTATGGCGACAGGAACATGAGAGAACTGGTCACATGGTGTCTACATTCACAAAGAATAAATGCATGTGCTCAGCTTACTTTCTGTTTTTTGATGAAATTTAGGTTTCCCAGCATAGAGAATGTTACCATTCAGAGTGGGTAGGTTTTTTTCTACCCCAATTCACCTAATAAAAAATCACCCTCCACAGCCATGCATAGAGGTTCATCTCTGAGGTGGCCCTAGAGCTCATCAAGTTGACAGTTGAGATTAACAACCACAGTGATCTTCAAATATGATGAAAAGAAAAGGCAGACCTCCAGCCTTATGTCTGTGCGTCAAAGCACGAGCTGGCAACTGTTATGAAACAATGCTATTTACAAATACGTGCAGTCACTTGCCAATAGCAGAAGAACTGATCTGAGTTGTTCTGTGTTTTGCAGTAAGACAATTGAGAGGAGACTCATACTCCTAATTTATGTTATTCCAAGGAAAGTTATCCAAGGGAACTATTTAGAATTCCTGTAAAGAGCACCAGTGTGGTATGTGTTATGCACACATGTGTGTACATATCTATGCACACGTGGGATGTCAAATAAATAGACGCTAAAGGCTGTACCTAAGGAGGACAAAGAAATTGGGGAAATGCATGGATTCGTATTCGCTTGTATAGTTGGATCTTTTTTGAAAAATAAAATATTTATTTGACATTTAGAATGTTCTAATTTCCCCCCCTTTGTGATAGCCAGCTTTAATTGCCAGGTTTGCACAACCTAGAACCACCTGGGATGAGAGTCTTAAGATGGGATGGTAGACACAGTTTTAGTATGTGTGTGTAAGCATGTGGGCATGACTGTAGGGAACTGTGGGAAGACACAGCCCACAATGGGTGGCACAATTCCCTATGCAAGGCCTCCTGAACTACATGAGCAAAGAAGTCGAGCTGATCACAAACAATCAAATCAGCAAACATGTATTCATTTCTCTCTGCCTTTGACTGTAAACATGATCTGGAAATCCGTCTCAAGTTTCCGTTTCCACTTCCCCACAGCTATAGACTGGAATAAAACTTTTCTCCTCTAAGTTGCTTCTTATCAGAGTATTTTTACCCCCCCCCCCCCCACAGGCACAGAAATGAAACAAACACTTAGTGGGATAAGATCCTTGCATTTCTATTGTTGGAAGCAGTTGAGCCAACATCTGAACACTGAAAGGTCTAGCTACAGAACATGTTACTTATATATGTGTGTAGTGACTACTTCCCATAAAGTAAATAAAATGAAGTTAAAAACCTTACCAAGTTGGCTAAAAGATGGCTCCTGGGTTAAAAGCATTGAATGTCCTTCTAGGAGACCTGGGTTCCTTCCCAACACCCACATGATAGCTCACAGCTGCCTGTAACTTCAGTCTTAGGAGGCCTAAAACCCACCCTTTTCTGGGCATCCCTGGCACCAGGCAGGTATGTGGTGCACAGCCATATATGCAATTAAACACACACACACACACACACACACACACACACACACACACACACACACTAAATAGAGTAAAACAAAACAAAACAAACAAAACAACTTATTATGTGAAATCTTTTAAAATGGCAGATCCAAGAAAGGTACTATTTGATTTATGCTTGTTTATCTGTGAAATCATTTTTTTTCCTTTATAGTTAAAGCTCTGGGCTGTACTTGGTAGCTCACTCATGATCTTTTTACTGGCTGTTTTTAACTATCAACTGGATACAACCTGGAGTCACCTAGAAGGAGTCTTAATGAGGGGTTATATAGATTAGGTTGATCTCTGGGCATGTCTGTGCAGGATTGTATTGATTGTTAATTAATGTAGGAAGACCCAGCCTATGGTGGCACCATTCCCTAGGCTAGACCCTGAGCTCTCTCTGCTCTTGACTGTGAATGTGGTGTGACTAACTGTTTGAATTCCTACGTTGACTTCCTTGAAATGATGTGATATGGAATTAATATGTAAGCCAAATAAACTCTTTCTTCTGTAAGTTGTTGTTTGATCATGGGCTTTTATTATAGCAACAGGAATGTAAATAGAACAATCTTAGATATATTCTAAGAGTTGTTTTGAAATATATTGAAAATATGCAAGTACTTTGGCTGGGATAGATCACACCTGTCTCTTTAGGTCCCTGCTATCAAGTCATTAATGGTTGCCTTTGGCCATAGTACTTCTAGTCTTAAAAAGATGTAGACTTATGGCTGTGTGATATGGGGTAAGGTAAGCTCATGAATTTAAGACAGAACATGCTACATAGTAGACATAGCCAGGGGATGGCAGCTAAAATGGCACTATTAAAGCATGGTTGATTATATTACTTTGGATGAGCTACTTATGTTTTCTGAGTCTTCCTTTCCTTTATGCCAAATCTAAATGTATACTGCTGAAGTTGTCATGAAGATCAAGGTAGCCAGTCCACTCCCTGCTGCACGGCAAGTACCGTCATGAGTTAAAAGTGTTTCTAGTTCAATACCTCACATGTGGCTATCACTCAGAAAATAGGAGCAGAGCCTCGATATGAATTCATTAAGATCAGCCTCTCAATTCATAGCTACTTCTTAATTCTGTGGATCAACGAATGCATAGTTATTGTTTGTACAGCCATCTACAGGCAGTTCAACACTTATATGTTGCATCTTCTAATGACGGATCAGTGAGAAAAGCTAAGAAGTCAGAGTATTAGTATTGTCATGCATATCACAAGACTGGGTAAGTTAATGGTTGCTGTGGGAGCATGATGTTTTTAGGAGAGTTTTAATTCCTTCAATATATTAATTTCAGAACAGTTACCCCCCCCAATTTATATCACAATATAAATTCTTTTAATAGTCTGTCCTTGTTTCAGTGATTCACTTATTTTATTACTGTCATAAAATTTGTGTCCAAGAATGCACTCCAGTGATTTTCCTTTCATTACGAATTATTTACATCAGCAGTAACTGATATACACTTAGCAAGTCAGAGACAGGACAGAGGGGACAGGAAAGGAAGAGCCCAGGTGACAGGAGCACACACACAAGACAAATCCTGATTGCCATTTCCTCTGTCTGCCCTGCCTTGTGATCATATCACGGTCACCACATCCTGAAGCAACACTGTGCTTCTTTGTAAGACGCCAGAGTGTTTGTCGTACAACGTGAGATCTTGGGTCTTTGCCAGGGAAGGATACTGAAGTCTAGCCTTGATAATAAGGCAATGACTCCAGGGAAACATGCCCTGTGTCTGCACCCTATGCTGATTTATGATGAAAATCTAGAACCCAAAAGCCTTACCCATAGGAATGGTTGTTTTAAACTGCAAGAGTCCTGTATAAATATATAGTCTTAAAAAAAAACCAAAAACCAAACCACAATAAGTTCTCTTTAGCAGTTTGTTACTAAATTAAGTCTGTTCACTTGCAAACAAGATGTTCTAAGAATACATGACTTTAGGATACACATTACATTAACAAGAGTCTGGAATGAACAGCGTGTCTTCAGTTCCCTGTCTTCTTCCCAGATAGGGAAAGTGACATTGAATATAGGCAGCTTTGGGACACGAGTCTAACCATTCTTGGCATGGGGACATCAGTGGCCAGCCACCATTTGAAAGGTGACACTGTTCTGTTTTCTAAATTTTAATCTCCAAGGATCTGCGGTTGACACAGTCATTACATCATGTATTCTTTCCTGACTCCCAGAATTGAATTATATACCCATTTACTAAATATCAGTACTCACCAATCTGTAGATACTTAAAGCTGAGTACTAAAAAATTAGACTGTTATACTATATGGAATACTATAGCTTTAGGAAAGGATGCCTTGAATGGCGATCTTAAATGGTAGGATGTGCCATTATCAATAATAACCTGCATGCACTCCTTTCTGGTGGGCAGTGACGGATATTTGTTTATGGAAGAAACTGAAAATGCTTCTGGCACGCAGCTTGTTTATGGCACTAAAAATGTTAGGGGGGAATCCAAATTCCAAGAGAAGGCTCCTTACACTTAAACACTCTTTTTAACGTTTTAATTATTATGAGATATGTGTTCATTTTATATAGCTTATTATTATTTTTTCCAGAGACACGAGAAGACCACAGAATATTCTGCTAATATTTACAAATGTTATTTTCCTCCTGGCTGGACTGTGTGTGACAGGGCCTGTTAAGGCTATACTTAATGAGGTCTTAAGTGTGTGTGATGATTGTCAAAAGGCAGTGAGGGAGACTTCCATCTAGGGGCGTCTGGCTTGCTCTGTTTGTACTGAACTTTTCCACTTTGGGGAGTTTAGAAAAACTGCAAGCCTGGGGAGTTGTCTAACGTGCTTTGCCCATTTAAAGCAAATGCACTTCAGGGTTACAGACCATATTTCTGGGCACCCCTTTCCTTTTTCTCCAAGGCCATATGTTGCAATGAGTGTCCTGGCTCTTCCCTCTCTAACTGGATCCTCCTCCTACTCAGGCTGTCCTCTTACGGTGGAGCCACAACAGCAGGTTCCAGTCTTCAGAGACCATGTTTGGGGTGAAGAGTTGACCTAGAACTGAATTTCCTAGGCTTTTGACTTGCAGTGCGACCGTTAAGAAAGTCCGTAGTGTTGGCCATTGCATTTTTGCTCTGGCCTGGGAATCTTGAAGAATTGCTAACCGGGAGCTCTCCACCTTAGATGGTTTTTCAGATATGGAATTTTACTTTGTTTCTAAAACCAAGACTTACCTCTCACCTACACCTAGTAGAAAGGTCTTAGCCATGAATTGTTCAACGTTCTTTCTGCTTCTCTCCATCATAGTCCAGCTATTCCTAGGTGGGGTTCTGTGTCCGTTCAGGTAGACTGTGGACCTTGAGTTCTGGATTTGGATCCCATCTTGCATCTTCATTTAATAGCTTGTTTCTAACTCTCTGGTGCTGACAGTACCTGCCAGTTGCTTCCTGTGTGCAAATGCAAGTCTGTTTAATACCTGGCCCAGGATCTAAGTTTGATCCTGAGACCAACAGCATCAGTAGATGAGATTATGCTAGAAATAAAAATTTGCAAGTCCCTCTCTAGACTTACTAATCAGAATCTCTTGGCGGGGCAGTGATCTGTGGTTTAATATGTCTTCTGGGTCATTCTGGTGCCCACACAGTTAAGAGAACCATGAACCTAGACCTTGTATTGCATCTTCTTGGTTTCCCCATGAAGCCTAAAATCTGGTTTACTGATTTTGGTGGTGGTTGTCTTGCTTCCTGTTCATTCTGGCAGTTCACTCATCAGCTTTGAGCTCCTCTATATAGCTCTTCAGAAGACAGGTTTGCTTCTATTTCTGATAAGGACATTTTAACATGGCACAGAACAAGGGAGTTTATTAGGCATTGGTCTTATATCCCAGCAAATGGGTGGATGAAAATCCTAGTTGGGCATGCCCATTAATTTGTTAAGCCTTGCTGCTGAATCTTCTTTTCTTGCTCTGGGAAGAAACTCAGTAGAGTTTGATTCTTAGAATGAACTTGCCATGTGGCCTCAGGAAAAATGTCATTTGTTTGCTCTACAATTTGGGTAGTAATAAAATTTTCTTCTAATTGCATTTCAGAGGGTGAATTGATGATAAATGATATTAAAGGTATCCATAAATTAGGGTACATCTTGGATGAGTGCTGTATAAATATGTGTTTTTAGTGATAACACAACCATACTCAGGCACTCTCCAAAGAAAGCATAGTGTCTTCTTCAAGGTACAAGGAGACAGCAAACATGGCTCTGACCCCTGCAGATTTCTTCCTTTCCTGAATGTGTACAGTATTTATAGCTCATGACTGTTGTTCTCAGTCTTGCATGCATCTTAGGGTCCCTTGCAGTTCTTAAAACAAAAATCAACCAACTAACAAAACCCCAAACTCAACAAAAGCTCATCAGGCCTTCTCTTCTTCTTGAGGGTCTGCCCTGGTACCAGGTCAGTTGAGATTTTAAATTTACTGGATGATTCAAATGTGAAGCCAGGTTTGAGCCCAAGAATAGTTGAAACTGTTACATCCCAGAGTAAAAAGGCTAGCTGGAAGCATCATCGATGGATTTGTAAGAAATCCAGCCAGCTGCTCCCCTTCCATTTGCTCAATCTGGGGTGAGGTTCAGGACTCTACTCAATACACAAGCTAACTGAAGGGCTCTGATTGGGAGGTATCTGGCAGATCCAACCACTTTTAGAAACGTTCAACTCTGCTACTTACTTGTTTTGCCTACTGTTAGTATGTTAGTTATTTTAATACTTTTGGGATTGATTTATTTTTATGATTTTGTGTGTATGAATGCTTTGTCTGCATGTATGCCTGTGTACCACCTTCATTCCTGATGCCTGTGAAGGTCAGAAGAGGGCATTGGATCCCCTATGACTGGATCATCATTAGAGAGAGTTATGAGTCACCGTGTTGGTTCTGGCAATCAAACTTGGGTCCTCTGCAAGAGCAACCAGTGCTCTTAGCCACTGAGCCATCTCTCCAGCCCCATTGTTTTTTGTTGCTGTGACAGAACATGTGACACAGGTGATCTTAAGGAAGGATGGGTTATTTTGACTCACAGTGTGAGGGGACAACTCATTATGACAGGGTAGGGAAGTCCTGGCAGCAGGAGTGTGAGGTAGGTGGTTATAGTGCACACACAGTCAGAAAGCAGAGATGAGCATTGCTGTTCACCTCATGGTCTTTCTTTCATGAAGCCCAGAACCCCATCCTGTGGAATGGTTCTACCCACAGTTATGGTAGGTCTTCTCTGGAAGCTCCCTCACAGACTCAGCAAGGTTGTTTTTCCTCCATGATTCTAAATCCTCTAAACTTGACAAGGCTACCTATGACATGCAGTTTAGGATAGCAGAGGGCCTGGCATAAGAGAGATACTTAGTAGATGCAAGTGGACAGAGCTTTTTTTGTTTTTTTGTTTTTTGTTTTTGTTTTTATTTTGTTTTGTTTTCCTGAGACAGGGTTTCTTTGTATAGCCCTGGCTGTCCTGGAACTCACTCTGTAGACCAGGCTGGCCTCAAACTCAGAAATCCACCTGCCTCTCCCTCTCAAGTGCTGGGATTAAAGGCGTGCGCCACCACTGCCCGGCTTTGGACAGAGCTTATTCTTTTCTATCAGTTTATAGTGGCTTTAGCACTTAGACTGGGGGGCTCTAAGCTCCTGGGTTTGTTGGGGGAGGCATGTTTTAAGTTGATCTGTTCCAGCTGAGCCTGACTTAGATGAGGTATTAGAAGAACCCTAATACCTGTCCACAGAGCCCGATCTTATTATCTTGGGGAATGTCCCAACAGTAAGTAGACAAGGCCACATTTCTAGCTGACTTGTAATGTGGTATTCAGATTTCAGTTTCTACAGTGGCTCAGTGGAGACAGCTCTAACGCAGACTTGAAAAGAGCCAGTCAGAAGTAGTTAAAAGAGTTACTGAGATATCCAGATAATGACCTTAACTTTTTTTTTTCTCTTAGGGCCTAATTTCTACATTTCAGGTCTTCAGACAATGATCCATTGAGCTTGCTAAGTGTTATTCTGGCCTCAGAAAGAAGCACTCAGGAGCACATCTGAGCTTTGCTGCTGAAAAGTCACCACAGAGAAGCAAGGCCTTCGGAGACAGACTTGTCAAGTTGGCATTTTAACAAGGCCCACCCTGTTTGCAGACAAAGGCTGCAAGTCCAAGACACACCAGGGCCTTTAGCAGTCACTTAGTGCAATCAACCTCATCAACCCTTGTGTGTGTGTGTGTGTGTGTGTGTGTGTGTGTCCCAGGACCCATAGCCATCTTTCCTGCAGGAACTAACTTTTTGGTTGTTAAGTTGACTTTTGTTTCCTACACCATGCCAACATTCCAGCCACATGAGAGAGCCTGAACCGACTTAAACCCTAATTCAGAGTACTATCTGTACTACAAACATGTTAGAGTTGTCAGCCAGCAGTACACAAACACATTAGGGGGTGGGGGCGATGGAAACTGAGCGGATGTTATTTCCTGGGGTTGGCTGCCAGGTGTAATGGCAGAGTTGAGAAAATTTGCCCAAACTGTAATTGGCTTCCCCAAAGCAAGCTATGCTGAATCCTGATGGGACCAAGTTTTGTGGATGCAAATTACAGCAGCTTGGCTAGATAATTAAGTGAAACCTTCAGGAACAACTGGGGACAGGAAAGGCTCCAGCTGGAATTCCTGGGCTCTTTCACAGGAAAGCCAGTCTAACAACCCGGCAATTATGAGGGCTCAGGGACATTCGTATGTATATAAAATGTGCTGGAACCACTTTTATGGTGTGGTTCATTTTAGGGAAATAAACTAGAGAAATTCCTCACATTTTTGATTCCGCAAACCTATAAAGTTCCTGCTGCACTTGGTCTCTTATAATATCTTTTTTAGAGTGTGAGCCAAGAAATCCGGCATTTTAAAACAAATTAGTACTTCATGTGGTTTGTGATTTAAATTGTGCTTCTTTTAATATAAGCCTCAGAATACAATTGCCAAATAATTAAAATAATATTACCTCATTTTCTGCTTAATTTGGGCTAATGCCATTATGTAAATTTGTAAGGGCCAAGGAAATGAAAAGGAAAAAGAAATCTTTCTCCCACATGAGGCATGTGATTCTTCCCCCATGCTCCTAAACCCATCGGTTACGCTAGGATCAAGCAGAAAAATGACTTTCTAAAGCGTGGCTAATCTGAAGACAGAATGCTGCAGAAGAAGAAAGATCCATGAAGAGGAACAGATAATTGGATAAAAAGAGCTCTCTATTGGTACAGTTGCTTTTCCATGCCCCCGCACCCCAGCTATTCTAATGTTTGTGTTTATCTCGGTTCTTTTGGACCCTCTGGGAGGAATTTTAGTAAAACTAATACCCAGCTCTGAAGATGTAGAAAAGTAACCAAAATACTAATCAATGTTGTAAATATAAAAATGGAGATGGACAAGGCCTTAAAAATTTGGCAATCTGTGAAAAACCCTTCTTAGAGTTAAACTTGAATACGTCAATCATATTCAGACTTTAATCGTTCTTGCCTTTCAACACGGGATGGCTGCTAGAACTGAACCTAGAATGAGTATTAAGCCAGAGTGGAAGTTTGAGCGAGAATGTCTCCCACAGGCTCACATGCTTGTTTCCCAGTTGGCATAGTTGGGTAGGTTTAGGAGGTATGACCTTGCTGGAGGAAGCATGTGCCCCTGATTGGGTTCTGAGCTTACAATGCCTCGTACTTTTCTGAGTTCATCCTCGTCTTTGAGCTTGTTGTTCAGGATGTGAGCCCTCCCTCACCTTCCTGCTTCAGCACCTCTGTTTGCTGTTTGCTTTTGTTGCTTCGTCATCATGGACTTTAGACCACTGGGACCAAAAGCCTGGATAAACACCGCCCTCCTTAAGTTGCCCTGGAAATGGTGTATTAGCCCAGCAGCATCAAAGTACCCAAGACACCAAGGGACCTGCCTGCCTTTGAAATGAACCATTGGTGGACTGGAGATTTAGCCCAATGGAAGAGTCAGTTGCCTAGCAACCATGAGGTCCTGGGCTGTGTTCCTGCTGGTGCAAGGGGGAAAAAAGATGATTGGAAACTGTGGAAAGCAGCAGCAGCAGCAGCAGCAGTAGCAACAACAACAACAACAACAACAGCAACAACAATAAAAGCAACAACACCTACTTGGTTTCTTTCATATCCCACTAGCTAAAAGGGAATTCTGTAAGATAAATGACTGAACAAATGCTCTCATGTTTGAACTATATTTTGGCTATGTGATTTTTTACTGCACTTAAATGTAAACAATTTAAAATTCTTCATATACAAGGCATATAAAATACTTTTAGCTCATGAAATGAAGTAGGTCTAAATGACTAGAGCTGCCTCCCCTCCACCCCCACCCCCACCCCCCTTAGCTAAAAGGTTGATAATTGCTATTTAGTGTAAATGGCATTTTGACTTTGCAACACAGAAGACTTTGTATATCCTTCGGTCATGGGTACCCAACAATACTCGTCTAGTTTTACTTGAGGCTTTTCTACACCCTATTATTTGCTGGCTTTTTCTTGAGTGACTACCAGAGCTTTGAAAGATCCAAGTTTCTTCAAGTATTATTCACTTGCTGAGGGTAACTAAAACATTAATGACCGATTATCCAGAAAATCTGCAGTACTTAGGCTTGAAAATGCTAAAAAGATATGGAGAAGGGAAATTTAAAACAAAATGACAAATGTGGATGGCTGGTCAACATACCAAAGCCAACTTTTAAATTAGCCAAGAACATTTCTCTGTAATCTCATTCATTTTGACACTGAGACATGAGCCCTAAAGTCTTTTTCTATGGGCTATAGCCATTCTTTCTATAAGTGATCCAACATATAGAATGAAGATTAAGAGAGCATGTCTTTCCTTCAGCATGTTGATGATCAGTGATACTGACAGAGTTGTACATGGAGCTCCGTGGACTCTGATGAAGGGGCTCTGTGTTTTCAGGAGGAAGATACCCAATATCAGCAAGCTCATCTTTCTAATAGCTTCCTACAAGGATCACAGATTAAGAATTCTTAAGGAGCAAGCGGAGAAAATGAGAGACAACTGAAACGTCAAAAGTAACAGAGCAGAAGGGGTTTGGCCATGGAGGGCGCTTTTTGCCTTGATTCTATTTCTGTCAATAACCACAAATGGATAGTTGCCAAGAGAGAATTAACCATATTATTTATCTACACAGTGATTTTGCCAGGAGACTTTATATTTTAACGGTAGACAAACCATTGCTCCAAGCATGTAAGAACTGTGGCTAAGGTCATACTTCTAGGCAAAGGGATCTGGGATTTGAACCCCACCTATGTATTTAATCACTGTCCTGAGGGTCTCTGAACACAAAAGTCCGAGAGACAAAATGGAAAGCTGAGAAAGCTCAGTGCTCCCTTGTGCTTTCACAACAATTCATCTCCACACTCTGTCAGCAACCACATTTACTAATCTTAATAAGATTCCTTACTTCCCTTCTGCAATGACTTCTGCAAGGTATACATGTTATGAAATATGCAGTGAGGGATATCTTTGGTGGGTTCAATCCAAGGTGTCTCCCTAAGAAATTACGCCATGCAACAGATCTGGTGTAGAAGAAGGTAGAGGCAGTGAAGACCTGGGGAAGGGGTAGAGGCAGAGAAGTGGACAGAAAGACAAGCAGACGGATGGGTAACTGCGATAGAGCCATGAGGGCAGAGAGGGAGAGAGAGGGAGTATTTGCAGACTAGAGAAAGAAATTCTTGGTTCAATGCTAGGTTTTCTTTAGGATTTTAAGTATGACATTCTAACATCTTCTATCACCCAGAGTTGTTGTCACAATTATAAATATTCATTAAATTCCAAGTATTAGTATACACCCTCTCATACCACACCCTGTAAGTGTGTGGTCTTTCTTTCTTTCTTTCTTTCTTTCTTTCTTTCTTTCTTTCTTTCTTTCTTTCTTTCTTTCTTTCTTTCTTTCTTTCTTTCTTTCTTTCTTCCTTCCTTCCTTCCTTCCTTCCTTCCTTCCTTCCTTCCTTCCTTCCTTCCTTTCCTTCCTTCCTTCCTTCTCTCTCTCTCTCTCTCTCTCTCTTTTTCTTTCTTTCCTTTTCTCTTTTTGGTTTTTTGAGACAGGGTTTCTCTGTATATTCCTGGCTATACTGGAACTCACTTTGTAGACCAGGCTGGCATCGAACTCAGAAACCCGCCTGCCTCTGCCTCCCAAGTGCTGGGATTAAAGGTGTGCGCCACCATGCCTGGCAGGTTTTCTTTTTTTATTGGGCAGCATAATGGGGACATATTTTCCTGTAATTCTTTTATTCACTTTACTTGCCATTTGATGAGTCATTTATTTTTTGCATATGTATTATGTGGGTATTTGTGTTAGTTTGAAAGCATTCATAATAATAATTAATAATAAACTCAAAGATATCAAAATAGTACATCAGCATTGTATTAAGGAAGGAAATCAAAGTACTTCCTCTTGGTGTTTTTTAACTGACAGCAAGGCCAGATCTGAATTCTTTACTTTGCTCTCCGTGTCTTTTCCATCGTTCCTAGCAAAGGGCTTCTGCCCTGTATTTATTCAACAGCATAGAAAGCATCACACGAGGAAGAAACAAGGGATACTTTATAGAAATCCCTGATAGAGTTTTACAAGGGTTTCACTTAGTGACTAAAACTGACCCCCAACTGATGCAGATAGTAAGAGACAAACCCAGCCAAGCAATATCTCAATGGTGCTTTGGGTGTTTACAGTTATAAAATTAAGGGAAATTCATCTCATAAGGCCACTGTCAGTCTATTTTTGAATTCCAGAAAATGATTACCACAACACACATACAGACACACGCATTACTCTGGGTCAGGGGCAGGGAAGAGGACATAGTTTAAGATTACAGCTGTGCATCAGGAAAGGTTGTAACCACTGACTATGAGGGACATCCGAGACCAGCAAAGAGCTATCCTCCTGCCGTGTTCTTTTATTCATTTTCTTGATTGGTTCATCTGTGACCTTGTCACCTGCCCCAGGATGCTGACTATTGTAGATGACCTGTTGTGGTTTCTGGATGGAAGCAAGGCACTGTCCCATGAGAAGTGTTGTGAAAGGGGTTTCTTTCTTGGGGTCAGGTGGCTCTTTTCTTTCTTTCTATAATCCATTGCCATTTTTCAGAATTGTAAACATTTTTATAATATCCTAATTTTATAATAACTTAATCGATGGAGTAGTGTGATATCTTTACACACATAAACAACACATAGCAGTAAAATCAGAATTAATATTTCATCTTCATAAACAGCTTTCTAAAAAATTTTAATGGACATAAAATAATTGTACATATTTATGGGGTACAGTGTGATAGGTCAGTAAATGTAGTTTACACTTCCTTTTCCTAGTCATGCCATAATGTTTGGAGTGTTGAAATGTTAGTCTTCTAGACACTTATAAAATAACAGATACATTTTTGTAAGCCTCTAGCATCCCCACTGTACTGCAGCCACTGGAATTTGCTAATTTTTTGCAAGGTCTTTGAATACCTTTCCCCCACCTCCTACTAGATTCCCATTGCAGTCTATTGTCATGCGTTTACTGTCTAATCTGATCTACTGAAGAAGTTCACTTATGACAGAGAATATGTGGTACTCGTCTTTTTCTAGCAGTCTGTATCTGATGTCTTATTTCACGTAACATAATACAAGCTCTGTCCATTTTCCTGTAAGGGATATGTATTATCTACTTTCCTTGTTACTGTGACCAAATACGTGATAAGAAGCAACTTAAGGAAGAAGGGTTTGCTTTGACTTATGGCTTGAGTACAGTCCACTGTGGTGGGGATGGCAGGGCTGCAAGAATGGCTTAAATCAGTGTGTGTGTGTGTGTGTGGTGTATATGTGTGTGTGTGTGTGTATGTGTGTGGTGTGTGTGTGTTTGTGTGTGTATGTGCGTGGTGTATGTGTGTGTGTTTGTGTGTGTATGTGTGTGGTGTGGTGTGGTGTGGTGTGGTGTGGTGTGGTGTGGTATGTGTGTGTGTGGTATGGTGTATGTGTGTGTGTGTGTGGTGTATGTGTGTGTGTGTGTATGTGTATGTGTGGTGTGTGTGTGTGTGTATGTGTGTGTGTGTATGTGTGTGTGTGTGTATGTGTGTGTGTGTGTGTGGTGTGGTGTGGTATGTGTGTGTGAGAGAGAGTTTATTAACACTGGGATGAATTAGGAGCAAATGGGAACCTTAGCGCTCAGCTCCCTCTCTCTCCCCATCTTGTTTAGCCTGTGTCTCCAACCCACCTTCCTGCTATAAATCAGGCACCCATCAGCCTGTCCTTCAGGGACTGACCACCAGCTTACTTCATCATCTGTCACTACCAGGTGTGGCATGTCTCCACTGTCACTGTCACCCACAACTCATTGCAATGAACATTTGCAAGTCAAGCTGTTGGGGCAAAAGGGTGACACTGTGTGACACACAGCAACACACCACAGCTTCCACAGTGAGACTTATTATTGCTATTATTATCATTATTATTTTTATTTGTTTACTCATGCAGGAGAGGTTGCAAGGGCAGAGGCAGATATGGGATGGACTGGGAGATGAGTGTGATAGGAGTGCATGGTGTAAAATTCACAAAGAATCAATAAAATAAAAAGGTTCCCCTTTCTCGTTCTCTCTGTCTTCTGGTCTTTATGTCTGTCTGTCTTTCTCTTTTTCCCTCATGCCTCTACTCTAAGATGGTCTTTCACTCTCTTCTCTCCCAAATAAATTGAGTAAGTCTTTGATTGACATCTGTTTTGTGGTGCGATCTACACAGCGTACCTTGGCCCAGATTCCACCATTTAATCCTAACATTCCCTTATCAGTTAATATTCAAAATAATATATTCGATATATATACATATATATATCCTCAACAGACATATACAAACTGTGCTTCATTAATGCTTTAGTCATTTCTTAATGCAGTCAAGTTGGCAATCAAGCTGACCATCATTACAAATGTTTTATGCTGATATATGTATATTTTTATATATATGCTCATATATGTATATGGACATGATCAACATATTATATATAGGATAATATATAACACATGCAGGCTGCCATGTTTTTCTTTTACACTGTTATACGGACACAACTTGCTGGCATTCTTTCTTAAAATTGTGTTAGTAATGAGTTAGTGAGTCTTCAGAAAAAGGTCCCTGTGGAGTTTTAAAATGGGACTGGATCCATTTTAATGATACTTAAATTTTATCGTCTGTGCCCTGGGCCCTAGGACTAATCTTGGTTTAGCTCCATTGCCAGCATCTTTCCTGGAAGCTATTTGATAAATATAGAAGAGACCAATCAATGCATGTTCGAAACTGCCTTTAGACTCTTTCTCCTTGTATTGAGTCTAGAACCTCCAGAGCTGCATAGAGCCTTCTGCTAAATTTATTTTGTACTTAAAAAAATAACCCAAGAGATATTATTATGTCTGTTGCTTATCTTTCAAAAAGTCAGTGGATATGGGAAGCATATTGTAGAGTAAGCATGGGAGAAGCCAGGGATGTCAATCAGTGGGCCTGTTTTCTTCAGTGAAAGGAAAGGAATGATGTCTGGCACTTGGAATGCTGGGAATGAAGTGGTCCAACAATCTGGAGATCCTTTGCCATTCTATTAGGAGCTGACTCCACACGAATGCCCCCAATATTCTGAGCTTTGGGTCTCAATCAATAGTACACATTGAAAGAGGCCCCGGGTACTTGACATCCTTCAGCAACAGAATCTCTCTATATGTTATAACTTATCCATCCTTTAGGCCCTAGCCCTGAGTTCTGTTTAGCAGCCAATGGAATGCATTCCTATCTCAAAGGTCACAGGTCTTTGTTACTTTTCAAGGAGGGATTTTGATGTAGCCAGCCCTGAAGCTTTGTTATGAGAGTTGTCATGTGCAACCCCCTTCCCACTATCTTACATGTATACGAAAAAGCTTTACTGTGCTTATATGTGTAAGACAAGTAAACCACAAGGCCAGCCTCTGGAAGGCTTTACGCAGTGCCTGCAAGCATGGTCGTGTCTTAAGTTTCATTCTTCACCTTTCATGGGTCATCTCCCCACCAGGCTTGTGGGGGTAGGGGAATATAGTGTGGTGTGTGGGATGGGGTGGGGGTGGTCCCTGACAAGTGGATACATTTTCTTTTAATGTGGTAGTGAATTCTTTCTTTTGTTCATTTCCTTACTTCCCTTTTTCTTTTTGGTACATTTGAGATGGGACTGATAAAACGTGTACATACATGTATATAAATGTAAGATAAACCTGGGATTTCCCTTATATCATTATCCAGTAACATCCAGTGTTTAGAAGATTTAGTATCTACAGCTATCTAACACCATTAATAACTTTAGCTAGATTATAAGTACATGTGGCCTAATTTCTGTATATCTCCATTTTTGTCTTCCTATAAAATGTTTATTCCTTCTGTTTTTATCTCCACATTTTTTCCCCTAAATTATATAGGTGGTGTTTGAAGTAACTCAACAGTATATACATAAGAACACTAAGTGGTTAGCAAGAGGTGTGAAAGATACTATTCAGTTTTCATCTTAGCTTTCTATTTGTTCAAGGATACATCTTACTATATAGTAGTTCTCACATTATTTACCAGAAAATTAAAGGTTCACCCAACAGTGGTACTTACACCCAGGTAATTAAAAATGTAGTGAGTGAGTCTTTTGCACAGAGTCCTGCAGTATTACTATAGAAGAAGTGTCTAGATGAACAAATCAAATTCCTCCAGAGATAAAGAGAATGCTCTCCCATATCTCTGCCTACTTTGTGGATTCGCTCTGTGCTGGAACTTGACAAAGTACTGCACACATTTCTGGATGTTTTGTTTGTTCTTGGCTGGATCACTGGAACACTCTTTGGTATGCATTGCATAACCTATTCTTTTCACATAAGGGGATTAATCTTGGTTTAGTGAAAATGTCTCCACATGAGTATTCCTCCACCTTTCCACCCACAATGGCTTATACAATGTTATTTGAACTCTGGAGAAATAAATCTTCGGATGAGGAGGTGTGGGACTTACTCGTTGTCATGGGGCAGAAGCTAGGATTAAAGGAAGGAGCAGAAGAATATAGAACATAGATAGGGACTAAGCTGAGTTTCTGAAGAAAGAATCCCGTAGCATTGTTCTTCTAAGTTCTGTCCAGCCTTGTAGGGCAGAAATACTGAAACATTACATTATGCACTTTAGCTGCAGTAGCATACTCAGGGCTCATTCCCTCACTGTGGGACCATGAGTATGGATTTGAGAAAACAGTAGAGAAGACTCATGTGTCTTCATTTTCAGTGAAAGGCAGCTGGATGAACATCAGCAAATGAAAGATGTGAGGTTTTGCAAATGGCTACTAAGTGTAGTCTGGAGAATATGCCACGGAGAGCTAGTGGAGAGTTTCTTGGAATACTTGCTCTTTCTGATTTATTGAATTTAAATAGATGCTCCCATGACCATTGGCTTCCTAGTTCATGGAACAGCTTTGTACGTCTGAGTCCCTTCATTAAATTATTTCTTGGTTGAAAATCTTAAGGTGGTTTCATTTTCCTGCGGACTCTTGCGTGAGCAGACAGAAATGGCTGTTCCTTGAATAGTCAGGAATGATGTGTGAGCCACTGGGGCCTTAACCAAGCTTCCAGAGACAGCTTCAGCAAGAATGAATAAGGATATTGCTGAATGAAGGGACACACATTGCTGGCAGCATGGCTTTAACATTGGACTAAGGACGTCATTGCCAACGTGACTCCAGGCATCTAGACCCAGAGGGCTTTGTTATATAACATTTCAGTGGTTTCTGTGACCACTGTGGGAGTCTAAGGCAGTAGGAAGACTGGAGGCAGTTCATAACTAGTTATTGATAACCCTACAAGACTCAGATCTAACACCACTAGAGCTTTAGAGGCATTCCCAGAGTGTCTTGTTTCTTCAGTCCATCCTCCTCCCAGAGAATTTTAAAGGTGAAACTACCTTTAGTAGCACTCATAATAGAGCCAAAGTCTTATGGATTTTATGCTTTAATAACTTCATGGTGAATTTGCAGCAAAATATAACTAGCCATCCAACTATTAGTGTTCAAGTTCCTTTTTGTTACCATTCAATAACAATGTTATCCATATAGCAATAGTTACCCATTGAGTTCAGGGTATTAACTGTCTATTTTATGTGTATTAAATCATTCTTATAGCATGTGATATGATGAGAACTTCCAGTTGTAGCATTTAAATGAAATTATCAGCATGACTTCAAGGTTATCTCTTTAGTTATGCAAACAAGCTCAACCAAACCACCAAATATTCATATGTGGGAAAACTATTCAGCCTTCATGTTCCCCCTGCTCCACCTGCTGCAGTAGCGTTTGTAAGGGCTATCTTTTTTCAGAGGTCATGGTCTCTTTTTTGGGATAGTTTTCCTTGTGATACATCACTATGTAAAAATCTTTTTTTTTTTTTTTTTTTGAGACAGGGTTTCTCTGTGTAACCCTGGCTGTCTTGGAACTCACTCTGTAGACCAGGCTGGCCTCAAACTCAGAAATCTGCCTGCCTCTGCCTCCCGAGTGCTGGGATCAAAGGCGTGCACCACCAATGCCCAGATACTATGTAAAAATCTTAAAGCAGAGCATGAAACCAAGAATCCGATGTTTGGGACCCTGTCTTATTAGCTGTCAGTATTCCTCATGAACTTTATCCGTCTACACTTGCAGCACGCTTTACTCATTGTTCTTTTTGTGCCTTCCCTTGCTTTAGTCTTTTATATTTTCTACCTTAACTGCAATATCAACCTTTCTTCAAAGGCTAGTGGTTCTTCAAACCTCTTGCATCCAAAAGGGTTTCTCCTGCAGTTCTACCCATCTTTTGAAGTTACATCATACAGGTTGACTCTGAAATGTGACTGTGAACTCCTCCAGCACAATTGTTCAAAAATAAAATCTTACTCTGTTCTATTACCACCCTTAAACAAAAATTAGCAGGATAATAGATATACTGTGCTGAATGCGATGTATGACTTCATCTTAGCTGGGCATGGTGGCTCAGATCTGTAATCCTAGAACTTCTTGAGGTAGGAGGGTTCCCTCAGAGTACAGGGTGACTTGGGCTATATCGTGACACCCTGTCTTGAAAATGTGCTTCAAATACACAGTAGAATGTAAGTTTAATTAATTAATTAAATAAATAAATGATGTCTGTGCACATGTGCACGTCATAGCAGACATATAGAGGTTAGAGGACAATTTGAAGGAGTTGGTCACTCCTTCTATTATGTAGGATCTGAGGATTGAACTCAGGTCAGTTAGGCTTGGAGGTAAATGTCATTCCTGTTGAACCATGTTGCTGACCCACACAATGGATTCTGAGTTTACATAAATGTATATAGAACATGAAAAAAATATATGTACATATATATATGTAGTGTGTGTGTGTGTATGTGTGTGTGTATGTGTGTGTTGAAAAGGGGCCAAGGGGAAAAGATACTGTGACATGGGAGAAGAGAGTCATACAGTCCATGGAGACAGAAGAGCTTGCTCAGAGCTTGGAAGAGTAAAAGGAGGCCAAGGGATGATGAAGAAAGACGATGGAGGATAACAAGATAAACCATGTTTGAACATCCTTTGCACATTAATTTATAAAATGAAAACACTTAAAAACTTTTAATTTGATGTTGAGTATTTTGGAAAAGGAATTATTAAAACGAATGGCCATTCTCTTAGTTAAAAAACATTTTAATTTGAGCCACATAAAATGCTTTTTGCTAAAATACCAAGATCAGAAAGGAAGATATAAAGTTGCCTCAATCTTGATTGGTGTAGTTTAGGAGAGGATGCCTAAAGCATCTTTTGCACAACCACAAAAGCTCATGGGACATAAGGCTGATTAAAAATTATCTTACTTTATGTAACAGCAGTAAATAGTTGGAAAGTTAAATAAAATAACTGCATTTATAACACCATTGAAATCTCATATTTGGAAAATATTCCCAAGACCTTTGACAAATAACATAAACATTTGTGTCTGTTTTCTCCTCCCGTCTTCTACACATGTCTACCTCTGTTATCAGATTTCCCCCTTTTATTTTGAAACTTTATTAAATAAAATTTGAAGCCAAGGCTCCAAACATGCCAGACAGTCAACCATTGAGTAATAGCCCCCAGTTTCTCACTCTTTCCACCACTTTTTTTTATATGAACACAGGTCATATTACTCAAGAGTCTTTCCACCCCACTGCAGCACAACTGCATCTTAGGTAAGAAGACCTGGACCTGATACTTTAAAATAAGGTTATATTGTGAGTTCCTGGAGATTAGAACCTGAGCATATTTTTTGAGGGTACATAATTCAGTCTGTGTCACTTTCCTGCAGCGTGTCCCAATCGAGTTTTCTGAGTTAAAAGAATAGTGTCATTTGCCTGCAAAGATATTTCTAAACATCTTACAATTCTATTTCTATAGAGCATATCTTCATAACATTGTAAAGTGAGATGTAAAGTAAAGGCAGATGGAAAATAAAGTGCTTTTATTCATTGAAGAAGGATATTGTTAAGTTGGGGTCATGTTTCATATACCATTTAATGTTTACACTGACTAGCACTCTGCATTCATCAAGCTGTGGGATTGCATAGCTATACAAGATCCCTGACATCTCGCCAGAAACGTGAATGTCAAAGGAAGCTCACACTCACTCTGGTTGGGACAGTGATGCTGGGGGCACTGGAGATGTGATTCCTGGAAACCAGCCTTGCATTCTGTGTCACAGTGCTTTTTTTTACCAAATTTGTAGATCATAGTTGAGTAGCTGACTCATGCTTCTGGAGTTTTGGGAAGCAGACACTACGCCTCCGTGCATACTGTTGTGTACACTGAGAAAGGACGGAGAGGCAAAACCACTGAAGAGTGGCCAGAAACGCTATGTACTTCTGAGTCCTTGGACAGCCTCAGTGTCAACTTTCTGGCAAAGTTTCGCTTAAGTGCCACATCATTTCTCACAGTGGCATAGTTTAGAAGCTTGCAGCACCTATAAATACACACACTTTAGAGATAAGAAAGCAGACCTTTGAAACCAGAGACTGTAAAGCCAACCAGAAGTATCTGTGACGATACTACCCAGCTGAAAGATTCATGCGCGCAGACTCAGTGTTTTGTTTGAGAAACAGTTCAGCTGGCAGCAGCCTTCAAGTTCCTGACAAGTTGCCTCCATTAGTTATGGCTAATCATGATTCCCAAATATTTTGGCTTGAAGCAACACTGTGTGCTTTAGGGAGACGCAGCCAAAAGCATCTGAGAAGTAGAATATGACATTCATTAGTTTATCATTCTGCTTGAGCTACTGAGCCGAATTATAATATATACCAACTGTGATCATTTTAATTGTCAACATGACTCAATCTAAAGTCACCAGGGAAGAGTCTCAAAGGAGTTCCTAAACCAGGGTGGCCTGAGGGCTTGCTTGTCTGTGAGGGATTTTCCTTTGCTGGATTAATTGAGGTGAGAAGATCTACCCCAACTGTGGTCCTTGCCATTTTGTGTGCTGAGCTCTGAACAGTATCAGTCTGAGAAAAGCTGCTGAACATAAGCATGCATGCATGCATTTGCTTCTTTCTGTTCTTGACAGGATGTGTGTGATGAACTTCAAACTCCTGCCTTGACTTCCCTAAATGTAGCCTGGAGCTGTAAGCCAAATATACTCATTCCCACTTAAAGTTGTTTCGTCAGGATATTTTACCACAGCAATAAAAGTGAAACCAGACACAAACTAGCAATATAATTAAAGAAGCTATGTGATATTGTTTTTTGGGGGAACAGGATAGGAAGAAAACAAAACCACAGAGAGCTAACATGCTATGAATTGGGGATTGAATCCCTCCTCCTCTCCTCCTTTTCCTCCTCCTCCTCTTCTTCTTCAAAGGCATGACTGCTTTGCACAGTCCAGGTTAGCTTGGAAGTAGTTATGTAGTCCATACTGGTCTTGAGCTTTAAGCATTCTTTCTTGTCTCTACAACACCAGTGTTAGAATTACAGGTATGACATATGATAGGAGCACATGTCACATGCCTAGTTGAAGTTAGTACTGTTGGTAGAGAAATACTGAAATATGAATAGGTATCTTACTGAATTTGTGATATGGCTCAGTAATAACTTTGGGTTTGGAGACACCGTCCTTGACACTGAACGTCTAGCTTTGCCCTGCAACTTTGGGAGTTCTCTGACAAATTGTTAAATTTTAGTCCATCTGTAAGGCAGAGACAATGAGAAAGTATTTTGTATAGTATTGCAATGAGAACAATATTTTGTGAAAACAGAGAGCCGAGTCTCAGTCTAGCTAAGAGGTTTCTCAGATAAGGCCAGGGGTTCTATATATGGAACAGCCCAGGTTTTTGTTTTGTATATCTAAGCTGTTGGGGTTCTCTGAGAAACATGAGCTACAAATGACAAGCGAGCACCAGATCTGGTCTTTGCATTCTTGGCATTCAGTGAATGCTAGCCTTGTTCTAACCTTTGTCCTATTAAATGTGCAAAGAAGGAGGGCATGTGCTTCTGTCACGTGTCACACTTGGACGAGGAAGCAAGACCATTCTTCCCGTGTCCCCATGCTTCCGAGTGTTCTGAGTAATAAAACCTTTGGATTGGGTCACTTGCTTGTGATCCATTAGCCTACTAAGTGTCACAATCTCTTCACCACATGATGATAGATCATTATGGGGGCGGGGGCGGGGCACGTGCTACCTTCAGAAAATGGTCTCAGCATTTCCTTACATGACAAATGCAGGAATTACTGGAATGACTCTGTTGACAGATAAAAAGTGTCTGGCTGTTCTTATCTTTATTTCAAGCTACAGGATGTTCCAACCTTGTCTTGTACTTCTTGTTTTTGAACAGGGTACCTCTAGCCAAACGGTATTGTCAGCGGCAGCCTGAGATGCGGCTCAATGCTGTAGCAATGTGGGCAGGTTCAACTAAGGAATGACTTCCCTGCAGAGAGGAAGGTCAGGTCAAGTCAGTATGGGTGGGGCTGGAGATAATTATGAAAGGGTTTTAATACAGAGTTAAGCACTGGGGGGGAAGCAAGATAATAACACATGCCCTGGAGTAGCATATGTTCAAGGGGTAACAGGTCCCCATACCTCAGCACAACTGACTCCCTGATGGCCATACCATCCAGGGCATCAAACAGAGTCCACCTGCCAAAATGAAAACAAAGACTTACCCATCAGTGACCATAGTTCTAGGAAAGTCTCTAAATGCATTAACCTTGCTTCTGGCTTCTGTAGTTCTGCTTCTGAAATATAATGGAACACTCCTCCATTGCTGGTGGGATTGCAAACAGGTACAACCACCCCGGAAATCAATCTGGTGGTTCCTCAGACAATTGGAAGTAGTTCTACCTGAAGACCCAGCTCCCAGTTATACCATTATTGGGCATAGACCCAAAAGACACCCAACCATACCACAAGGACATGTGTTCCACCATGTTCATAGCAGCCTTACTTGTAATAGGCAGAAGATGGGAACAGCCTGGATGTCCCTCAAATGAAGAATGGATACAGAAAATGTGGTTCATTTACACAAAGGAATACGTTTCAGCTATTAAAAACGAAGATATCATGAGTTTTGTAGACAAATGGATGGCATTAGAAAATATCATCTTGAGTGAGGTAACTCAAACCCAAAAGGACATGCATGGTTTGTACTCACTAATTGGATATTAGCCAAAAAAGTACAGAATACCTAAGATAAAATCCACAGACTGTAAGAAGTATAACAAGCAGAAAGGCCCAAGTGATGATACTATAGTATCCCACTTAGAAGGGGAAAGAAAATCATCACAAGAGGCACAGGGAGGGATCTGGGTGGGAGAAGGGAGGGGGAGGGGAAAAAGGGAACATGATCAGGTGTGGGCAGGGGCAGGGGCAGTGGCAGGGGCAGTGGCAGGGGCAGTGGCAGGAGGGAAGTTCAGAGGGCCAAGAAAATGTGTGGAGATAAGCAGCATCAGGGGTTGGGGGAGGGAGGTTCCTCTAGAAAGTACTAGAGACTTGTGAGGTGAGAGACTCTAAGGACTCAATGATGGTGACCTTAGCCAAAATGCCCAATGTTGGGGAGAGAGAACTGGAAGAGTCTACCTCCAGTAGATAGACAGGGCCTCAAGCAGAGGGACAGGGTTCCTAACCAACCGTCAAAATGTCCAACCCAGAAGTGTTCCTGTCTAAAAGAACTGCAGGGACAAATATGGAGAAGAGACTGAGGGAAAGGTGGCTTAACTTGGGAGTCATCTCATGAGAGGGCACCAAGGCCTGACACTAGCCTGGCAAGACTGTCTATTGAGTTCTATTTATACTCTCTCCAAATCCCATGTGAGTCTTCATCACATGATACAAACAGAAACTTCCACTTCATTCTGCTATGCTTATAGATCAGTGTCTCAATCATCCATCATCAGAGAAGCTTCCCCCTGCATCAGATGGGAGCAAATTCAGGGACCCAGAGCTGGACAATGTGCAGAGACTAAGAGACCTTGGAGCATTCAGTCCTCAATGAGATGTTTCCATCAAATTCCTCCCCTCAGCTCTGAGGGAACTATGCAGAAGAGGAGGCAGAAAGAGCCTTAGAGCCAGAGGAGATGGATGATGTCGAGGAACCAGCATCTTCCAGTCCTAACAGGAATGTCACACATACAAATCCACACAGACTGTGGCAGCATGCTCAGGACCAGCACAGGTCTAACCTAGATGGGGGTTATAATGCTGAGATGAGGAAAGTTGGCATGAGTTTCTATCCCCCAACCAAGAAACTATCTCCAACCACTCACAAAGGAAAAAAATTAGTTTCTCACTGGATATACAAACCACACTTAAGGGCAGGCCTCATGCCCAACAATAGATGGCTAACACAATTGTTGTCTCATTTTGCTCTGTTTGAGATTTTTTTACATTATTGGTCTTTTGCTTGCATATTACAGTTTCTGATATTGAGTTTCTATGGTGTGAGTGTGAATGTGTGTGTGTATGTATTTTCCATGTTCTTCCTTTGTTTAAATTTTTTGTTAATTTGTTCATTTTGCTTTATTCATGTTCATCTTTTTTATTTGCCTCTTCTCTTCTCTTCTCTTCTCTTCTCTTCTCTTCTCTTCTCTTCTCTTCTCTTCTCTTCTCTTCTCTTCTCTTCCTTTCTTTTTCTTTCTTTCTTTCTTTTTTTTTTTTGGTTTTTCGAAACAGGGTTTCTCTGTGTAGCCCTGGCTGTCCTGGAACTCACTTTGTAGACCAGGCTGGCCTTGAACTGAGAAATCCACCTGCCTCTGCCTCCCAAGTGCTGGGATCAAAGGTGTGCGCCACAACCGCCCAGCCTTGCCTCTGTGTTTTTAAGAGAGAAAGAAAGCAACTGGGTAGTTGTAGCATACACCTTTAATCCTAACACTCAGGAGTCAGAGGCTGGCAGATCTCTGTGAATTCGAGGTTAGCTATGAGATCTATATAAAATGAAACAAGACAGAAATATTATTGTATTCATCTCTTTTTATACAAATTCTCATTATTATTCCCTAAAAATTTATCACAAAACTTTGTAGACAGCGCTTATGGTGTATTAGATATTCTAATTAACTTAAAATATATACAATGCACCCGGGCCTGATCTGGGGCACAAGTCCCTTCCGCTCGACTCGAGACTCGAGCCCCGGGCTACCTTGCCAGCAGAGTCTTGCCCAACACCCGCAAGGGTCCACACGGGACTCCCCACGGGACCCTAAGACCTCTGGTGAGTGGACCACAGTGCCTGCCCCATTCCAATCGCGCGGAACTCGAGAATGCGGTACATAGGGAAGCAGGCTACCCGGGCCTGATCTGGGGCACAAGTCCCTTCCGCTCGACTCGAGACTCGAGCCCCGGGCTACCTTGCCAGCAGAGTCTTGCCCAACACCCGCAAGGGCCCACACGGGACTCCCCACGGGACCCTAAGACCTCTGGTGAGTGGAACACAGCGCCTACCCCAATCCAATCGCGTGGAACTTGAGACTGCGGTACATAGGGAAGCAGGCTACCCGGGCTTGATCTGGGGCACAAACCCCTTCCACTCCACTCGAGCCCCGGCTACCTTGCCAGCTGAGTCGCCTGACACCCGCAAGGGCCCACACAGGATTCCACACGTGATCCTAAGACCTCTAGTGAGTGGAACACAACTTCTGCCAGGAGTCTGGTTCGAACACCAGATATCTGGGTACCTGCCTTGCAAGAAGAGAGCTTGCCTGCAGAGAATACTCTGCCCACTGAAACTAAGGAGAGTGCTACCCTCCAGGTCTGCTCATAGAGGCTAACAGAGTCACCCGAAGAACAAGCTCTTAACAGTGACAACTAAAACAGCTAGCTTCAGAGATTACCAGATGGCGAAAAGCAAACGTAAGAATCCTACTAACAGAAATCAAGACCACTCACCATCATCAGAACGCAGCACTCCCACCCCACCTAGTCCTGGGCACCCCAACACAACCGAAAATCTAGACCCAGATTTAAAAACATTTCTCATGATGATGATAGAGGACATCAAGAAGGACTTTCATAAGTCACTTAAAGATTTACAGGAGAGCACTGCTAAAGAGTTACAGGCTCTTAAAGAAAAGCAGGAAAACACAGCCAAACAGGTGATGGAAATGAACAAAACCATACTAGAACTAAAAGGGGAAGTAGACACAATAAAGAAAACCCAAAGCGAGGCAACGCTGGAGATAGAAACCCTAGGAAAGAGATCTGGAACCATAGATGCGAGCATCAGCAACAGAATACAAGAAATGGAAGAGAGAATCTCAGGTGCAGAAGATTCCATAGAGAACATCGACACAACAGTCAAAGAAAATACAAAATGCAAAAGGATCCTAACTCAAAACATTCAGGTAATCCAGGACACAATGAGAAGACCAAACCTACGGATAATAGGAATTGATGAGAATGAAGATTTTCAACTTAAAGGGCCAGCTAATATCTTCAACAAAATAATAGAAGAAAACTTCCCAAACATAAAAAAAGAGATGCCCATGATCATACAAGAAGCATACAGAACTCCAAATAGACTGGACCAGAAAAGAAATTCCTCCCGACACATAATAATCAGAACAACAAATGCACTAAATAAAGATAGAATATTAAAAGCAGTAAGGGAGAAAGGTCAAGTAACATATAAAGGAAGGCCTATCAGAATTACACCAGACTTTTCACCAGAGACTATGAAAGCCAGAAGAGCCTGGACAGATGTTATACAGACACTAAGAGAACACAAATGCCAGCCCAGGCTACTATACCCGGCCAAACTCTCAATTACCATAGATGGAGAAACCAAAGTATTCCACAACAAAACCAAGTTCACACAATATCTTTCCACGAATCCAGCCCTTCAAAGGATAATAACAGAAAAGAAGCAATACAAGGACGGAAATCACGCCCTAGAACAACCAAGAAAGTAATCATTCAACAAACCAAAAAAAAGACAGCCACAAGAACAGAATGCCAACTCTAACAACAAAAATAAAAGGGAGCAACAATTACTTTTCCTTAATATCTCTTAATATCAATGGACTCAATTCCCCAATAAAAAGACATAGACTAACAGACTGGCTACACAAACAGGACCCAACATTCTGCTGCTTACAGGAAACCCATCTCAGGGAAAAAGACAGACACTACCTCAGAGTGAAAGGCTGGAAAACAATTTTCCAAGCAAATGGACTGAAGAAACAAGCTGGAGTAGCCATTTTAATATCGGATAAAATCGACTTCCAACCCAAAGTTATCAAAAAAGACAAGGAGGGACACTTCATACTCATCAAAGGTAAAATCCTCCAAGAGGAACTCTCAATTCTGAATATCTACGCACCAAATGCAAGGGCAGCCACATTCATTAGAGACACTTTAGTAAAGCTCAAAGCATACATTGCACCTCACACAATAATAGTGGGAGACTTCAACACACCACTTTCTTCAAAGGACAGATCGTGGAAACAGAAACTAAACAGGGACACAGTGAAACTAACAGAAGTTATGAAACAAATGGACCTGACAGATATCTACAGAACATTTTATCCTAAAACAAAAGGATATACCTTCTTCTCAGCACCTCACGGGACTTTCTCCAAAATTGACCATATAATTGGTCACAAAACAGGCCTCAATAGATACAAAAATATTGAAATTGTCCCATGTATCCTATCAGACCACCATGGCCTAAGACTGATCTTCAATAACAACATAAATAATGGAAAGCCAACATTCACGTGGAAACTGAATAACACTCTTCTCAATGATACCTTGGTCAAGGAAGGAATAAAGAAAGAAATTAAAGACTTTTTAGAGTTTAATGAAAATGAAGCCACAACGTACCCAAACCTATGGGACACAATGAAAGCATTTCTAAGAGGGAAACTCATAGCGCTGAGTGCCTCCAAGAAGAAACGGGAGACAGCACATACTAGCAGCTTGACAACACATCTAAAAGCCCTAGAAAAAAAGGAAGCAAATTCACCCAAGAGGAGTAGACGGCAGGAAATAATCAAACTCAGGGGTGAAATCAACCAAGTGGAAACAAGAAGAACTATTCAAAGAATTAACCAAACGAGGAGTTGGTTCTTTGAGAAAATCAACAAGATAGATAAACCCTTAGCTAGACTCACTAAAGGGCACAGGGACAAAATCCTAATTAACAAAATCAGAAATGAAAAGGGAGACATAACAACAGATCCTGAAGAAATCCAAAACACCATCAGATCCTTCTACAAAAGGCTATACTCAACAAAACTGGAAAACCTGGACGAAATGGACAAATTTCTGGACAGATACCAGGTACCAAAGTTGAATCAGGATCAAGTTGACCATCTAAACAGTCCCATATCACCTAAAGAAATAGAAGCAGTTATTAATAGTCTCCCAACCAAAAAAAGCCCAGGACCAGATGGGTTTAGTGCAGAGTTCTATCAGACCTTCAAAGAAGATCTAATTCCAATTCTGCACAAACTATTTCACAAAATAGAAGTAGAAGGTACTCTACCCAACTCATTTTATGAAGCCACTATTACTCTGATACCTAAACCACAGAAAGATCCAACAAAGATAGAGAACTTCAGACCAATTTCTCTTATGAATATCGATGCAAAAATCCTCAATAAAATTCTCGCTAACCGAATCCAAGAACACATTAAAGCAATCATCCATCCTGACCAAGTAGGTTTTATTCCAGGGATGCAGGGATGGTTTAATATACGAAAATCCATCAATGTAATCCATTATATAAACAAACTCAAAGACAAAAACCACATGATCATCTCGTTAGATGCAGAAAAAGCATTTGACAAGATCCAACACCCATTCATGATAAAAGTTTTGGAAAGATCAGGAATTCAAGGCCCATACCTAAACATGATAAAAGCAATCTACAGCAAACCAGTAGCCAACATCAAAGTAAATGGAGAGAAGCTGGAAGCAATCCCACTAAAATCAGGGACTAGACAAGGCTGCCCACTTTCTCCCTACCTTTTCAACATAGTACTTGAAGTATTAGCCAGAGCAATTCGACAACAAAAGGAGATCAAGGGGATACAAATTGGAAAAGAGGAAGTCAAAATATCACTTTTTGCAGATGATATGATAGTATATATAAGTGACCCTAAAAATTCTACCAGAGAACTCCTAAACCTGATAAACAGCTTCGGTGAAGTAGCTGGATATAAAATAAACTCAAACAAGTCAATGGCCTTTCTCTATACAAAGAATAAACAGGCTGAGAAAGAAATTAGGGAAACAACACCCTTCTCAATAGTCACAAATAATATAAAATATCTTGGCGTGACTCTAACTAAGGAGGTGAAAGATCTGTATGATAAAAACTTCAAATCTCTGAAGAAAGAAATTAAAGAAGATCTCAGAAGATGGAAAGATCTCCCATGCTCATGGATTGGCAGGATCAACATTGTAAAAATGGCTATCTTGCCAAAAGCAATCTACAGATTCAATGCAATCCCCATCAAAATTCCAACTCAATTCTTCAACGAATTGGAAGGAGCAATTTGCAAATTTGTCTGGAATAACAAAAAACCTAGGATAGCAAAAAGTCTTCTCAAGGATAAAAGAACTTCTGGCGGAATCACCATGCCAGACCTAAAGCTTTACTACAGAGCAATTGTGATAAAAACTGCATGGTACTGGTATAGAGACAGACAAGTAGACCAATGGAATAGAATTGAAGATCCAGAAATGAACCCACACACCTATGGTCACTTGATCTTCGACAAGGGAGCTAAAACCATCCAGTGGAAGAAAGACAGCATTTTCAACAATTGGTGCTGGCACAACTGGTTGTTATCGTGTAGAAGAATGCGAATCGATCCATACTTATCTCCTTGTACTAAGGTCAAATCTAAGTGGATCAAGGAACTTCACATAAAACCAGAGACACTGAAACTTATAGAGGAGAAAGTGGGGAAAAGCCTTGAAGATATGGGCACAGGGGAAAAATTCCTGAACAGAACAGCAATGGCTTGTGCTGTAAGATCGAGAATCGACAAATGGGACCTAATGAAACTCCAAAGTTTCTGCAAGGCAAAAGACACCGTCAATAAGACAAAAAGACCACCAACAGATTGGGAAAGGATCTTTACCTATCCTAAATCAGATAGGGGACTAATATCCAACATATATAAAGAACTCAAGAAGGTGGACTTCAGAAAATCAAATAACCCCATTAAAAAATGGGGCTCAGAACTGAACAAAGAATTCTCACCTGAGGAATACCGAATGGCAGAGAAGCACTTGAAAAAATGTTCAACATCCTTAATCATCAGGGAAATGCAAATCAAAACAACCCTGAGATTCCACCTCACACCAGTCAGAATGGCTAAGATCAAAAATTCAGGTGACAGCAGATGCTGGCGAGGATGTGGAGAAAGAGGAACACTCCTCCATTGTTGGTGGGAGTGCAGGCTTGTACAACCACTCTGGAAATCAGTCTGGCGGTTCCTCAGAAAACTGGACATAGTACTACCGGAAGATCCAGCAATACCTCTCCTGGGCATATATCCAGAAGATGCCCCAACAGGTAAGAAGGACACATGCTCCACTATGTTCATAGCAGCCTTATTTATAATAGCCAGAAGCTGGAAAGAACCTAGATGCCCCTCAACAGAGGAATGGATACAGAAAATGTGGTACATCTACACAATGGAGTACTACTCAGCTATTAAAAAGAATGAATTTATGAAATTCCTAGCCAAATGGATGGACCTGGAGGGCATCATCCTGAGTGAGGTAACACATTCACAAAGAAACTCACACAATATGTATTCACTGATAAGTGGATATTAGCCCCAAACCTAGGATACCCAAGATATAAGATATAATTTGCTAAACACATGAAACTCAAGGAGAATGAAGACTGAAGTGTGGACACTATGCCCCTCCTTAGATTTGGGAACAAAACACCCATGGAAGGAGTTACAGAGACGGAGTTTGGAGCTGAGATGAAAGGATGGACCATGTAGAGACTGCCATAGCCAGGGATCCACCCCATAATCAGCATCCAAACGCTGACACCATTGCATACACTAGCAAGATTTTATTGAAAGGACGCAGATGTAGCTGTCTCTTGTGAGACTATGCCGGGGCCCAGCAAACACAGAAGTGGATGCTCACAGTCAGCTAATGGATGGATCATAGGGCTCCCAATGGAGGAGCTAGAGAAAGTAGCCAAGGAGCTAAAGGGATCTGCAACCCTATAGGTGGAACAACATTATGAGCTAACCAGTACCCCGGACCTCTTGACTCTAGCTGCATATATATCAAAAGATGGCCTAGTCGGCCATCACTGGAAAGAGAGGCCCATTGGACTTGCAAACTTTATATGCCCCAGTACAGGGGAATACCAGGGCCAAAAAGGGGGAGTGGGTGGGCAGGGGAGTGGGGGTGGGTGGATATGGGGGACTTTTGGTATAGCATTGGAAATGTAAATGAGTTAAATACCTAATAAAAAATGGAAAAAAAATATATATACAATGCATATGCAAAACAGACAAGTAGTGTGCTACTGAGAGGGGGCTTGAGCATCCAACGATTTTAGTATACCTTGGGGATCCGGGGGCAGCTTCTTCACAGGGGCTTGGGAATGTTTATATATATATATGAGATATACATACTCTACTGTACATAGATACATATTAGCGCATACACTCATTATTACTATGTTATTATAGAGGATTCAGGTCAAGACCAGATAGGATGAAGACACGCTGTACATGATCTGGGAACACTCTGAGCAAGGGGGTTTGCTGCTCTTCCCCGACCTTCACTTAATTTTAAATACTTTACTAGATTTTGTTTTTACTGGACCCTTTAGTGGTTGGGTTGGTTTTCCTGACACAACAGGAAGTGATCTGTATCTTTGTGGCTTTACTCGTCTGTGCACCCGCATAAGATGAATCAATCAAACTGGTGACTTCCTAGAGACTTCTGTTTCAAAACAAAGGGCTGTCTTGGAAGCAAGAGACTCCCTCAGTAGTGCAGGTTTGATTTCCTAATCAATTATAGGTCTGGTCTGTTGGGTGCAACCAGTAGGAGTTGTTCTGCTTTGGACAATGCATCTCATAACCTTTAGCACGGTGTGTTTAAAACAGCCAAAACAGTGCAGTGTTGGTGTGCATGCTGCAGACTCTGAGGGAAGCAGACAGTGTCATTACTATTACTTGGAGAAACAAAATATGCCTATCTCTCTGTCCAAAGCTGAGCTTTTCTTTAGTGAAACACACAAAACACTAGGAAATCATGATCAAAGAATATCCTGAGTATGCTCATGTAAAGTAGTATACCTGGTTACCATCAAATGATATAGTTCTGCATAAGCAAAGATTCTGGCTGAGAAATGAAAAGCTAAATAAAGAATACTCACACAGAGAACAATTTTGAAATCTCATGGGACTTTCCAAATCTTCAGGAACCACTCGATAGTTTGGTTATCAAAACACTGCAGGGGTTTATAGTTATTTATTTGACAAGGAAATTAAATTTAGCGTCATGGCTTTCTTAGTTTTTAAGAAACCATGAGCCCTTTCAGCAAACACTTGTTAATGTATGCAATGGTGTCATTGTTTGGAGGCTAATTATGGGATGGATCCCTGGATATGGCAGTCTCTAGATGGTCCATCCTTTTGTCTCAGCTCCAAACTTTGTCTCTGTAACTCCTTCCATGGGTGATTGTTTCCAATTCTAAGAAGGGGCAAAGTGTCCACACTTTGGTCTTCGTTCTTTTTCAGTTTCATGTGTTTTGCAAATTGTATCTTATATCTCGGGTATACTAAGTTTCTGGTCTAATATCCATGTATCAGTGAGTACATATCATTTGAGTTCTTTTGTGATTAAAAAATATTTAAAAAAAGGAAAGAAAGAAAAAGAAAGTTGGAACACTAAAAAAAAAAAAAAAAAAAGAAATCATGAGCCCTTTGTCTACACAATTTTATGAATGAGAAATACTGAGGGAGGTCACCACAGAGACAGATGAACACAAAAGAGGTCTTTGAAGAGAGTCTGTGTCTTGATTTTGGGTGTTCCACCTCCAATCAGAAATTATTAACTATACTGGCTATCACTATTGTGTCTGATGCTAGTGAGATTGTTCCTAATGTAGCCATGATCACAAGATCAATTCTTCTCTATTGATTGACATCTCTGTTACTGTCATTTTTTTTTTTTTCTTGTCAGGCTGCCAAGGAGGGCAGAGATAAAAAGGAAACCAGCAAGCAACAAACAAAACCAAAATAACAACAAAACCCAGAATGGTCGAAGAGCCCTTAGTTTGGTTTATGCTCAGACTGTAGAGTTCCATGTTTCACTTTTGGTAAATAAAGTAATGGCAAAAAAATAAAGTCACACATTCAGCCATTATCACCTCATTGAAGTGTCCAGAAACTGCTTAACGCAGAACGTCTTATCCTCGAAGCAGTCGAGTAGGTAGGTAATTTTACTATCTCTATTTTATTCAACTGGAAATCAAGATTCAAATGGTTAAATTCTCCAAAGCCATAGAACTACCATGTGAAAGACACTGATACATTGCTATAGCAAGATACTAGGGGCTAAGTACTTATGGGTCTGGCAGGATGACTCAGTCAGTAGACTGTTTGCTTCACAAGGAAGAAGACCTGAATTGAACTCTCAGAACCCATGAAAAAAGCTGGGAGAAGTGGTAGGTCCTAATAACCTCAGTGCTGGGGAAATGGAGATAGGTGAATCTCTCCGGCTTACTGGTCAACCAGCCTGGCTGGATCGGTAACCTCAGGTCTCAGGGAGAAACCTTGTCTTAAAAACCAAGATGGTTGAATCTCAGGGAAAGGCATATGAGACTGACCTCTGGCATCCACTTGTTTGTGAGCATGCACTTTAATGTGTGGGAGTGGAGAGGGGTGGGGAGAAGCCAGGGGAGAAGATATGGGGCAGGGGAGGGACACACTACAAAACACAAAAGAAAATGAGTTTGTCTCATTTATAGTTTTAGAGAAAGCAGCAGCAGCAGCAGCAGCAGCAGCAGCAGCAGCAGCATGGAGCTTGTTTGTTTAGAGATAATGCCTCTCCCTCAGTGTATATCATATCATGGTGACAATTGGGAGTACAGGAGAGATCCTAGGACAAGACAGAGCTGTATAGTGAGCCAGAGAGTGAGGGACTCTGGGTTCAGGCTCACTCATTTGATACAACTTCCTCTCAGGAGAGTAATTAAATGTCACCTTAATCTCAGTGAAGACAATGCCTAATGACCTAACCAACCAACTTCTACCAGACTCCACCCTTCAAGGTCCTGACATCTCTTGGCATTGAAACATTGGGGCCAGGCTTCCAACACATGGATCTTGTGGGATACACTTAAAGTGTAGCAGTCTCCACACTTTACCTGCTATTCTGTTTATGGTGATTGGTTTTGGAATTTGTCCAGAGGAGATCAAGAGGCATGGAGGCAGTGATTGTAAACACCAGATCCAAAGCCCCTTCCGTGTTACATAGATGGAGAAGTCTGGAATGTGAGACGGCGATTTGTGAGCCATGACAAAAGAAACCAAACCAATCCTCCAGAAAAGGTGGGCCTGGACCACTTGCTTTCCAGTCCAATTCTTGATAGCCATTATCTAAATACAGATGTCCCTTGGTTTATAATGGAGTGGATTTCTGATACACTCATCAGAAGCTGAAAATGTGTTTAATACTCTAGAACCAGAAACCACAGATGGGTATTTTGTAGAAATGATGTCAGATGGAAACATAACAACATCAGTGATACTGGCAACACAGCAGATTGGAGATAATCTGTTGTTTTTCCTCATGTCAAGCACCAACATAGGATCGTGCTATACATTGCCAGCCTGAGAAACAAAATCAAAACAGAAATCTCAATTATATTGTGCATTAAATGCATGCCAGGAAAAATTGTGCATCAAAACTTATGAGCTGGGGACTCTTTGCATTCTGTTAAACCTTTTAGTAGGTCTATATATGGCACACACACTCATTCATCCCAGAGCCAATCCCTACCTTTACCTTAGGAGAACACCACACATGTCTATTTGTGAGGATGCTCATGGGTGCAGGCTAGCTCCTTCAGATTACTGTGAGTGGATTTTGCAAGAAGAGTGTAAAGCAAGAACATGTCATTATCTAAGATCTAAGGCAGTTGGCCAACTTCTCATGTCTACTAGGAGAAAGAGGTGTTTGGTCCTAGAAGTTGTCAGAGAGGCCAACTAATGGCTCTCAGAAATACTTAGGTGGCACTGACAAAACTTAGGATGGACAAAAATCATAAGTAAATGAAATAACAACCCTAAGAAAACTTCAGTCACTAACTAGAGTTGAGATTGAAGAGCATTTATGATTGGTTTTCATGTCTAAGCAAACCACCAACAAGCCTTTAAGCCAACTGCTCTTCATTTCCTCCCAGCTCACACTTCTAGTGTTGCCATCACTCTCAGGCCAAGTCTTCAATATCCCTTGGGAGTAATTAATTTTTGTCAAATGTGTGAACATTATGGAGTCCTGAATCAGATTTCTGTTTTGATTGGGATCTGGTTACCAAAAGCCCATCTGAAGCTCAAACTATAAATAACTCTCATTGCTGAGCCCTGGTATCCTGTAAGTACTTTATGGATCAGCATGACAGATAATTATCAGTAAGTAATGTTTACATATAGAAAAGGAAAACACTTCTGAAATGTTCCTTGTTGTTCCCCCTTACCATGTCTTCCCTCTTTTCTTATACCTTCAATCTGTTCATCTAGTAGACATTTATTGGCTATCTTGGTACAGATGATCACATGGGTGAATGTTATGGTTGAAAGATGAGGAGACAAGCTCTAGTCATTTATGAACATCTAGTGAAGTCAGTTGGAATGAGCTGAGGGAGGCACTTGGCTAGTGGTCAGTTCATTAAAGAGAGTCTTTTTTTGAGGCCCTTATTAGGCAGCATTTCCCCATTAACAGGGAGTATCACAGGCTTTGCAAAAGAAGGATTTCTTTATTGGTTGTCTGACTTTGGGGGCAAATTCTTCACATATTCTAAGGATTCTTTGGCTGTCTCCACGGCTATGCTAGATTTCCATCAGTATAACAAGACTGGCGAGACACTCAGCTAGGAGGCAAGAAAGGTTGTGTTTGATATCCAGGTTCAGAGATGCCTGTCCAAGGCCTCTTGGCTGTGTCACTTCAGGGTCTGTGGAACACCATGAACATGAAAACCTGATGAACTCATTAGAGTTGAGAAGCAGAAAAGAGGGAGTAAAGGAGATTCAGAGTCAGAGTCAGTCCAAGGTCCCAATATAGCCTTCAAGGACATGTGACTCCCAGTGACTTACTTTTGGGCTATGAAGTAAGACAGTGGCAAAGGACTTGCATACTTGCATAACATGGTCAAAGCCCTGGGTTCATCCCCTCCCAACACTACTCAAAGACAACCTAAACCCAAATTGAAAACCAAATTACAATAATAAATACGCTCAAAACCAGTGACTTATTTTCTGTGAGGAGCCGCCCTCACATTTGCCATTATAAGATGGCACTGACAGCTGTGTTCTAAGTGGTAAACATAGTCTGCACACATGCAGGGGCAGTTTTCCCACCATGTGTTCTGCCTTTCCCGTGATGACAACTGGGCCGATGGGCTGCAGCCAATCAGGGAGTAATACATCCTAGGTGGAGGATAATTCTCCTTAAAAAGGGATGGGGTTTCGCCATTTGCGGGCTTGCTCTCTTGCACTCTGGCTCCTGAAGATGTAAGCAATAAAGCTTTGCCGCAGAAGATTCTGGTTTGTTGCGTCTTTCCTGGCCGGTCGTGAGAACGCGTCTAATAACAATTGGTGCTGAAACCCGGGACGGGACGAGAAAAAATCCGGGACGAAAAAATACGAGAAAAAACTCGGGACTGGCGCAAGGAAGATCCCTCATTCCAGAACCAGAACTGCGGGTCGCGGTAATAAAGGTTCCCGTAAAGCAGACTGTTAAGAAGGATTCAACTGCATGAATTCAGAACTTTTCAGCTGGGGAACGAGAGTACCAGTGAGTATAGCTTTACGAGGTAAGCCTGGCCTTGAACTTTCTAAGGAAATTCAAGACAGTCTATCAGAAGTAAAGTGGAAAATAGCTTTATAAGGTATGTTTGGCCTTGAACTTTTTCTAGTGTTAAAAGCCCTTTTGTTCCTTTTCACATGTTATCAAGTGGTTAAGGCAGGGCGGATTCTAGAGGAAATTCAGGACAAGCTATCAGAAGTAAAGTGGGGAGAGAGAGTAGGAGCAAAGAGAAAATATGGTACACAAAATAAGTATACAGGCCTTTCCAAGGGTCTTGAACCTGAGGAAAAGTTAAGGTCAGGTAGGAATACCTGGAGAGAGATTAGAAGAAAAAGAGGAAAAAGGGAAAAGAAGAAAGATCAATTAGCGGAGGTCTCTAGGAAAAGGAGCCTGTGCTCATCGCTGGATGGGCTCGGGGAGCCAGCTCTTAGTAGCTCTGAAGCAGATGAAGAATTCTCCTCTGAGGAAACAGACTGGGAGGAAGAAGCAGCTCATTATGAGAAAAAAGGGTACCAGCCAGGTAAAGTGCTAGCTAATCAGTTAAGGAAGCCAAAAGCGGCTGGCAAAGGCCAGCTTGCTGCTTGGCCTCTTGGCAGTCGGCTTCAAGGTCATAGTGCACCTCCACCCTATGCTGAGCCCCCGCCCTGCGTAGTGCATCAGCCCTGCGCAGAGAGGCAATGGACAGAGAGGCAATGCACAGGCTCGTTCATTCCAAAGGAGGAACAAAGGAAAATACAACAGGCATTTCCGGTCTTTGAAGGAGCCGAGGGTGGGCGTGTCCACGCTCCGGTAGCGTATATACAGATTAAAGAGCTTGCCGAGTCGGTCCGTAACTATGGAGTCAGTGCTAATTTCACTATAGCACAAGTGGAAAGGCTTGCGAATCACGCTATGACTCCTGGTGATTGGCAGACGGTAGTAAAAGCTGTAGCCCCCAGTATGGGAATGTATCTTGAGTGGAAAGCCTTGTGGCAGGACTCCTGCCAGACGCAGGCAAGGGCCAATGCCACCATGAAAGGGGATCAGAGAACGTGGACTTTTGAATTACTTACAGGTCAGGGACAACACGCTGCTAACCAGACAAATTATCATTGGGGAGCATATGCTCAGATCTCAGCTGCTGCTGTTAAGGCATGGAAAGCACTACCTAAGAAGGGAGAGGCAAGTGGGCAGTTGACCAAGATTACTCAAGGTGCACAAGAGTCCTTCTCAGATTTTGTGGCCAGAATGACAGAGGCAGCAGAGCGTATTTTTGGAGAGTCAGAGCAAGCTGCGCCTCTGATAGAACAGCTAATCTATGAGCAAGCCACAAAGGAGTGCCGAGCGGCCATAGCCCCAAGAAAGAACAAAGGCTTACAAGACTGGCTCAGGGTTTGTCGGGAGCTTGGGGGACCTCTCACCAATGCAGGCTTAGCGGCTGCCATCCTTCAATCCCAAAAATGCTCCATGGGCAGAAATGATCGGAGGACATGTTTTAATTGCAGGAAGCCTGGGCATCTTAAGAAAGATTGCAGAGCTCCAGATAAACAGGGGGGAACTCTCACTCTTTGCTCTAAGTGTGGCAAGGGTTATCATAGAGCCGACCAGTGTCGCTCTGTGAGGGATATAAAGGGCAGACTCCTTCCTCCGCAGTCAGAGAGGCGACCCAGGAAGACCCACAAGGGTGGAGCCTATACCATCCTTGCCCCCGGGAACCATGGGCCTTATTCTAGGCCGGGGTTCACTCACCTTGCAGGGCTTAGTAGTCCACCCTGGAGTTATGGATTGTCAACATTCCCCTGAAATACAGGTCCTGTGCTCAAGCCCCAAGGGCGTTTTTTCTATTAGTAAAGGAGATAGGATAGCTCAGCTGCTGCTCCTCCCTGATAATACCAGGGAGAAATTTGCAGGACCTGAGATAAAGAAAATGGGCTCCTCCAGAAATGATTCTGCCTATTTGGTTGTAAGGAAAAGGGTTAGGACGTCAAGAGCAAGGAAGGACAGAGCCCATATCACCTAATATCTAATGATTGGGCAGTTTTAGTTACCTCCTTTTCAGGACAAATAGATAACCATTATCCAAAACATCCACTTTTACAGTTTGTCCAAAATCAATCTGTTGTGTTTCCACAAATAACAGTAAGAAACCCACTTAAAAATGGGATTGTGGTATATACTGATGGATCAAAAACTGGTATAGGTGCCTATGTGGCTAATGGTAAAGTGGTATCCAAACAATATAATGAAAATTCACCTCAAGTGGTAGAATGTTTAGTGGTTTTAGAAGTTTTAAAAGTTTCCGGGATTGTGTGTTATTTCCATTCAGTATGTTAAATTTACTAGGGCAGTTAATTTGTCAAAAAGTCTTTTTCAGTATATGTTACAGAATTGGATGGCTGAATTTGAACAGATCCTTCGGGAATTGAGACTTGCCATCATTCAGGTCAACTCCAAGCGCTTGGACCTGTCCCTGATCAAAGGATTACCCAATTGGATCTCCTCAGCATTTTCCTTCTTTAAAGAATGGATGGGGGTGGGATTATGTGGAGATACACTTTGCTGTGGATTAGTGTTGCTTCTTTGGTTGGTCTGTAAGCTTAAGGCCCAAACTAGGAGAGACAAGGTGGTTATTGCCCAGGCGCTTGCAGCTCTAGAACATGGTGCTCCCCCTGATATATGGTTATCTATGCTTAGGCAATAGGTCGCTGGCCACTCAGCTCTTATATTCCCATGAGGCTAGTCTCATTGCACGGGATAGAGTGAGTGTGCTTCAGCAGCCCGAGAGAGTTGCAAGGCTAAGCACTGCAGTAGAAAGGCTCTGCGGCACATATGAGCCTATTCTAGGGAGACATGTCATCTTTCATGAAGGTTCAGTGTCCTAGTTCCCTTCCCCCAGGCAAAACGACACGGGAGCAGGTCAGGGTTGCTCTGGGTAAAAGCCTGTGAGCCTAAGAGCTAATCCTGTACATGGCTCCTTTACCTGCACACTGGGGATTTGACCTCTATCTCCACTCTCATTAATATGGGTGGCCTATTGCTCTTATTAAAAGAAAAGGGGGATCTGTGAGGAGCCGCCCTCACATTTGCCATTATAAGATGGCACTGACAGCTGTGTTCTAAGTGGTAAACATAGTCTGCACACATGCAGGGACAGTTTTCCCACCATGTGTTCTGCCTTTCCCGTGATGACAACTGGGCCGATGGGCTGCAGCCAATCAGGGAGTAATACATCCTAGGTGGAGGATAATTCTCCTTAAAAAGGGATGGGGTTTCGCCATTTGCGGGCTTGCTCTCTTGCACTCTGGCTCCTGAAGATGTAAGCAATAAAGCTTTGCCGCAGAAGATTCTGGTTTGTTGCGTCTTTCCTGGCCGGTCGTGAGAACGCGTCTAATAACAATTTTCCCACTAGGGTCCTCCTGTCATTTCACCATTTTCAACATGTTGCCAGCTGCTATAGTATCTTCAACAGAGACCTGGTGGAGGATGTTTGGAATCCAAACCATAACAGCTATTGAGGGAGAAAAAAATAACATTACTTTCATGAATTTAAAAATAAGAGCCACTGCTACCAGGAGCAAATTAAGTTATGTTGAGACACAGTCTGATGTAGTCCAGGTGGCTTCCAGTTGGTTGACATGGAGGATGAGATTGAAGCCTTGAACCTCTAGTTTCCACCTCTTATGTGGCTAGGATCATAATCAGTTATAGAAAAAACCCCCTAGGGTTTCTGGTATACTAGGTGGGCCCTTCCCCCACCAAGCTACATCACCAACGAGAGCCATCACCATCAGAGAAATTCTTGTTCTCCTTTCTTATTGTATCTAAAACATTTTGAATATAAGGTGGACTAAAGATGTGGAATGAATTTTAAAAGGCACTACTATTCCCTCCCTGTGTGTTTGTCTAAACACTCGCCTATGGGCCCAGGTAATGAAAAAGTTCATATAGTATTATATGTGGGTATGTCTATTGTGGAAGTTATCAGAACTTAACCCTTGGACACATCAGGGTACTACATCATCAGGTGAGAACTTAAGGGACACCTATTTGCAATCCTTATAAAAATCTAGGTGTTGATAGTTCTATCAACACATGTAATGGAATTACCTTGTGGCCATAAAGGAAATTCCATACTTCGTACTTGAATCTTATTTTACATAGAACCCTCCTTTCCAGGCTTAGACATAAAATAGAGGCTCCTCTTGGCTGATCTATTATTGATCTCCTGTGGTTACTTATGGATTCTGAAGTCATTGAGTAATTTGAAACAGATCCATTGTGTGTTATACAAAGAGCCCAAACCTGTGATATGTTGTGTGGATTCCATGTTTCCTGGATGGAATTTGCGGCTTTTGACTGCTTGTACATTTCCTTCCTTCCAGTTCCCAAATATTTAGTTATTATCTGCTGAGCCAAACAACATTTTTATGAATACTTCCATTCAGTTGTACTGACACTGCTGCTTTCAATGTTCACGTACGTAGCTTCCAAGTATCTCACCTCGTGGGCAACTCATGAGCATTCCTACTGAGTTTACTGCGTTGTCCTGACTGTGTGACATTTGAATGATTTTGATTATATGTATCCATATTTAGGCAAACTCTTATTGCTTCACTTTCCACCTTAGAAGAAGGGGAATGTTCGTTGAATAGTCTTGCATTTTAGCGGAAAACACCTTTAAGGAAATATTTGACATCCAAAATACTTTGACACACAGTGTGTAGGCCATGACACATTTTCTGCTGTCAATTGGACAGCACCATGAAACGTGGTAGGTCAATGGGTTTACATATGTTCTGTTGAAAGCTTGCAAGTTTCCAGGTCGTTTACAAACACAGGGACGCTGAGGTGTTTCATAATGAGTTACAGCTAACTGCATGTCTTAAATTAGTGAGAAGTCATTCTCTTAAAGTTTTGCTGACCAAAAGTCTGAAACCAGAGTACTCAGAGGGCAATGTTTGCTCTGCAGCTCCTGGGCAGACATGAACCTTGCCCCTTCACATTGGTTCAGTGGTAGATCCAGGCTTTCCTGTCTTGTCCACATGACCCAGAGTCTGTCTGGTTCCTTATTATGTTTTCTGCACACCTTGTCTCACTTAAAGGGCACATGCCACTGAATTCAGCATCAACTTGGATACATAATTACACAGTCAGAAGTGCTTTTACCAAAAAGGTCACACACACAAGTTTTGGGGCTCAGAATGTGTGCCCATTTTCTTAAGAGCCACTATTTAAACTCATCAAACACTAAGGTTTTATCATTAAATGTTTCTTTTTTGGTACATGTAAATTATATTATTTCTTTCCCTCCTTTTATTTTTAAGTGTGTGTGTGTGTGTGTGTGTGTGTGTGTGTGTGTAGATGCCACGGAGGTTAGAAAGCAGCTTTGGCTCCCTGGGAGCTAGAGTTACGACAGTTGTGAGCTGCTAGATGTGGGTGCTGGGAATCAAACTTGGGTGTTCCGCTTGAGCAGTGTGTGCTTGTCGCCACTGAGGCTTCTCTCCAGCCCCAAACAACGTCATTCATGACAGCAATTTCACTTTCTCTGCCATGTAACCCCTGAATTCAGCAAAATAAAGATGATGTTGAACAAAGCCAGGAAGCTGGTTTTCCTGAGGAAGTTTAGCTTGATAACAACCGTTTACTCCTAGGGATGCTCCCTCACACAATTTGAGAGTGCAAAGCTCCCTTTATGAACACATGAATGTTGCTTTAGACAAATGAGTTTTGGAACCAACCAGAAGCTTCCTTAAAGCTGAGTCTTCACATTTGCAATTCAGAGGTAGTCACCACTAGATGGCAGTCTTGGATCATCAGGGAAGGCCGAACCCCTCAGTAGTTTTTAAAAGATGGCTCAGAGACCATTATTAAGACAGTTTGTGCTTCCTTTTACATATGACAATATCTAAAATGCTCATGCATTTGTATGCATATGAACACATAATATGCTACAAAAAACTAAAGTGGAGTGAAAAATTCAAGAAAAACAGAATTCCTAGACATTGTGAGACACATTTTTAGTTTTTTAAATTTTAGATAAAAGATGAAATTATAAATCCAGACTGCTTTACATGTGTATATAATATAGTATACATTTACATTGTACTTCTTTCAGGAGTTTTCAGAGACTCTGAGGCCTGGTGCCAGGGTTCCCATGGATGAGTGTCATTTGTGGGGACACACAGAGTAAATGCTGAAGGATCTAGAAAGAGCAGTAAAGTCTCATGGGAAGGCACAGTGGCTCATACTCTTGACCAAACACACATAGGGAGGTGAAGGAATGAGGCAGTGTGGAAAGGGAAGGAACCAATACGCAGCAGTAGTTACTGATACAGGAAGGATTGCTGCAACCCTAGGTAGGAAGTTCAAAGTCAGAAGTTGCTGAGATGTACCACTCACAGATTGGGTGGGGTCTTCTGTGGAATTCTCACTTTTAACACTGTACTAAGTTGTCACCCATCTCACTATGTCACCGTGAACAATTCCCCGATGACCAACAATTCCCCTGTTTCTTATGACCACAAGAGCAAGTCACCAGGGACCTTATAATTTTTTAACTATTCTATTTTGGTCTCATCCTTTGAGAACAGGTTCTAGGTCCAGGGACTTCTACTGCTGTTGAATACTACACATAACTGATTTGTAGCCAACCCAGGAAGTCATAAGTGCAAAGGAAGATGGCTTGGAACTATGGTTCTTAACTTGACTTTGGCTAATACAAAATTATGTTTCTGCTAGAGATTTCTTGAATGTAAGCCTGTGTCTTTTATACATGAATTTTGGTGATGATACATGTTCAGGTGGGGCTCTGTCTTCCCCAATATTTTGTGATTTAATTTAGATTGCATTCATATATGTATATGATTTAGGAAGCATTTTCTGTTTACATACTATCCTTTTTAAAAGGTCCTTAATTTTAGCTGTCTCTCCCCATATTACCTTCCTTGTTTCCTTCTTCCATGCTCTTCTCCACTTGATCCTCCCATTCAGTACCCCTCAGGAATTATCTATTCTATGTCCCTTTCCTAGGTTTGCTTGCTACAGTAGTCTGGTCTGGCATCTGTGGTCTCTTAGAGCCTGCAGCGCATCTGTCCAGGCCCTTCTGGCTTTTAGTATTTCCATGAAGAATTCAGGAGTTGAGAGGCAGGGAGGAAAGAAGGCTGCAGCAGATGGTCTGCTATAGAGCTGGTGATGAGACTGGGAGATTGTATTTGGAGATGAGGGAGAATGATTGCACTGAGTCTACCAGCTTCCCTGGCCTGAATCTTAAATTTTTTTAAAAAAAGAGATGACAAATTTCTATCCATGTACACCTTGGATTGATGTGTGTGCAGTATAGTCTTGGAATTGATATTTTGAAAAGGCATCTGAGGTACTGTGATTGTGAAGCCAAGATTGAGCCCAATGATGGAAACTCTTCTTCCTGGGACCGTCATCACACAATCAGCAAAATATCCGAACGCTGGTAGTCACATAGCTGTTTGCAAGATGCTTCACAAGTGTGTGTTCCCTGATTTCAGTTCTCTTTGAACTGAATTGCTAACTTTTATAACAATAACACTCCCACCCTCAAACCTAAATAGAGAATGCTTTGATGTGCAGTGGAACTGAGAGTGCTGTAAAATAACTTTTATGTTACTGCCGTCTAGGAGGCTTATTCCTGAATAAACGCATACTTTCTAGCTCTCTCTGAACTCTGGCTGGCTGGTTCAACTCAGCTGTTTTGGCCCAATCTCCTCTTCAAGCTGACTGATTTAAATGGGCTTTTCTCAGGTTCTGACTGAATTGCTCTGCTTGGCTTCAAATTAACTCCAACAATCTGTGCTAATCTTAATTAACTCCAACAATCTGTGCTAATCTTAATTAACTCCAACAATCTGTGCTAATCTTAATTAACTCCAACAATCTGTGCTAATCTTAATTAACTCCAACAATCTGTGCTAATCTTCTGGCTCCTTCTCATTCTCTGGCTCATTCTATCTTCACTTGCAATCTCAGTCTCTCTCTCTCTCTCTCTCTCTCTCTCTCTCTCTCTCTCTCTCTCCCTCCCTCCCTCCCTCCCTTCCTCCCTCCCTCCCTCCTCTTTCCTTTCTGTCTCATGAGAGTTGCACTGGGCATATCTTATCTCTGACTCATTCTGTCAAATCTTTCTCTGATTCATCATTTTGTCTGCCCCTCAATTAGACGTCACTTTTTAAACATGGCTGATTCCTTCTGCAAACTAATCTTACCTCCATTATTTGAGATTAAAGGTGTGTACTAAGGGAATTCCTGTATTCCAGCCAGAGGGATTAAAGATGTGCTTGTATTCCAGCTAGATCACACTGAACTAGGAGGGCTTTGGATGTGATCACTTGTCAGAGCAGCTGTGTGGCTATTAAAAATTCCTCTACAAAGTACAATTTGGGAAAAATGTTTTTGAGTATTACAGGTGTTTATTGTCAAACATGGGATTATATTTCTTTTTTCTTTTTAAAAAATATTTATTTATTTAATATATGTAAGTACACTGTAGCTGTTTTTAGACACACCATAAGAGCATGTCTGATTCATTACAGATGGTTGGGAGCCACCATGTGGTTGCTGGGATTTGAATTCAGGACCTCCAGGAGAGCAGTCAGTGCTCTTAACCACTGAGCCAACTCTAGAGCTCTCACTCTGGCTCTGCTTGTTGTAGCTATCTTCAGACATCCAGAAGAGGGCATCAGATCTCATTACAGATGGTTGTAAGCTACCACGTGGTTGCTGGGATTTGAACTCAGGACCTTCGGAAGACCAGTCAGTGCTCTTAACAGCTGAGCCATCTCTCCAGCCCAGAATTATATTTCTAATCTTTTGTTTTGAACATTGGCATTCAGAGTAAGTATGGAGGTGATCTATGATGTACTTCATCCTTTCACTGATGTACACGTATCCTAAAATGATTAGGCACAAAGTGGTTATAAAATATCCAGATTCATCAATGTTGCTCAAAATGCAAACATTAGCAAGGTATGTTGATGAATGCCTGCCATCCCTGACCTACGAATGCTGAAACAGGAGGATCAGGACTTTAATGTCATCTGGACTACATAGCGAGACTTTATGTCAGGAAGGAAAAAGGAGGAAACTAAGAAAGGAGATAACATTTGAAATGAAATGTTAAATGAAAACCTGAGTTGTTTGAGATGAGTGTAAGAACACAGTGAGTTAACAATGCTTATCTGTATAAACTCAACAGTTACAGATAATAAAAAATTCCCCATGTAGATCCTTTTGTAACAGTAGAGTATCATTGGAGCACCCATCTTTGGGTGAATAGTTTAGTGACTGCATTCCTGTCTGGCCCAAAATCCCATGTTTCAGTCACTGCAGTTGTCTTTGCAGCGTCAACTGAAGCTATGTTCATTCTGGTTCACATTTATTTAGAGTAGTTTTGCAGACAAGTCTGTTAAAGGCTGAAACAAATATGTGCAGAGCTGTTCTTGTTTGAATGATTGTGGTTATTCATTTACACTACATGATGTCTGTATTGTGTGCAAATGTGTTCATGGATGTGTTGCCTGTTTTGTGTGTGAATATGATCATGTATGTGTGTGTTTATGTGTGTAGGGGCAGAGGTTGATGTGGGGTGACCTCTTCAATCACTCTTCCACCTTCTTTTTCTTTTTTCTTTTATTAGATATTTCCTTTATTTACATTTCAAGTGTTATCCCCTTTCTTAGTTTCCCCTCCAAAAACCCCCATCCTCTCCCCACTCCCCAACCCACCCACTCCTGCTTCCTGGCCCAGGCATTCCCCTATACTGGAGCATAGAACCTTCATAAGACCAAGGGCCTTCCCTCCCATTGATGACCGACTAGACCATCCTTGGCTACATATGCAACTAGAGCCATGAGTCTCTCCATGCATTTTCTTTGATTGGTTCCACTTTCTTCTTTGAATCAGGATCACTCTCTGAAGCTGGAGGTTGCTAATTACTTATACTGGTTGGTCAACAAATGGTGTGGACCCTTCTGTCAGTGAACCCTTCTGTCAGGGATTGCAGGCAAAGTGCATTTTTAAGTGGGTGCTGGGAATCAGCTCAAGTCTTACTCTTGAATGACAACTCTTTAATGTCTGAGGCTCTTTAATGGCCAGGCTCTCACCTAGCTCCTGTTGGCAGCTTTGTGTTATATTTTTAAATAGAACTTGACATTGTTTGAGGCTAACAAAGAAAATCCACTCTAGAATTTCCTTTCATCTGGAAGCATTAATATGCAAAGTAGATTTGACCAATGCCTTTGTAGAAGATGACTATGAAGATTTTGTAACTCAAGGATAGGGTATAAGATTCCACAAATATCCTGTCCTTATGTATCCTTTTCCCCTGACTTTTGCCAAGCAGTGCAGAAGTTTCCGATCTTCCCAGAAATCCATTGAAGATGTGTATCTTTCTCCTTCTTCTAAGGAAATTGGGATTTGTCTTAGACCCTCACAGCCAGACTTGTGTCTTTAGACCCTAAGGAGCACCAGGTATTATGGATGAATAAAACACAGTAATTATCTTTCAAGGAGGATACCATGCAGAGAGAATTAAAGTATCTCCAGTATTACGCAGAACATCCCTAAGCAAACACTTATTTGATGTTTAGCTGAATGTGTGTGTAACTTGCTTGGCAAACTCTATGTGATAGCTTAAGAAAAAAAACTGTTCTGGCCCCCATTACTTACTTAATATTGTCCTTGAGTCTTAATATGCATATATTTGTATGCATAGTATGACATTTTCTTTATCTGTTCACCTGCTGATGGACACTTAGGTAGATGCCATATCTTGGATACTAGGAATGATGCTACAGTGCACAAGAGACTGTGTGGGAGTCAACCTTGCTCTTCTGACTTCCTCCTTTTTTAACGTTCAGACACAGCCAGAGATGCTGCTGCAATCTGAGTGTGGAATGTTCCCTTGTACATGCACATGTTTGAACATTTGATCCCCGTTTGGTGTGGTTCTGTTTGGGAAAGTGGAATCATTAAGATGTTGAGTATCATTAGAAGAAACATATCATTTTGCGTGTGTGTGTGTGTGTGTGTGTGTGTGTGTGTGTGTGTGTGTGTGTGTGTGTGCCTGTGTGCACTCGCATACCTGAGATGTTGAAGTTTTACAACCTGACCCCACTTCATCTTCACTCTCTGATTGCAGATGTGATCTGAACTGTTGCTACCTCTTTCTGGTCTCATTCTTTCTCTGCCATGGCAGATTGTATGCCCTCAGACTATGATCAAAAATAAACTATTGATCCTAAAAGTTTTTTTTTTTTTTTTTGCCAAGTATTTGTTCATGGCCATGAGCCAAGGAACCAAAAAGATACTTCTCTGAGAAAGCCCTGGGGATTTTATTTTTTGTTTAAGGGTTGGTAGCTGGATGCTAACTTTGAATTTACTTTCCCTGTGAGATAGTTGGTGAAATGTCAGGAAGTTTTAAAATATGCAGTAGGTCACATCTGCTTGTGGTATCAGAAATGGAGATTGTCCTTATTAGACATGACAACTTACTTTTTAGACATTTCAGGGTGAAGAAAGAAAAGCCAGAGTTCAAGATTTTCACAGCTTTTCTTAAAGATATTTTTGCCCAGATCTTACAAGTAATAATGTATAAAATTCCTATGATGACAATACAAACCTTTTAGAGAGGTTGAGTTAAATTATGTTACCAGTTACCATCTTTAAAAATGCTACTATAAAAGACACAGAAATAATGACCAAGGCTAGCCTTGAATTGATGCAAGGATTCTATTGAATGAGACATAGAAGCCAATGTGATCAGTTACAATGTTAGTTTTGGTTAAGGAGGTAAGCTTTTGGCTAATATTTAGAATGCTAGCAACAAGCGGATACTTAGATACCTACCAAAATGAGTTAGTCCAAGTGTCTGTCATGAATCAACACAATGAACCACCCTGTCTACAAGATGATAAAATGTGATTAACCACAAAAGAAAACTGAACATGGTTCAAAACCATGTGGAGAATGCTAGCACACCATCTCTGGTGCAAAGAGCTAGTGTGTTGCTTCCCAGGAGGCCAGCAGGGTGGCATCATTGCCTTGGTAGATTTCATGGTTTGGCCTGTGCTTCAGCCTCACAGGCTAGGAAACTAGATCTTGGCAGAACATAGAGAGCAGATCTGTCTCTCATGAGCCAGCTTGTTAAGTAAGCTCATGTGGCTGAAGAGCCCTTTTCCCCACGGCTGCTTCTTTCCCAGGACCATGACTTTCTCTGGATTCTGGAATGTTCCATGCTTTTGAATTCCTATGCATATGCTGGCATGCTTACTCTCTGCTATCACTCCTGCATCTACTTTAACCCGCACTTGCATCCTAAGCTTTGATGACCTCCACTTGCTCTTTTGCCCTTCAGGTTTCATTCCTCCCTCAGGGATGTTTTTATTGAACCATTATCATCTTTTGATCCAGGCCTCCAGTTCATGCCAGGTTCATGACTCCTCTCACACATGGCTTTACTCTTCCTATATTTATTTACTCAATGTCTAGTTTAAGATAATTCTGTGAAGACAGATACAACACTGATAATTGTATAATGGCTCCTAAGCTAAGTGAAGAACGATTCTTGCACATTAGTGCTTATTGGGGCTTTACTCAAATAGATAAGAAATAGAACCAGCTGAGATATCCACCAACAGATGAATGGATACAGAAAATGGAATGTATATATGGAACAGGATTTTATTTAGTTAAAAAAATGAAGTCAATTCATTTGTAGGAAAATGGATGGTAATGAAGATCATTATGTGAAATGAAATAAGCCCAACTTAGAGAGACTAAATAGGGGTGTGTGTGTATGAGTGAGTGTGTGTATGGGTGTGTGACTATATATGAGTGTGTGTATGTGATTGAGTATGTGTATGTGAGTGTGTGAGATTGTGAGTGAGTATGTGTGTCTATGCAGGTGTGTGTGAGAGTATGTGTGAGTGTGAGTGTGAATGTGTGTGTGAGTGTGTGTGTATGTATGTATGTCATGAAAGTAGAAAGTGATCTATGAGAGGAGAGGAATAGATTAAAAGTTGGGGGCAGGAAGGTAAGATGGGTAATAGAATCCACATGAAATGAAAGGAGAAGGAAAAACTGTTTGAGAGGAAAAAAAACAGTAAGATGTGGGAGGGAGGATGAGGGTGGTAGTAAGGGAAGGGGAATGAACAACAAAGCACAAATATAGTTTTGTACATATGTTCATATATATATATGTATGTATATATATATATATATGCCATAATGAAACCCAGTATTTTAAATGCTAACTTTAAAACCAATAAATAATAAAAAGCTAATGGTGAGAGCTATGCTCTCAACACTACAGATATTCTCACTTGATTGATACTAACCAGCAATACATACTTCCCTTTTGATATTTGTCAAGAGAGATTAATCCTGTGCTTCGTGTTTAGTGTGCTATCCTGTCCATATCCCTGCCCATATCCCAGACTTTATTATAGTTATATGCACATAAGGAACATCCATTACATTATTTCTGATGTTTGTAAGATAAATCAGTTATTCCAGCTGCTAAGACTGCGTTGAGCATCAGGTAAAGGCATGTGCAGATGCCACGCCCCAAGTCTGGCTCATGGAGCTATCCAATAAAAGCAAGTTCTCTTTCCTACTCTGTCCATCTCTACTTCAGGCAATGATGCATCTTCCTGGGGTATCATCCTGAGTGAAGTAACCCAATCACAAAGGAACTCGCACAATATGTACTCACTGATAAGTGGATATTAGTCCAGAAACTTAGGATACCCAAGATATAAGATACAACTTGCCAAACGCATGAAATTCAAGAAGAACGAAGACCAAAGTGTGGGCACTTTACCCTTTCTTAGAAATTGGAACAAAACACCCATGGAAGGAGTTACAGAGACAAAATTTGGAGCTGTGTCGAAAGGATGGACCATCTAGCGATTGCCATATGCAGGGATCCATCCCATAATCAGCTTCCAAATGCTGACACCATTGCATACACTAGCAAGATTTTGCTGAAAGGACCCAGATATAGCTCTCTCTTGTGAGACTATGCCGGGGCCTAGCAAACACAGAAGTGGATGATCACAGTCAGCTATTGGATGGGTCACACGGCCCCCAATGGAGGAGCTAGAGAAATTACCCAAGGAGCTAAAGGGAACTGCAACCCTATAGGTGGAACAACAATATGAACTAACCAGTACCCGGGAGCTCTTGTCTTTAGCTGCATATGTATCAAAAGATGGCCTAGTGGGCCATCACTGCAAAGAGAGGCCCATTGGACTTGTAAACTTTATATGCCCCAGTACAGGGAAACACCAGGGCCAAAAAGGGGGAGTGGGTGGGTAGGGGATTGGGGGGGTGGGTATGGGGGACCTTTGGGATAGCATTGAAAATGTAAACGAGGAAAATACCTAATAAAAAAAATGATGCTGGGCTGGTGAGATGGCTCAGTGGGTAAGAGCACCCGACTGCTCTTCTGAAGGTCCAGAGTTCAAATCCCAGCAACCACATGGTGGCTCACAACCATCCCTAACAAGATCTGACTCCCTCTTCTGGTGTGTCTGAAGACAGCTACAGTGTACTTACATATAAATAAATAAATCTTTAAAAAAAAAATGATGCATCTTCCTGGATAACAGAGTGAATTTCCTCCTTCCTTGGATGTTTTGAACACAATACATTTTCTTAATCATCTCTGCAGTGCCTTCCATTGGAAAGTGCAGTGAGGTTGAAATAACCTGCCTCGAATCCAGCTTTATACAGCTCCTCATTGTTTCCATTTTCAGACATTGATTGTCGAGGTCTTGGTCTTCAGTTCCTTTGAGTTATTTTATTTGTGGGTCTCAATTATACCATTTAGCTCTCTGCAACCCAAAGGCAAAGAAGGCCAATCTTTGGTTTTCTTGTCTCTTCTGCCAACTAAAGATGGACATGTTTCACAGCGTTTGAGCATAGCATGCTTCAAATTTTCTTTGATGGCTTTGTAGAGAACATTACCAATTCATCTGGTGTTTTTAGTTATATATTTGTATATGCATATATTTATCTACTTATTTAGATAGAGTCTCATGTAGTCCAAGCTGGCCTCAAATTTGCAATGTAACAGAGGATCTTTCTTCCTTTAACTTAAATGCTGAGATTAATGTCTGACCACTTTAGGTAGCATGTGTTGAACTGCCTAGACCTGAGTTTGGGGTCCTCTTAAAGGGAAAATTCTGGATCATGTCTATTCTTATATTTTATTAATAAGGAAAGCACAAAGTTTCATTTTTTGAGATTTTTATAATTTAGTCCTAAGATTTAACTGAGTAATGCACAAGTCAATGTAAAGCTACCATGAGGCATATATACAGGACGAGAAATTAAGTGACAGGATACAAAAGATAACAAATACTTATGGGGCAAGCCACTGACACAGATGTGTTGAGTGGGAGGGTAGAGTTCTCAGATCCTTCTGACTCTACCACAGCCCACATGATACTGTGGGAGGGAGGTTGGTGACTGGGAGCCATTGCCTCTGCAGTCTTTGTATTACCTAGGCTTCTGGTGTATGTGAGGAAGGTAGTTTCTCAGACCCTTGCATTATGCTCGGGCCTCTTAAGATCCTATAGGCCCAGTGTGTCAGGAATGTGATTAAATTTTAATGGGGATGGATCCCCGGGATCCATCCCATAATCAGCCACGAAACCCAGACACTATTGTATACACCAGAAAGATTTTGCTGAAGTGACCCTGTTGTAGCTGTCTCGTAAGAAGCTATGCCAGTGCCTGGCAAACACAGAAGTGGATGCTCACAGTCATCTATTGGATGGAACACAGGGCCCCCAATGGAGAAGCTAGAGAAAGCACCCAAGGAGCTGAAGGGGTCTGCAACTCTATAGGTGGAACAACAATATGAACTAACCAGTACCCCGGAGCTCGTGTCTCTAGCTGCATATGAATCAGAAGATGGCCTAGTTGGCCATCACTGGGAAGAGAGACCCCTTGGTGTTGCAAACTTTATATGCCCCAGTACAGGGGAATACCAGGGCCAAGAAGTGGGAGTGGGTGGTTAGGGGAGCAGGATGGAGGGAAGGTTTAGGGAACTTTCAGGATAGCATTTGAAATGTATATAAAGAAAATATCTAATAAAAAAAATAAAAAAATAATGGGGATAAGTAAATGTTTCTACAGATAATGTGTGAGTGATAATAGTACCTTATACTTAGCAAAACACTAAAAAAGACCAACAACCCTTCATTTATTGCTTCTAACCACTTTGTACAATTTCATTAGACCCAAATGTCAAAGTTATTCAAACACCAGTGCCAAAATGGATCACATTGTTTGACAGTTTCAAAAATCTAACTCTACTAGGTGATGTCCCCAACCTTTGGGTGCAGGCCTTCAAACTACCGTTTTCTCTGGAAAAACTCTCCAAAACACACACCCTCAAAAGAGTGGAATATTAATTTCCCAATCACTTCTCAATCCAAAGTGCTCTTGTGTGTCCCTTATTTGATGTAGGAAGTCTTTATAAAACCCTCTAACACTCAAGAATGATTTTTATACTTCTTGGTCAAGCTTTCTTTGCAGTCTTATGTGCTCATTGTGTGTGCACAGGCCCCTGAAGCAAACTCCTTATGAACAGGACACTCCATGTTAAACGTCTGGTCTACTTTAGATAGGTACTCTTATCAGTCACCATTATCTGTAGGAACATTTAGTTATTCCCATTAAAATTTAATAACGGGTCTGTTGGAGCCCCTGAGTCACACTTGTCCAAGAAGGTTGACCTTTGCTTCTGGGAAAGTGACCTGTGAGGGATTTAATTTTAGTTGTTTCAAGCTTGGCTTTTGTCTTTTCTTTTTTAAAAACAGCATCTCACTTTATAGTCCAGCCTGATATAGAACTTGATATGTAGAGCAGATTGGCTTTGAGTTTATGGTAATCCTTCTGCTCAGCTTTTGAAGTGTTGGAATTACAGCTGTGAGGTAGATCTAGCTGGGACAGACGTTATAACCTTTGAACATCCTGATTGCTCAGAGTATCTTTCAGAGAGTTGTTATCTTGGATAGAAAAAAATTTTGGATAAAAGAAAAATGGTAAATTAGACCTTGTGGAGTTTAAGAGGTTTGGCTCTGGGATATGAATGTGACGAGAACAAAGAGGCAAATGACAGTGTGGAAGGAAATATTTACAAGGTGTGATGACTAATGTTGTTGACTTGACAAATCTTGGAAGAGGCAACTTCAGTTGAGGAATTACCTCCATCAAATTGGCCTGTGGCCAGGTCTGTGGCTGAAGTTTTTTGATTGCTAATTGGTGAAGAGAGGGCAACCTACTGTGGGCAGTACCACAGATAAGCTAGAAAGTAACATACCCTCATGGTTTCTCCTTCAAGTTCCTGTCTTGTGTTCCTGCCCAGGCTTCTCTTAACAACAGGCTGCATAGAACCAGTAAGAAGACCAAACCCTTTCCTCCCCAAGGTGCTATTGGTCATAGCATTTATCTCAGCAAGAGAAAAGCAACTAGAACAGAAGGCAAATATAAAACACATGTTTGTATCTAGAACATATAAGGAGCTTTTAAATGTGACTAAAAGGTCTGTTAGGAAGGAGGAAAAGACTGAACAAACGTTTTGTGAAGGAGATGTAAAGATCTCAAATAAGCAAGCATATGAGAAGGTGTCCATCACAAGTGTTAGGAAAATGGCAGTTGAAACCACAGTGGGATTCTATTCCATCCGTACCAGGACAGCCAAGCACGGTGACAACGCCAGGTGTGGGCAAAGATTCAGAGACTTCACAACACCCTCTGTTACTTGTGATATAAACTGGTCCAGCGACTCGGAAAACATTTGTTGCAGCAGCTTCTCATCAATCAAACCTTGCAATTACTGTAGAACCCAGCAACTGCACTTTTGGATGTTTGCTGCAAAGAAATGAGAACACATGTTTTGAAACAAGCTCCTGTTAATGGATAGTCATGGAAGCTTTGTTTATAGTAGGCTAAGCAGGAATCAGGCATCTTTCCTCAGGTGAGTGGTGTATACATGGGCAGCTGACCATAGAATGCTACTCAGCACGATGAGATGGGAGACGGGATCTCCAAGGTGTCACGCTGAGTGAAAAGAGCCAGTTTCAAAGGGTTGCATGTTGCACAATTCACTTATATAAGATTTTAGAAATGTTGGAAGTTTAGAAGTAAAAATAAGCTGGTGGTTGTCAGTGGCTGGAGGGTGAGAAGGGATGTGGTAAGAGAGTCTAAAGTTTCAAAGCAACATGATTGACACTTGTGGTGTAGAGGCTCTTCAGTGTCCTGACTGTGGGAGTATATACACATGCCCAGATAACAAAATCATAGAGTACCGCACTCACACACACGCACTCACACACACACACACACACACACACACACACACACACACACACACACACACACTCTAAAACAGGAAAGACCATTGATCTTTGGCTTGTCAATAACAACATCATGGCTATGACATCATACTTTGATGGAGGTAATTCCTCAACTGAAGTTGCCTCTTTCAAGATTTGTCAAGTCAACAACATTAGCCATCACACCTTGTAAATCTTTCCTTCCACTTTTCCAGTATAAGAGGGAACTCTCTGTATTGTGCAGTTTTTTTACACAAGTTTTTCTTGTGTGTTATAGACATATTAATATACATTTCAATGAAAATGTTCAACTTTACTCACATTGATCTGAGCTTCCAAAATTTTTAATGTATTTTGTTATTTATGGATTTATACTTATTCTTAGATATTCTATTCAGTTCTACTCTCTCCATTGATCTTCTCTTTAGTTCCTCTTAAAAATATACACACACATATGTATATTTATATATACATACATTTATATGTATATATAGTCTCTTAAAATTACACACACATATGTATATATACACATATGTTTATAATTTTAAGAGAATTTATATATACACATATATGTATATAAAATTATATATATATTGATGGTTTGTATATGCTTAGGCTAGGAAGTGGCAATATTAGGAGGTGTGGCCTTGTTGGAATAGGTATGTCATTGTAGGTGTAGCCTTTAAGACCCTCATCCTAGCTGCCTGGAAGTCAGTATTCTGCTAGCAGCCATCAGACAAAGATGTATACCTCTCAGCTGCTCCTATACCATGCCTGCCTGGATGCTGCCATGTTCCTATATTGGTGATAATGGACTAGACCTCTGAACCTGAAAACTAGCCCTAATTAAGTGTTACCCTTATAAGAGTTGCCTTGGTCATGGTGTCTTTTCACAGAAGTAAAACCCTAACTAAGATAGAAGTTGGTACCAGGGACTGGGGTATTGCTGTGATAGGCCTGACCATGCTTTTGTCTGGAAGAATGTGGATTTTGGGACTTTGGGCTTAATGGGTTATCCTAGTAAGAATATGAAAGACTTTGTTGCTGAGACTGATGTAAACTGTGCAGACCTGGCCCAAGAGAATTTAGTGGAGAAGAATTTCAGTATGTGGTATTTTGGTGAAGAATGTGGCTGCTTTTTGCCCTTGTCTGAAGAATCTACCTGAGGCTAAGGTAAAGAGATTTATATTAATTGTCTTAACAAAGGAAATCTCAAAAAATCCCAGCAGAAACATTGTTTTCTGGTTAAGTTTGATGAAGAGCATTTTGAACAAGCATAGCAAGCTCCTTAGAAAGGAAAAATATAAAATAATGGTTTCTAGTATTAAAGAGGGACCAGGAAGTGAAATAGAGCTGAGTTTTGTGTTCCAGGATATTAAATTCAATTAAGGAAGTGGTGACCTTTGGGCAAGATCTGACCCAGGTAAGTTTAGGACCAGGTGTAGTAGTGCAGGTCTTTAATTGCAGGAGACTGGGCATGCAGATCTGAGTTCAAGGCCAGCCTGGGACAAGGCAAGTTTTAGATCCAGACGTAGCGGTACATACCTTTAATTCCAGCATGTAGGAGACAGGTATGAATTCAAAGTCAATCTACAGAGCAAGTTTTAGGACAGTTAAGCTTAGTCAGTGAAGGAGTTGGAAAACAGGAAGCTGGTTATAATATAATATAACAAGGAGTCCATGTTCTAGCCCCAGGAAGCAACAGAACTTAGCATCTTTGATCATTTGGATTTATAGTCAAAGGAGAAGGAGAGTACTGGAACAATTGATGCTGGTTAGCTGGATCTACGAACTTAGTGGTGATGAAGAAGAGACCAGCGTCACTGAGGTGAAATCTTCTGTGAAGTGTTTTCTGATAGCACAAAGAAGCTGTGTTCCAGAGGTAGCCAAGGTTATAGCTGAGGCTCAGCACTGTGGGAGATCATGGAAGGCCATTGGTGAATGTGCGGACTCAGTTGCAGTCGATGGCCCAAGACTGAAGGGGTCATGCAAAAGATTTCAGGCTTGGCACCATGAAGAGAGCCTATGAGAGACTTTTAGTGAAGTCTAGTTGCAGCAGAAGAATCTAGTGTATTGTAGATGCTAGTACCATGGGATAATCACCAAGAATAGCAGCAGCAGTGGAGTGGAGTCAACCAGAGCCTAGAGTGCCACAGAAGGCAGAGCTGGAAAAGTGACACCAGCCCTTTGGTGGTGCCCAGAAGATCATGTGTGGATCCCAGACATTGAAAGAAGTTGCTTTGGAGACTCCAAGATGTTTGAGATGCCAGAGCCTTGGTCTATCTGCTAAGGAAAGCTGCTAACAGGGAGTGGAACCAGCTCAGGAGAAAGAAGTTTGTTATAGTCAACAAAGATGGAAAAGGAGTTGGTGATCTGAAGACAACTTTGACATCAGACAAGGAGATGCTGAGTTTGGAGTTTGTCCAGCTGGTTTCCTGTCTTGCTTTGGGGATTGCAGTTACATGATTGGATGAATCTCAGAAGAGAGCTTGAACTTTGGACTTTTAATATTATTGAGACTGCTATAGACTATGGGGATTTTGGAAGTTGGACTAAATGTATTTTGCATTATGGTATGTTTAGGTATAGTCCCAATAGACTCATATTTTTGAAAAGTCTATGGGGGCCAGGGAGTGGAACATGATGGTTTGAATATGCTTGGCCCAGGGAGTGGCACTATTAGGAAGTCTGGCCTTGTTGGAGTAGGTGTTTCACTGTGGACAAGGGTTTAATACCCTAGGTTTAGCTGCCTGGAAGTCAGTCTTCTCTTAGAGGCCTGCATACAAAGATGTAGACCTCTCACCTCCTCCAGTACCATGCCTGCCTGATAATGGGATACAGGTTGTTAAAGGAAATAAAATCTTTCCTCCCAAATTGTTTTTGGTCATGGTGTTTTATGACAGCAATAGAAACCCTAACTAAGACTGCAAGCGTTCCACCGTGGAGCCACATTCCAAGGCTTTTCAAATGAACAGCTTACTTATTTATTTTTGAATGAAGGTTGGCAAGGGATTCATCAGCCAGAATGTTATTTATGTTAGGGGAATTTCCTTTAGAACCTCAGTGATGTTCCACAATATCCTACTTAACTTGGATGACTCAAATGAATCTCTTAGCTAGGCTATTGAAAGTTTGTTTGAAATCCCTCACTTTTACAAATCTTGTGTTGACTTGTTTCCAGAAGCACCCTTCTCCCAGAGGTGTTCTTTAATACTTTGGCAGTTTGATTTTTCTGAGACATACATGATTCTTTTTCCTTGAGCCCCTACCCCATCCCTCCCATAATCTCACATTTCTTGATATTTACCTACAGGCTACTTTTAAAATCCACCTATTGTCCTCTTGTATAACCTCACAGCTTTGGAAAGCTTTGCATCATTCTTGAGAGTTGCAAGCAGAATTCTAGCCATACATTTCAGCCTGAGCAGCAGGTATCAGCCACAGAGAAAGGGCCCGGGTCCTTACAGTGTTGTGCTGGGTGCTGTGATTATGATTTTGCTGGAGGTGATCCTTGCTTTGCATCCATCATTGCAGTGACGAGGAAATTGACTCTAGGTTAAGCTTTGAAAGATAAGGATTTTGGGAGTTTGGGAAGATCAAGACATCTGAGGATGGAACAAACATATGAATAAAATTTATCCAAGCATCACAATCTGAAAACGACGACACAGTAACGATAAATCACTCTGTGTTTTTCTTTGACATGGAACAGTTAAGAACATTCAAGAGGGATAAATAAACTTTACTGAGAATTGGATAATAAAGTCTGGAATGCTTTTGAAAGAAACAGATGTGATGATTAATGGTGGTAAGATGGAGTGATGAACTGCTCAAACCAGACACCAGCCAAACAACACCTAACGAATTGCTTTGGACATAGATGAATACAGTAAAGGCAATATGATGTTTTCTTGGATTGATAAGAATTTCTACAAAGTTTGTGTGTTGGTTCTGTAATGTAAACAACGATACTCTCTGCCAAGTTCTATGCCCTTTAACTTTAGAACTTGTTCAGTATAGGCAGTTGGGACATATGTTTATTTCTGAAACTCGTAGCACTTATCTTTTGACTAATAGAGTTTTGATTTTCAAACCACAGAACTGTGCATTTTCTGTGTAGTTTCTCCTCTGTGCCTGAAAACCACAGAGAACATGTCTCATGAGTAGTTTGGAAACAACTGAGCTTTCTTTGACTTATGGACTGTGAGAAACTCTTAGGGCTGGCATTGGGTTGTGGGTTTGTTGCGATTTTCTTTTGCTTTCTCACTGCAACGGCATGTTCCCTGGTAACCACTCTTCCTACCCCCGAGCACTTTCTGGGGACAGGCAGGATTCCAGGAAGTACCAACTCTGATAGTGATGGATGAGTGAGTGCCAGACAGTTGGCTGTTGGGTCACTGTTCTCAAAATAGAGTTCTTGGAACATTCTGTGCCAAAGAAGGTGCTCACTTGCTCAAGAGATTCTTTGAAAGTCACTTTCTCTCTTTCATTGCACTCTTGTCTCCTAAAAGGACTCATGGTATCACTCAAAAAAGGTGTCATAAAAAAGAGTATTAAAACAGATATAGATAATTACAGCCCGTAAAGATCCAGTGGGCATTAGAAAACAACCAGACCAAACTGTGGGTCTTAGCATGTGGAATGTCTGGGCTTGGCAGTTCTGTTGAAGGACCTTCTCTATTGCAGAATGCTGAAAAGCATCTCTGCTTCTCCCCAGTAGAAGGCAGTAGACGCCTCCAGTTGTAAACCTATCTCCAGATACCGTCAAGTATCTCTTAGAGGAAAAGTTGCCCTTGGTTGAGAATATCTGCTTTAGATTAACAGGACAATATCAGATACTGTACTGCAATCATGTCGTCTCTCCTGAAATCATAAAACTCCAGAGATTCTGAGTCTCAGTATTTCACTATGGTGCTTAGCTGCCATGCTGCCTGTTTGCAGAGCATTGTGATGGTAGACATAGCAGTGAGCTGCATCTGGAATTCAAACCTGGATGCCACTTACAGGCTGTGTGGTACTCGAGTCTCGATATCTATACCTGTAAAGTGGAATAATAGCGCTATTTGCGAGGAGTTACCGACATGGCTCCTGAAGTAGGTCCACAATGTCTGGTATGTAGTAAGTGCTCTATAAATCGTAGACAGTTGGGGCTGGGTTTTTGGTTTGTTTGTCTTATTTCTCCATCCTGAGTCATGGTTCGAGTAAGTGAAGGGAGATTTGTTGGGTGGAGAGGCAGATCTACGTACCATTAACAACAGGCTTCCTAAGGGTTTAGTCTTGCTTCTGGAAAGGTTTCAGTGTCTTCAGATACTCAATTAACTCTAAGACTGAAAACATGTAGAATGGAATAAATTGAAAATACAAGGGCAAGAGGAATACAGGGGTTTAAAGGGTCTAAATGACTTGGGCGGTGAGATAATAGGAAAAAGCCTACCAGAGAGATATTTTCACTACTGACCATGAGCATAGTGGACTGTGAGTGAGTCCAGATGTGCGGGGGGTGGGGTGGGGGTGGGGAGGAAGGAGCTCAGTCCTCACCTGAGGTTTCCTGTATCACAAAGCTCTGTTCTAGGGATATAAATACAAACCACCCCCATAAGGACAAATTCAATGAGAGACATGCTTACTATGGCTTTAGAAATGGCATTGCAATGTGCTCAGGGTGCTTGGGGTATGACTCTGAAAAATACAAATCTAATAATAAAGCAACCCGTTAGCCCAAAAGCAGAGATTGTGACATTTATAAGCAACTCACTAAGTGAAACCATTGGTCAAGGGAAGCTTGTTTAGAAATAACTGTAAATAGAAGATCATAAGAGTTAGAAAGCTTTAAATTTTCATTCCTGGAACCAGGCAGCTAGTGCTTGAGCAAAATAACTTTAGTACATGCAAGGGCATTTCCACTTAGGATAAGAAAGCCTTTAGTTCATATGTTTTGTAGAGAAGAATTTTGAATTCATTGGATTCCTGTTTCAGTTATTATAAACAAGTAGGAGACAAGAGGATCTCTTCCAATGGGAAATACTCAAATTTGAAGGGATTAAAATGTCTGTAATGAACTTGTATAATCATTACAGGAAATCACAGCCTCACTTTCTTATGTTAGAAAATGTCCTCCTGCCATTGAAAATATAGTAGTGTCTCAGGATGAATGTCTTGGGACACTTGTAAGGTGCAAAACTTCCTGCTTTATTCTGCTTTGTTGAAGGTTTAGTAGGACCCCTGACCATCATATGGAGGAAAGAACAAAGTGCTGTGCTGTGAACTGAAGGATGAGCGCCAAACCGTGTGCCAGCTTACTGACAGAGTTGCACAAAACATTTACAACTGGACAAGTGCTTAAAATCACCCAAGGACAATGTCGGAAGCTACAAGAAAGAGACAGTCTTGTTTTGGAACTTACTGTTCCCAGCAGGCTTCAGATAACTAATGTCTGGAGGCATCTTGTGTCTATTATTGAGATAGCCAGAATCCTTTCTAGTATATAAAATGCAGCTGGACCTGTGTCTGTCTATTAGGGCTTCTATAACAAAAATATGGCACACAAAGTGATTTAAACACTACTTTTTTTTCTTTTTTTGTCACTGTGCAGAGTCTGGAAGTTTCTCTCTTTGGCATGCAGGCTACCACTGCTGCTTTGCCCTTACAGAGCTTTTTCTTTGTGCATGTTCAAGTTCTTCCTATTTGTCCAACACAATTGTTGTTCTTTCACTTATGACCTTGTTTGCTAATTACCTTCTTAAATACCCATACCCAAATAAAGTCAGTGTCAGCAGACAAATTCTAGGAAGGCTGCACAACAATGGCCTTCCTCCATTGAGATGCTGGTGGGGCCTTGGGGCCTGTGAGATAGTTCATAGGCTGAGCTCCAGCTGAGCCAGAGGAGAAGCTACATCCTCCTCCTGCACCCTGTCCAGACAGGCTGACCATGGGAAGAAGGGTTTAAAGTTCCAGGTAAGTTTCAACTAAGTTTTGTGCCATTTAGTAGATAGAATCAATATGGGAAATATCAAACTCATGGAATTTAAGATTTTATCAATTTATATATTCAGCAAAAATTGTTTTTATAAAGTAAAAACAAAGCAAGTAAGCAGACAAACAAAACTAACCAACCAACCAGTCAACTAACCGACCAACCAACGAACTAACCACCTAACCAATTAACTAACTAATCAATCAATCAATCAATCAATCAATCAATCAATCAAGCAACCAACCATCCATCCAACCACAACCAACCAACCAACCAACCAACCAATTAACCAACTAACCAAGCAAGCAACCAATTAACCAACCAACCAACCACCAACCAACCTTGGAGTTGGAGAGATGTTTTGTTGTTGAGAGCACTGGCTGCTCTTTCAGAAGACCTGGATTTCAGTGTGTAAGAATGCTCATTCTTTCTCGGACTACCCATGCCTGCCTTCTCCGTAACATGGCAGAGCGTAACGGCTCCAGTTAAGAGTGCGAAATACAAAGTCTAAAAACTTCCCTTTCTAGTCCCTTACTAGAAGGAGTTTATAAAAACATTTGTGGAAGCTGGGTATTTGTGATACACCCTTTTAATCCCGGTACTAAGGAGGCAGAGGCAGGAAGATCTCTTTTGAGTTCCAGGCCAGGGCTACGGAGTTATAGCTTGTCTCATGACAGAACAGGACAAGATAGAACAGAACAGGCTTGCAGATTTGAGAAACTGGTGCTTGTACTGGCTGGTTTTATGTGTCAATTTGACACAGGCTGGAGTTGTCACCGAGAAAGGAGCTTCAGCTGGGGAAATGCCTCCATGAGATCTAGTTGTGGGGCATTTTCTCAATTAGTGATCAAGGGGGGGGGCCCTTTGTGGGTGGTACCATCCCTGGACTGGTAGTCTTAGTTCTATAAAAAAGCAAGCTGAGCAAGCTAGGGCAGGCAAGCCAGTAAGTAATATCCCTCCATGGCTTCTGCATCAGCTCCTGCTTTCTGACCTGCTTGAGTTCCAGTCCTGCATCCTTTGGTGATCAATAGCAATGTGAAAAGTGTAAGCTGAATAAACCCTTTCCTCCCCAACTGCTTCTTGGTCATGATGTTTGTGCAGGAATAGAAACCCTGACTAAGACAGTACTAACCTTGACTTTTGTCCCTTCCTTGATTCTAGCAAGACAGTATGAAGCTTAAATGAAGCTTCAACCATCTCCAAAAATATCTTTTCATGTGCAAGGATTTTCTTTCTGTCAGCGCTCTCATCCAGAAAATGGGGACCTGCTCTTGCAGTCTGTTATCTGTGCTCTCTTAACTGCCATGTTTTGAACTCTATATTTTGTGTGGTAATTTGTACAATAAGAAAATAAATCCATAAACAAAGCTGTCCCATGTGATCCCAGATCATAGTGATATCTGTTCATTCCACGTGAAGCAGCAGATCTCCCCAAAGAACCAGCCAATTAATTTGTGATGGCCAGTACGTGAAAATGCTGGGCTACAAACAGACAGAGAGGTGGAAAGACAGACAGACAAAGATATAAAGGAACAAATAAACACTGTCAAGCTCTTCCATACAGACAGCAGTAGCAGAGCTTAAGCCGAGCACAAGATCCATCCTATCACAGGGGCCTGGCTGCATGCCAGGAAACTGTCCTGAATCCTAGGACCTTGGAATTCAGAGGGACATCAGAGGACACCTCCTCGCTGACGTGCCAATTTCATTTTGGGATTCAATTGTGCTGGCTCTCAGCTGCCTAGAGGAACAAGAGCCCTGCATGGTCTGGCAGCCTCTGAGGGGCCCCACTAGGAGTTCCTGCTTCCCCTCTTGGACGTAGCTACTGGCTTGTGTGCTTTCTGGATCTAAATGTGTAACATTTCTGGACTCACAAGCCTCTCAGGTCTTGCCCACTGGCCAGCTCTTTCCCTAATACCTGGAACCTATTTTTAGGTGACCTACAGTGGAGAGATTTGACATGTAATTTTCATGCCTGAGGGTTGAATTTGACAGGGAACGTTACAAAGAATTGAATGCAATGCAACTCACACATTAGTGAGCGCACACTGATTTTTCTTTTCTTGACTGCCTACTAAGACTTTCTATTTTAAGTCGTTCTTCATCTTCTTCTTCTTTTTTTTCAGTGCCATTTTCTAAAAGTTTTCCCCAACTTCACTGGTCTTGTTTGCCAGTGCTGTGCCCTTCACTGCCTACGGATTTCCTCTCTGTCACCTGCTGCCAGCCTGCTTGGTTCTCTGTGACGAGTGAGGGAGCGTGCTTGCCAGCTTCCTCTCTGTCTTTTCCAGGTTGCTTTATACAATGACTCCTTTACTGTAACTACGTTCCCTTCCTAGTGTCTGGACTGTGAATATATGGATCGGATCAGGTTGTCCGACCCAAACTGATTATGGAGTACAACTCATTCTTGATCCTGCCTTATGCCTCTCCTCTTCTCAAGTTTCCTTTACTTTCCTTCCATCACCCTCCCTCCCCATCTGCAGTATATTGCAAAAGTGCCCAGAATATGCAGCCATAAAGTCTAAATATCTCATATCCTTCGGCTTTTCCCCCTTAGGACAAAAGTACATACGTAGGACCACAGATTTATTCTTCCATTTTCTTAAAACTGACTCTCTCTCTCTCTCTCTCTCCACACACACACACACACACACACACACACACACACACACACACACACACACACACACACACGATAAGTGACATCTAGCCCACCACTCAGGTCCTTTGAAGAGCTGAGTGAAATGATGCATAAAGCACTTTGCAGTGGAGTGGCAAGGGAGAGACTCCAGCATGAGCTAGAGAATATACATAAAGGAATTTCTGCCTCAGGCCTGGAATGGGTGACCTGTGCGGAGAGCATTTTCAGTGCATGAAATAAAATAGAAAGAACAAAATTTTACAAATCTGTGTGAAGTGAAAGTGGACGAGAGAGGCAGAGATGTTTGCATAGGAAGGTGCAAAGACTGGAAGTTAAGACATTAAGTGGATTAGCGACTATCTGGAGCTCTTGTGTATTTGTAGGCGCACCTTGGTTGGGGTATGAGGTGGCCACTGGGTGGGCAGGCATGGGGGTGTATGCTTGAGTGACTCATGTTCTGGAACAGTAACTAGGTATGTCTGCAGGCCCTGGTCAAGGGGCAAAAGCCCAGAACTTCTCTTTTTTCTTTTCTTTCTTCCTTCTTAATTCTACATAGATTTCTATTCTTGGTTTTAGTGCACAGAATAATAAATTTATTATGACATATATACTCTACTCATTCTCCCCACCCCCGTTGCCCTCTATTGTCTCTCCTTCCCAGATCCTCCCGTGTGTGTCTATCTCAATGTCTTGATTGTTTTGGAGACCACTCGTGAACATCATACTAATGGCTGGAGATTCCCTAACTCTAGCTGCTACAACTGGGGTTCAGCTAAGCTTCTTATGTATAGCATATGTTCCACAATAATTTGTGGAATAAAATTACATTCAATACGTGTTTAAACATGAGAGAAAATTACTTTATATGGCTTATAAATAAGCAAAAGGTCCTGACAAAAAAGTCTATGGAGATAAAAATAGTCCAGCGACCAGAACTGAGGGTAAAGGGTTACTTCTTGCACAATGTAGTTGTGTCATTTGGAATTTTTGGAAAGCATCTCAGACTTTCCACTTCCTGAAGATCTTGCTGTTCTAGCATTTTCTCCACATGGTAAAAGGCATCAGAATAGACTTTGATAAAACAGAGTATTTTTAGGCATCGGAATCAGCGAGACTCTGCCAAATTCCTGGCCTTTGGTATGTGCTGCTGAGCAACGTCAGATGCTTACACGGACACATGCTGACATTTACAAGGCAGGAGGCAGGCACTGCCAAGTTCAGAAGCATCGCCTTTTTCATCAGGTCCCTGTAACTTCCTCAAGTGCGTCTATGCATTTATTGTTGGCTACTGGAGAAGGGACAAGCAGTAATTGAATTCTGATAGAACTCTACTGCAAATGTATTCAAGGGTCTTAGAAAATCTAGAGGAGGCCTACTGCTTTCTTTCTATAAATGTGACCTTTTGCCTAAATCAATACAAATGAAAAGAAAGCATCATTTTATGTTTTGCATTACATAAAAAAAGAAAACTGCCAGTGATATCTGGAACTTCGCTAACTTTTTAAGTGGAGGACCTCCACAAAAGGACAATATTAGAAAACTGAGGAAGTTGGTGGGTGTCTGTTTCGGTCTGTCTCTTTCTAGACAAATAAACTAAATAGGTAGAAAAAATCCATAAAATCCATGTGTGGAATAAATTCTGTTTGCAAAAGACTGCTCATGATGGTTCATTTTGATTGTTAACAAGACTGGGTCAGGAGAACTCGGGATGTTTTTGGGGTTCACCTTTGGTTTTTTCCCATACAGATGTTTCCAGGGCAGGTTAACTGAAAGGGAGAGACCCATCCTATGTGCGGACAGCACCGTCCTATGGGCTGGCACTGGGAGTAAGAGTGGACAGGGATCAAAGCTGGCTCACCAGCACTCTTCCTCTCTGTTTTTTGGTCACCCAAGTTAGAAGCCAGCAGCCTCATGCTTCTGCTGTGACAACTAAACTTGCTCTCCTGGGCATGTCTTTCCCACCAGGAGGAACTACACTTTTAAACTGTAGCTGAAATAAAATCCTTTCTCCTTTAAGTTGCTTTCTGTCAGGTGTTTGATCTTCATAGCAAGTAAAGTAATGGCCTCAGCGCTGCTCTGCTAAAGGCGATTCTCATTTCAGTATGTGGATGAGCTCTGTGAGCTCTGTGAGGCACTGCCACAGGGACAGTTACTGCTGGAAATGCTCACCGCCCGTCTTAAAGAGTATGTGGAATTATGTGTGTGTATGCACACACACACACACACACACACACACACCTATGCACATGAAATGATGTCCCCCTCCCCCAAGCATGTGGAAACTAGTCTCTACTCCATACATCGAGAGAGACAAAGTCTCTTGCTGACTTGGAGTTTCAGTTAGTTTGGCTAAGCAGCTTGCTCTGTGGAGTGTGGCTGGGATTCCAGATGGGCTGCCATCCTTATCTAGCTTTTATATGGGTTCTGGGAAGCGAAAGTTCTACTCCCATGTCCTTTACCAGATAAGCCATCTCCCTTATCCATTCAAGGCTAATTTAGTATTTATGAGTTAATGAACGGTGTGATTATTATTTTTTCTTTATGGTCCACGTTACTGCAAATTGCACTCTTTCTCCAATAGTATTGAGAGTGTTATTCTTTCTACTTCCAATGAGACCATGGGACTTGGGGACAAAATGGTGCAGATGCTGGAATGTCTGCTCTGGCCAATGGCCAGCACTAAGGACTCTGGAAAAACTGAGGGGCTTTCTATCTCAGGATGAACCACCATTAAGTTGTGAAATCACTGCTGTGAATGGTGCATACATGGTAGAGACACCAACCATGAGTGGAGACGGGGACCTCACATTACACAGGACTCAGCTGTTCATGCCTACCCTGAGTCTGCAGACTTCTGCCACATCTTGCCATATACACTAATGGGCTATTGCTGGCTATACACTTTGCATTGTAATGACACCTCCTTCCATATCATAGCGTTTGTTGAGCTGACCTTACTGTTCTTCTCTACCTCAGGTGAGGATTTGCGTAGTGACTTTCTGCTTGGGGACGCGTGGCCAGTAAAAAAACTGAAAAGAGAGTGAGCCCTGCTCTCTGGAGATGCTGCTGTTGTGACACTCTGAGGTACTAGCCAGGGATGTTCTGTCTTGAGGGGATGTATACAGCAGGATCCTGCAAGTAGCAGGGTGTAATTGAAACATTACTCACGGGATGGAGGAAGACAATATGTATATACTTATACTACAGGGATAATGATTTTAAATAAAGAGCTATGGAAGAAGTTTCAACCTTATCGCAGGGCATCTCTATGTGTATGAAATATATTGAAAGCCAGGCTTCCATACCTAAACTAAGACATTTTATAAGGACATCTTGATTTGGCAACATAAAGCTCACTGCAGCCTTGCTTACTGAGTGGCAGCTGTTAGGTTTAGGAGCATCCCAAAGTAACAGTGCTGCTTCTGACTATTTAGATTTTCTTTAAGAACAAGCATTTTGTTTTCTTTGGGGCCAACTAGTCCATGAAGGTGCATTAGTTCTCCTTTTCATTGCTATCATAAAATCCATGGGGGGAAAAATCAACCCAAGAAAAGAAGGGATAACTTGGGCTCACAGTCTGAAAAGGTACAGTCTGCCACGGCAGGGAAGATATGGCTACAGGAGTGTGCGGTGGCAATGACACAGCCAGGAAGCAGAAAGCCATGATTGCTAGTGCTAAGCTTCTCCTGTTTACTCACCAAGAACCCCCCACCCCCCATCGCTCCCAGGGACTGGTGTCATCCACACATAGAAAACATCTCCATCTCAATTAGATCTTGGTGGAGACATCCACCACCCCCAAGAGGTTTGTTTCCTAGGTGATTATAAAGCTCATCAAATTGACAATAAAGATTAATTGTGGTCGTTTCACACAAAACAGGGATATTACAAATTAGAGTTTTAACTCTTCCACCAGAATCTTTATTTATAACATTTCTTCTGCCTTTCAGGCTTCCAGAAAAAAAAAAAAAAGGAGCAGAACAAATCAGTCCACTCTTCTTAGAGTAATTTATGCAAGAGCACATTTATCTTCCCCCTCCCCTTTGATCACTCTAGGTTTAGCAGAGATGCTTTGAACAACCAAAATGATAGCCTCTTCTTTTTCAGATCAGTTGACATGAGCCCATCAATTTGGGAGGATGTCAACAGCTCTTAGATACATTAGATAAAGGACACCTCAAGACTTTCCTGTGTCATGGACTGAATTAATGCGTGTCTTTATACATTTTGAAGTCTCTGTACATGTGGGATTGGAAGAGCTGGCTGAAAGGTTGTGTAACATAGTTTGGGATCACTTCTACTGTCAAAATTCCTTTCCCTCATTTCTTTGAAATGTAAGTTGCACTAGTGACTTGCATCAACCTGGAAACACTGTTTAACATCTCTGAGACGTTGACTTATGCTTTTAAAAATTATTATTTTTATTTTATTTATTTACAATCCAGCTGTTAACCCTCCCAGTTTCCTCTCCAACAGTTCCTTATCCCATTCTTCCTCCCCCTGTCTCTGTGAGGATGCTTCCCCCCAGATCTTCCCCTTTCTGAGCCTCAAGTCTCTCAAGAAATAGACACATCTTCCACTGAGGCCAGAGCAGGTAGTCCTCTGTTGTATATGTGTTGGGGACTTTGGACCAGTGTGTGTATGCTGCCAAGTTGGTGGCTCAGTGTCTGGGAACTCCCAGGGGTCTGACTTAGTTGAGACTGCTGGCCTTCTGCTTCTTCCAGCTTTTCCCTAATTCAACCACGGGGATCCTTGATTTCGGTTCAATGGTTGGGTGTAAATATCTGTGTCTGTCTCAGTTAGCTGCTGGTTGGACCTCTCAGAGGACAGTTATGCCAGATTCCCATCTGTAAGCACATCATAGCATCAATAATAGTGTCAGGCCTTGGGGCCTCCCCTTAAGCTGGATTCAACTTTGGGCCTGTCACTGGACCTCCTTTCCCTCAGGCTCCTCTCCAGTTTTGTCTCTGCAGTTCTTTTAGACAGGAACAATTCTGGGTCAGAAAATTTAACAGTGGGATGGCAACTCCATCCCTCCACTTCATGCCCTGTCTTTCTACTGGAGGTGGACTCAACAAGTTCCCTCTCCACTATATTGAGTATTTCATCTAAAGTCACTCCCACTGAGTCCTTAGAGTCTCTCTCATCTCTGGTCTCTGGTGATTTCTAGAAGGTCTTCCTAACTCCAGCCTTTTAAGGATGCACATTTCCATTTCTTCTGCTGGTCCTCTGGGCTTCTCTCCTGTCCCCACCCCCATACCTGATCCTGTTCCCCTTTCCCCCTCCTCCTCCCCTCTCCCACCCAAATAGCTCCCTTTCTCTGCCTCCTGTGATTATTTTCTTCCTCACTCTAAGTGGGATTGAAGTATCATCACTTGGCCTTTCTGCTTGTTAAAGTTCTTAAGCTCTGTGGTTGTATCCTAGATATTCTGCACTTTTTGGCTAACCTCCCCCCCCCCAAAAAAACCCACAAACAACTTATTAGTGAGTACATACTATGCATGTCCTTTTGGGTCTGGGTTACCTCACTCAGGATGATATTTTCTAGTTCCATCCATTTGCCTGCAAAATTCATGATGTCCTCATTCTTAATAGATGGATCGTATTCCGTTGTATAAATGAACCACATTTTCTGTATCCATTCTTTGTTTGAGGGACATCTGGGTCCCCTCCCCCCAGCTTCTGGTTATTACAAATAAGGCAGCAATGAATGTCATGAAGATGCTGACTTCTAATCTATGAAGTGGGCTTAGCCAAGTGAGCATCTGTGGTGATTTCTCACAGTCGTTCCATGGGTCACATTCAATGTGGTGCTCTACATACGTCTCCTAGTGGATAACCTTTATATTAAAATGAAAGATCAATAATCACAAAGACACCTAATTCCTTAATACTTAGAGTATTGTTCCTTCCCCCCAAAACTCAGTTTGTAGGATTTTCATGTACTCTTCACCCCCTAATTTAACCCACGTTTATGCCTGAGTTTGTACATATATCAGCATTAATCTCTCTCCACTGAGCTGTGGAAGACGATTCTGGCTAATATAATCTCTGTTAACTCCAGGAATATTCAGTTGGCCAGTGGCCCTCTTTACCTCCAGGGACTCAGCCAGACTGGTTGGTGATAAAACGATGACTTTCATAGCTAGTTGTGTTTATCAACTAGTTATTTTAGAATGTAAATAAAGGTATTTTGTTACTTTAGAGAAAAGTGATTTGGGGGAGAAAATGCAAATGTCATGCACTCATAGAAGTTTCTTTGGTTTCCCCTTCCCTGCTCTCCCCTCCCCTCCTCCCGCTTCCACTCCCCTCCTCTCCCTTTTTCTTCTCCTCCTCTCCCTTCCCTTCCCTTCCCTTCCCTTCCCTTCCCTTCCCTTCCCTTCCCTTCCCTTCCCTTCCCTTCCCTTCCCTTCCCTTCCCTTCCCTTCCCTTCCCTTCCCTTCCCTTCCCTTCCCTTCCCTTCCCTTCCCTTCCCTGTCATCTTCTATGTTTTCCTCCCTTTCTTTCCATATTTTGAGTTTTGGATACAAATTCATAATATGATGCACAGGTTTACCTGGAACTCACTAGATAGCCCAGACTGACATAGAGTTTGTAGCAATCCCTCTGCCTCAGCCTCCTTATTTATAGGCACATAACACAATGCCTGGGTTCCTCTTATGTTCTTCACACAGCCTCTTGGGTTATTTTCATTGTGACTCCTTGATGGAACAACAGGTAATGTAATTTGGTGTAGAGTCATATCTTCTTAGCTGTAAGCTAGAAGAGTCGGGTCACTTCTGAAGAATCTATCTCTCTGAATTGTCTGCAAAGATCACAAGGAAGCAAGAGATTCCCTTTGGAGACTGTGTGCTAAAGATCAAGTTCAAGGTTAGCAAGGACTTAGCAAAGTGAGTATTATCTTTCTTCACTGGACTCTTAAACTCTTTTGAGATTATCAGGAATCTTTTTTGGAATCTTGGCTGTGTGTGCCAAATCTAAAAGATTTGTGCTTAACAAGGTCATCTGAGAAATTGGGCCTTGAAGCCGCATTTTGTATCCCCTGAACCGCAGAAAGATATTTTAAGTTTCCCCAATACAATTCTTGCTCACCAAGATAAGGCAATCATAGTATCTATTTGTAAATTCTTGTGAGAATTGTTGAAATGAAAACCATTTCCGCCCTTAGTACTTCTCAAAGAATTCAGGGCCTTACACAGTCTAGGCAGATAATCTATTACGGTTCCCCACCATAATGTTTTTGATAGAGGTGTAGACTCACAGTTTTAGGGTTCCAAAGGCTATTAAAATGTTTGTAATTCAAATTGTTGTCCAATAATTAAACTACTACAATATTTATGTTAAGGAATATAGCAAACTTGAAGATCCAAATGCCATCCATTAGGGGTGAGCTAAATCAATGTATATCAACCAAACTGCAAAGGCAGGCCCCACAGCCAGGGTGAGTTGGCCAACAAAAAATGGATTGCATGGGGTTTTGTTTGTTTGTACTTTTTGATCTTATTGTTTGTTTGTTTTGGTGAGAGAGAGAGAGAGAGAGAGAGAGAGAGAGAGAGAGAGAGAGAGATATTGGATGGGTAGGTAGGTGGTAGGATCCTAGAAGTGCTGGGAGAGGGGAATTAAATATGTTCACAATACAGTGTACGGATCCCCTGGGGACACACTCCACACCAGCTGGGGAGGCAGGCAAAACTGCAGAACCCCACCTCTCCCTTCTCTCTCTTCCAATCCAGATCCCACTCTCATCCCCAGCTCTGTTTGGAACCTATACACAATGCTTCTTGTGTTACTAAGATCATGAGGCCTTGGGGAAAACCAAATACTACTTAGACCAGCACCTTGCTAAGCCATCATCAGTGAAGTTTCTCATGCAGTAGATGGTGACTAATATAGAGACCCACAACCAGATAGTATACAGAGAGTGAGAGGCCTTGAAACATTCAGCCCTAAATGGGATATCTCCATCACATCTCTCTTCTCAGGGTCAGGCAACCCTGCCGAAGAGGAGGCAAAAAGGGTGTAAGAGCCAGAGGGGACACAGGGCACCAAGGAAATAAGGCTTCTAAAATCCTGCTGGACTGAAACACAGATAAACTTGGAGACTGAAGTGTCGTGCAAAGGGCCTGCACCAGCCTGTACCACATGGGGACCTAACGCTGAAAGGAGAAGTGGGCACATGGCTCTGCCCGAACCCAATTGATAAAGATCTGAAAATGAAAACTTAGTGTTCTTTAAGGGAGTCTCATGGGGAAACAAACTACTCTTTTTTTTTGTTTGTTTGTTTGTTTTTGCTTTCTTTTTTTTTAATTTATTTTTTATTAGGTATTTTCCTCATTTACATTTTCAATGCTATCCCAAAAGTCCCCCATACCCACCCCCCCAATCCCCTACCCACCCACTCCCCCTTTTTGGCCCTGGCATTCCCCTGTACTGGGGCATATAAAGTTTGCAAGTCCAATGGGCCTCTCTTTGCAGTGATGGCCCACTAGGCCATCTTTTGATACATATGCAGCTAGAGACAAGAGCTCCGGGGTATTGGTTAGTTCATATTGTTGTTCCACCTATAGGGTTGCAGTTCCCTTTAGCTCCTTGGGTAATTTCTCTAGCTCCTCCATTGGGGGCCTTGTGATCCATCCAATAGCTGACTGTGATCATCCACTTCTGTGTTTGCTAGGCCCCGGCATAGTCTCACAAGAGACAGCTATATCTGGGTCCTTTCAGCAAAATCTTGCTAGTGTATGCAATGGTGTCAGCGTTTGGAAGCTGATTATGGGAATGGATACAGAAAATGTGGTACATTTACACAATGGAGTACTACTCAGGTATTAAAAACAATAAATTTATGAAATTCCTAGGCAAATGGATGGACCTGGAGGGCATCATCCTGAGTGAGGTAACCCAATCACAAAGGAACTCGCACAATATGTACTCACTGATAAGTGGATATTAGCCCAGAGACTTAGGATACCCAAGATATAAGATACAATTTGCTAAACGCATGAAATTCAAGAAGAACGAAGACCAAAGAGTGGACACTTTGCCCCTTCTTAGAAATGGGAACAAAACACCCATGGAAGGAGTTACAGAGACAAAATTTGGAGCTGTGACGAAAGGATGGACCATCTAGTGATTGCCGTATGCAGGGATCCATCCCATAATCAGCTTCCAAACGCTGACACCATTGCATACACTAGCAAGATTTTGCTGAAAGGAAACAAACTACTCTTGATGGTAGTCTGTGTACCCAGTAGTAGATGGGCGCCAGAAACAAACTCAGGACATCTTTCTAGGTTCCTTGTCCCACAGTGTTGTGTTAGTTTTTTTTTAAACTTTTTTTTTATCTTAAGCTTAATCATATATATATATATATATATATATATATATATATATATATATATATATATATTGCCCTACAGGTCCTTTGTGTATATATTATGACTTCCAGTTTAGTGCTTTTATGGAATTCCTGAGTGTGAAAACGTGTGAGCCTTTGTATCTGTTATACAAAGACCCATATGTTTGCACACTCAGGAATTATATCTGATATCTCTTTCTCTCTCTCTCTCTCTCTCTCTCTCTCTCTCTCTCTCTCTCTCTCTCTCTCTCTGTGTGTCTCTGTGTCTCTGTCTCTCTCATGCCTTTTTTTGGGCTATTTTCCTTTTGTTTGTTCTAGTATGATATGTTAGTTTTTGCTTTATAATATTTGCTTGTTTTCTAATGAGAGACAGAAAGGGAGTGTGAGGGGAGGAGGCAGGAACTGAGAGGATTAGGGTGCAGGTAACAATAATTTGGGTATATTATATAAAAAAATCTATTTCCAATAAAACTATAGTTATAATTTGACACACTAAAAAACACAGTGCATAGAGAGATGAAGAAGAGGAGGTGGAGGAGGAGGAAGAGAAGGAGAGGAGGAACATTGAAGAAGAGGAGGAGGAGGAGAAGGAGAAAACAAAGGGTGATTTAGGGAAATCTGTAGGGAAATCTGTTCCCCTGCAGACAATAAGAGACAAGCAAGAGAGGAAAGTGTAAAAAAAGTATAGAATAATTTGCCTGAATAGCAATTGTTTAGGGCAGCATGTATCTTGATGGTTTGGGGCAGTATGAATAATTTAGCCATTCTCCAAGTCTTTGGAGGAAACTGACTAGAGAATGGAAATTCTGGAGAAGTTCCGAGAACAGGGCAGTGTCATTTCCAGTCCTTACAGCCTCTTGCTGACAGTGGAAAGGGGGCTAGACTCTTAAGTGCAGGTTAGCTCTGTGGAGTGGGTAATTGTGGGTGCTTTTCCAGAGGATGAAACGACTTTTTCCTATTTCCAGTGAAGTGCATGTGGACTGCACTCAGAATCTTCATGATTACTTCGATCTTCTTAAGACTAACAACAGATTATAGCAACAGCCACAGCCAACAACAACAACAACAACAACAACAACAACAACAACAACCAAACAGCAACAAATACCATTACGAATGAATATGATGGCTGATGAGATGCTCAGTGGTTAAGAGAGCCAGCTGCTCTTGCAGAGGATACACGTCTGGTCTCCAGCATCCACAAGGTGTCTCACACACATTTCTGAGTCCAGATCTGAGGGTTCTGACATCCTGTTCTGCCCTCCACAGACAGCAGGCACTCACATGGTGTACACACAAACACACAGGGAAAACAAAAAACACATAAAACAAAAAGACACAAATATTTTTATTTATTTTATGTACATTAGCATTTAACCTACATGTGTGTCTGTTGGCTCCCCTGGAGCCAGAGTTACAGGCAGGTGTGGGCTGTCATGTGGGTGCTGGGAATTAAACCCAAGTCCTCTGGAAAAGAAGCCAGTGATCTTAACTGCTGGGCTCTCTCTCCAGCTCCAAGAAACAAATATTTCAAATGACAGACATGACAGCACTAACTCTCAAAACTCACATGATCATTTTCTAATAATGATCAGAAAAACAAAGAATTGAACCCGGCAAGTTCAATACTGGATAGAGACTGGTTAAAAAAAAATGTCTTGAAAAACACCTACACCTTTACCTTCACTTTTCTCTACAACATGGTTAATTCTAATGCACATTTCCACAATTACCCAGGGGCCAGTGGTGCTAATTATAGAGGTGCTAGAGGCACCGAGCCTTTATAGTCCCATTTCTGCATTTTTGGCACACTGGAATGTGGGTCCTTAGTGAGGTTCAATGGCAGGGTTAACCAAGCCATTACCAAGACACTGGAACCCCATTCTGGGTGTCATACACAACTCTGGATTCCCCAGGTCAGAGGAGCCTCCCATAGCCGGGTACCCTGCCAACTCACCTAGCTCCTCTTCTTCCATTAGCACACCTGAACTTTACACATCGTGCCTTGGGCCATCCTTCAGCCTTTGCTGTTTCTCAAGATCACCATCTTCTCTCTCTGCTCTTTTCCAAGTATTTATGGCATCTCCATTACTGGCAGCAGAGTGACCCTTTTCATGCCTTCCTCCTCCTCCTCCTTCCCCTCCTCCTCCCCCACCTTCCCCTCCTCCCCCTCTCCAGCCTGAGCCATCTCTCCAGCCCCGACCTCACACCTTCTAAAGGCTTTTCTTCTCATCTAACATTTACCCCGCCCCCACCCTCTTATAGTCTGGCTTACTGGGCTGGCCCTCTGTGTTTTGTACCTGGAGCTCCCTCCTCCATTTCTCTATTTCCTATCACGAGTGTCATGTCTGTGCTTCAGGCAGCCAGATGCCTTTCCTCTCAGGGTTTTTGCACCAGCTCTTCATTTCTCTCTGGAATGCCCTCCACAGATCATCACATGAGTAGATCAAACATTTATTTAGATCAGGCAGAGTTTAATTTCATCTCTCAGAGCGCTCAGCGCGAAACAACTCCTCCCTATCAGCACATACTGTAATGAGAAAAAAAAAATAATAAAGTTTTCTTACTGATGCCTGATTTCTCAGAGCTCAGCACTTTGAAATACTTTTTTCCCCCACTTAGTTATTTTTCTTCTGTGCAAGTTTGTGTAGCTCAGAACACAGCTCTTAGAAGTTGCTCTCTCCCCTGCCTTATGGGGTTCAGGGCCTGAACTCAGGTCACGAGGTTTCAACACGGCATCTTTATACTCGGAACCACCTCCATTCGCCAAGCCTAGCAGCTTTTCTTGGACGTACTCAGGGTGTCAGAATGCTTACCGCCCCGCATCGTACTTTCTTGTTATCGGCTAACTTACTCGAAAGAGAGGATTAGCCCAGTGCCAAGAATCACTGACTGTGAAGTCAGGTGTCACAAGGCCTTGCTAGATGTGTGGCTATAAACCAGGTGACCTCCAAAGACCTCAGTTTCTTCCCCTGTAAAGTAAATAGGAGTTATGGAGGCAATTCTTAAAATGTGTAAATGTATCAGCAGCGACACGATACACTGAACCCCACCCCCATCAAAAGCTCCACGTGAATGCCAGCTCCACTCGGTGTAGGGTGTAGGACGAGTATGTTCTTCCCATGACCATTTAGAGGAATTATGTAGGTATGCCATCTAAAGCTTTTATAAGCTTTAGATATTATTATACATGTATCTACAATACAGATGTGGTCTTAGTTGCTTTCATCCCCATATCTTGATTGAGTTACGTAGAAAACATGGACTTAGTGAAAATCAGTAAGCTAAGTGCCACTCTCCTCAGTTGCCTGTTACCAGGTAACCCTAGCAGGGTAATGGTTTCTGAAGTGCCCTTACCTCGAGCTTCCTGAAGGTGGCAGTGGAGCGCCAACATTGGAAAAAAACAATCTGCTGTTCTTGAAAGGCAGCTAGGATAAGAAAGTTACCGACGGGCTTAAAATTCCTTTCCTTATTATTCTTGCTGAGAAGATGTGGATCGTGATAGGGTGGGCACCTGATCAAATACAAATGATATCTGATGGAATAGTAAAACGTTCTGCTGTTATTATTCTTTAAGACCTCAGATAGAAGAGCAACTCCACAGCAGTTGGAGCGAAGTGGAACTGGCAATGAGGTGACAAAGAGGACAGGCAGCAGGGAGAACAGGGTGACCTCTTAGTGTGTCAGAAGCACCGCCAGAAATTCAGGGTGGAGGTCTCTGAGAGGGGGCAGGTCAGGGTCTCCCTGCCCTCGTGCATGTTTCGAAGGGTAAAATTTTCGGAAGTAAAGATGCATGAATGCTAGAGTCTATCCTGTCCACACCTACAAATCTTCGTGTCTGCTAAGGGGTTGAGCGCATAGCACTAACGGAAAGATCTAACCCAATCACAAAAGAAGTCACTTGATATGCACTCATTGATAAGTGGATATTAGTCCAGAAACCTAGAATACCCAAGAAACAACTTCCAAAACACAAGTAAATCAAGAAGGAAGACCAACGCGTGGATACTTCATTCCTCCCTAGAATATGGAATAAAGTATCCATGGAAGGAGTTGCAGAGACAAGGTTTGGAGCTAAGACGAGAGACTGCCCCACCTGGGGTCCATCCCATAATCAGCGACCAAACGCAGACACTATTGCATACGCCAGCAAGATTTTGCTGAAAGGACCCTGATATAGCTGTCTCCTGTGAGGCTTTGCCAGTGCTTGGCAAATACAGAAGTGGATGCTCGTAGTCAGCTATTGGATGGAACACAGGGCTCTCAATGGAGGAGCTAGAGAAAGTACCCAAGAGCTGAAGGGATCTGCAACCCAATAGGTGGGACAACAATATGAACTAACCAGTACCCCCAGAGCTTGTGTCTCTAGCTGCATATGTAGCAGAAGGTGGCCTAGTTGGCCATCATTGGTCTAGCAAACTTTATATGCCCCAGTACAGGGGAACGCCAGGGCCAAGAAGTGGGAGTGTGTGGGTAGGGGAGCAGGGCGGGGGGAGGGTGTAGGGGGACTTTCGGGATAGCATTTGAGATGTAAATGAAGAAAATACCTAATAAAAAAATTAAAAAAAAAAAAGAATATAGTTAAGTCTCTAGATAAATAGAGATACTTCACACTGGCCACCAGATGGCAACATTGCACTGTAAAATGCTTGCAGTTGAATTCATCTTGTAAAACTTTTTTTCCCACTTTGAGACAAGATTTCTCTGTGTATCCCTGGCTATCCTGGAAATTACTGGGTACTTCAAGATGGTCTTGAACTCAGCAGTCCACCTCTGCCACCCAAGTGCTGGGATTAAAGGCATGCATTACCACCACCATGAGGCTTCACCTTATAAGCTCTTAAGAAGTACTAAAATCATGCTTACTCCCCTCCCACGCGTGGGGATCATGCTTAAAGGAGCCATGAGTCTGTGCTTGAACCGCCTCATTAATGAAGAACACATTTTGCCAGCAGTGGCTGATTAAGTTAACACTCCAGTTCCTTGAGGCCAACTTGAACATTTAAACTTTGAATTATTCATACTGTGAACGAAATTATCAGTGAACGAAAACAACTAATCAGAGTGTGAATGGAAGTAAAATATTCTCATTGTTAGAGTGTATCAGCTGTTATAAAGTTGCAAGACAATTTTTTTTAAGTGTTTGGTTCATAATTTAGTTTCTTCAGCTTGCAGTCTAGGAGATAGTCTACAAGCAGCAGTGAGGTAGAAACAGGGTCCTGCTTCAAAGTTAGCCTCAGTTATATAACAAAGTTGAGACCAACTTGGGTTGCAGAGACCTTATCTCAACAAAACAAAACAAACAAAACAAAGAAAAACAATATGTATACATTTTATGTTCAATCTGTCTAAGATTGCTTTCGGGTACATAATACATGTGAGGTAGATGAGTTTTGAAGGTTATTGTAAAATAATATCTGTAAACACCCAGCACAAGCCTCACACATGGGAAGGATTATAATATACAGAGGCTGTTGCTCAGTGTATTAAGAAATAATGAATTCACACAAAAATCCTCTACTGGCGCAGGCAGGAAAGGCTGAGGGATGCATGTTCAGAGCGCAGAGCCCCACTTTTAGGCGTGTGGGGAGGACTTGAGAAATGACTCTAGGTAGCTCACTGCCCAGAAAGCCCTCGGCGATGGGCTGTTAACAGTGTCCAGTAACTGAGGGGCAGCCCTTGGTCCTGGGAAGGCTCGATGCCCCAACGTAGGGGAATTCTAGGGAGGGTAGGCGGGAGTGGGTGGGTGGCTGGGTAGGGGAGCGCCCTCATAGAAGCAGGGGTAGGGGGAGATGAGATAGGGGGTTTTTAGAGGGGAAACCGGGAAGGGGGCTATCATTTGAAATGTAAATAAATAAAATATCCAATTAAAAAAACAAAACAAAACAGTGTCCAGTAACAGCTCGCATGTCTGGTGCAGTCGTGAAGGAATGCATTGGGAGAGTGTCTACTGGCGTTGACTTATTGACTCATTCTTCGATCACTTCAGAACTACAGGGCATTCTGTGTCCTTGGTGACCCTGTCAAAGCACCATTCACACGCTACAGAAACGATACAGGAAAAAGATGCTCGTTCTTACAGGGATTGTCCACCCTCTGCGTCATGAGACTCATCTGTTCACCTCCCTTACTGCCCTCCTCCATGTCCGCCCCTCCCCTCTGGTCCTCTTTCTGTCCTAAGCCTGTTTTGGTCTTCTTTCTTATCGAGTGCAACTTCCCTCCCCCCACCCCCATCTCATAATCCCTCGTCTGGATTCCTGACACACTGGAGCGAATATCTGACCTCGATGAAGTCTCTCAGTAGACACCGTTAGATTCCAGCTACCATCAATCAGCCTTCTCTTCCTTTTTTCCTCCCCGTTTCTGTGTTTTTCTTTCCTGGGATCCTGAGGTCTTATGTCTTATCCATGTTCTGTTAAATTTGGGTACAAACAACAGACAGAGGTGTCTTACCCAATTTCTTATTTCTTTTTGTGTCCTCCCCACCCTGGCCCAATTACTGTGTTGAATTCTCATTCTACAGAACTGTAAAATGCAAATGCGTTTTAAAGCGGCACTGTTGTGTTTCTAGAAGACACAGCACATCGACCCCTCCTAGTATTCACTGCCACTGTTTGGGGCCAGAGATACGACTCTGACCACAGGGAACATTTTGGTCTAAACCTTTCTTTTCCTGTCGTGCTAGGGAAGTTTTTCTTCCACTGTGGGACAGGCACACTTCTCTAGAGGTCACCGAGGTGCCAGAGGGCGGCTCAACCGCTAGAAGCTGCAGAGGGCAGTATAACACCACACATGAGCGTGTAGGAGCACACCCAGTGTGTCATCATCTGCTTTTTCTTTCTTAGTGGGTAAGTTACTGGAACATTAAAAAAAAAATGATTATTTACGGTGAAAACTTGGAGAAGCGATCGCGCCTGGGTTTTCCAGTTCCCTCCTCCGACTGTGCTACAAAGTACCAGGCTGCAGCCTCCCTAGGAGGAGGCCCTCGGCACACACGTCGCAGCTCCGGCTACCAGCTCGAGCCGAATCCCAGTGTCAGAGTAACACAGAATTTGAAATCCAACCTCCGAGATGTTCTTAACCTCCTTTCAAGTTTCTGAAGATATGTTTACCAAATGTCGGCGAGGGAACAATGGTTCTCAGAACTTACAGCAAGGAGTGACGGGACAGAGACTCATCCTGACCGAGGCGTGGATGGCGCCACTCCACACCAGATAGGAGGAAAGAGTTCAAGACAGGACCTTTGAGGAACTTGATAATTGCTGTTTTCAGCAAAATGTAACTTTAAACCAAAGGACGGCAGACTTCCTGGACAGGTCCAGACACTAAATCTTTCAGGTTTTATGAACTTCATGGTCTCTGTCGTAGCTACCCAGCTCCTGTACCCTGAAAGAGCACCCATTGGCAACACACACACACACACACACACACACACACACACACACACACACACACACAGAGTACGATCCCTTGAACCAACCTACAAATACAGGTAGCTCATTTCATAGTTTGCTGGAGTCTGCTTCAACGGAGCCTGATTTTCCATTTTGCCATAGTAGAATTGAACCTTTTCAAAGATCAGTTTCTTCTTTTGTATTTTTAACAAGTTAATCTTTTTGCCTTCTGTCCGTCTCAGACACGACTTCGTGATGCTCTGTTCCCTTTTCTTTGTTTTTAAAGAGATAAAATGTTGAGTTGGGCTGAAACAGGAAACCCTATCCTGAGGTTGCCATTGGAGATAGGTCTAGTCATCTTTTTGGCTTAGGCCTGCTTCATTTTGTCTTATTTTGTCTCATGTGGTTCATCTGGCTTGAGTTCAACCTTAGGAACAAGGCTTGAGACTTGGAGTTGTGCTCACTTTGGAACTGAACCAGCAATGGAGAGGAGCCGATGCTGGCCAGGTAACATAAAAAAGTGTGTGCTTGTTGCACAAACAAGCCGGCATAGGAGCAAAGCAAATCCATCTGTTGTCGCGCTAGGGGTAAAGTGTAGGTACCTTTTAAAACCGTGACCTGTATCTAACAAAACACAGTTAAGGATTCTCAGAAAAGTGATGTGTTAATAGTCAGGTCTTGTAGGAGGTAATTACAGATGGTGTTCACCGATAGCTACTTGCCAATGTTTAATCCTAGGCTGGTAACAGTCCAGGTTTGAACAATGATGCTGAGTGAGTAAACCTGACCATGAAGATCAAAGAAAAGAGATCCCAGGCTCTCTCTCTCTCTCTCCCTCTCTCTCCCTCTCTCTCTCTCTCTCTCTCTCTCTCTCTCTCTCTCTCTCTCTCTCTCTCTCCCTCTGCCATTGTTGTGTTCTAAGCGTTCTATGAGCCGGTGCTTGCCCAAGTGGACACCCACGGAGGCCAGAGACTGATGTCTGGATGTCTTCCCAAATTATTATTATTACTTTTTAACTTTGAAAAAGACTTCAGTTTTAGTTTATGCTCATGCGTATGTGTGTGGGTGTGCATGTGTAGATATCATAAGACGTCGCTTGGTATCTTGAAGTTGGAGTTGTAGGAGATTGTGACTCTTCATGGATGCGAGGAATTAAGCTCAAGTCCTTGGCAAGAGCAGATGGAAATCTCAGCGGTCTCCTTGCCTCCCCTACCTTAGTTTTTGAGGCAGGGTTTCTCATTCAATCTGTTCCTCAACTTCAAGTTGATTGGCTGTCCATCAAGCCCTCAGGATCCGCCCACTTCTGCCCCTCATGTTGGCATCACAGGAAGTTGCAGCCATGTCAATCGTCCAGTGTGATCCGAATGCTTGTGAGGTGGGCCCTTCACTCACTGACCCTGTGTAGCTTTGGATAAAGATGTTGTTTGAGAGAGATCAACTTGCTAGACTCTTTTCAGCCCATCAGACTCTGGACGAATGAAGCAGCTCTTCTCCAGTTTTATCCTACCCCACCAAATAAACTTCACTTGACAGATTTGGTCTCCCTTGGATTCTAAGCTTATCTATTTGCCAGACATTGTAGGGTGAATCTGAGATTGGTGAAGTGGATTGTTCTCACAAATCTCTTCAAACTTCAATCGGGAGTTGAATTTACACAGATTTACCTATGAATTACCTACATTATTTACACGCAAACTATAATAATACCCAACTATAAAATACTATAAAAATGGGCATGAGTCAGTGATTGGTGCTCAGGTCTTGACTAATGATCGTTGGAATCTCTGCTTTGTGGAAAATAAAGTCTCTCTGGAGCTGGACCTGCACTTTGTTTTCAATTTTCTTGCTAGCTTAGAAGTCTTACTGTGTGGCTTGGGCTGCAGAAAGAGAAGCAGATGGAGAAAGTTGCCTTATGGGACAGCTTCGGGGAATGTGGTTGCAGGGATAGAGGTAGGCTTTATGTAGGGGAATTTCCATGTGAACGTACTGGAAAAAGGAACTGACATGGGAAACAGACACAGGGTCCTTGGGAACTGTCCTGTCTGTGGAAAGCTTGTCTTAAATCCAGGACAGAACAGGGGAGTGTTCTTGAGAATTTGCTCAAGGTGTTGGGGTAAGGGACCTGTTTAATTATTGGTTTGAACGTGATGGAAAGAGGAAGGCACACCCTCCAGCTGACACAAAATGGGCTTTGTGTGTGTGTGTGTGTGTGCAGGTATGTGTGTGTGCGTGTGTGTGTGTGTGCTTCACAGAAGTCTTCTGAGAAACACTCCTCATTTCGGTCCATGTTTGGAAAAACTTGGGAGTCTATTTTAATACCCAGACTTTCATATGGCATACCCAGACTTCTTTCAGAGGGGGATCCTGCTGTTGGGCTGGGTGCACACTGGCCACGTCTAGTCACTGAGTGCTTAAAATGTATCAGTTACAGCTGAGAAACCAAGTTCTTTACTTTGCAGAAGTTTACATAGAAAGTTCTCCTCCCGTTATCTCATTAGCATAGAAAGTTCTAGTTAAATAGCTCCAGAAGGTGCCTGCTTGCTAATTTCCTTCTTCCTTCCTTCCTTCCTTCCTTCCTTCCTTCCTTCCTTCCTTCCTTCCTTCTTTCTTCTTTCTTTCTTTCTTTCTTTCTTTCTTTCTTTCTTTCTTTCTCTCTCTCTCTCTCTCTCTCTCTCTCTCTCTTTCTTTCTTTCTTTCTTTCTTTCTTTCTTTCTTTCTTTCTTTCTTCTCTTTGCTTCCTTTATTTCTCTCTTTCTCTCTCTCCCTTCCTTCTTTCCTTGATTCCCTCCTTCCTTCTTTTTGTCCTTTCTTCCTTCCCTTTTTCCTTCTATACCTCTCTCCCTTCCTCCCACAGTCTTTGTCTGTCTGTCTTAAGACAGGATCTCATTACATAGACTTTGCTGACTTGGACCTTGCTACACAGATTGGGCTGGCCTCCAGCTTATGGAGATCCACCAAGTTCACTTCTTGGCTGCTGAGAATGTATTCCTTTAGTTAGGATTCATTCTGTTTTTATCTATACCATTCTATACTTGGTTTCTTCTAATGTAATTAAACAGAAATACAGCAATCTTTGGAAACACTTCTTTAATGGTTTGTACTTAAAATGCCTCTTACTAGTCCTTAATGTAGGAAGAATAGGGCTAATTCCATATTCTCCATGGGGCAGAGAGAAAGACCCATGCTATTTATTCCATCTGAGAGGGAACGTGCACTAGTTTAGCAATAAAAAATTCAAAGGAAGGAACTTTTTGGATTATCAACTGGCATCAGAAACAAACATACCTGCATACCCATTGCTGGTCTCAATAATTTACCCCAAAGAGTACCTGTGCATAGCTAGCCCAGTCTTAAAAAGTATTATCCCATTAAGAATAGATGAGAGAAAAGGAGTTATATATTTTTCATCATGTAGGTATACTTCAGGGTTTTCTATTAATGTCAAATTAGCATAGGGATATATAGGAAATTTTTACTAAAGGTAAAATGGCCTAGGGAGCTAACACTGGGGGACATGTGGGCCCCAAAAAGCACCCATGCTGTAACTGGCCTTCCTGACATGGGCACACTTGAACATAAACATCTGTTTATTGCTATGAGGGTAAGAAATGTCACAATAGCTGAAACACTGATCTGTGCTATCTCTGTTTGATTCCCTAGAACATGAGTCCTATGCTCTGGGGATGATGATTTTGGGCGGTTATAAGTAGCTGGAAGCGTGAAGACTCAGCACCCAGGCCTCTCCGTAAGCCTGTGTATTGGAGATTCACAGGAATGTTCCTGAAAGGCACACTCAGACGTGAGAGGCAGATGGATGTGTCCCAGGAGGTATTCACACTTGCAGATACTTAACTTGATGGATCAGAGAAGAAAGTTGGAGAGATGTGTGCACATGAACACCCCGTTCCCTTCCATTCCAGTTATCTCATTTCATCCTTACATCATTAGAGCACCAGCCCTCAGCAGCGTCGTGCCCTACTCACAAGTTTGCCAACACCTTCTCCAAATCATAGTGATCAGCACAGTTAATAGACTTCAGCTGTCTTTTTGGGAGACCTGGCAACAAAGTTAACTGAAAGAAAGCCATTAAAAAAGGAAAGGAAAGGAAAGGAAAGGAAAGGAAAGGAAAGGAAAGGAAGGAAGACTATTTTATGGCCTAAATGTGGAAATAATACAGACCACCAGCTAAGGTAATAAATAGTTTAAAAAAAAAGAGAAAAAGAAAATGTTCAGGTTTACTTCAATATTATGTACATAAATGAATGGTGGCAAAAGATCACCCTTAAAAGGTCCCACATTTGCCAACAAACTATTGCTGCTATGACCATTCCACCCACAGCAATGGTCTGAATGCTGTATGAAGGAGCTAAGGGACAATGCTCAAGTCCCCCAGCAAGGTCACCGGCAAAGGACACCATGGAAGCCATTTTCTGGGACCGTCTCTAAGCTGCTCTTCTCTGTGTTGGCCCCTTAGGAGGATCCCTTGTCCTTCTGGGATTCTCAGTGTTCATCACTGGCTGGACTTCACCAAAGGAAACCACAGGGACTTCTGGAAGACATGGGCTTACAAAACTATGTATAACTCAGTAAAACTGGTCGTGACGTTTGTCTGAGACGTGAGAGCAACAGGGTGCTATGTGCAGAAAGGCATGCATCTGCAAGGTTCAGAGAGTCTTGAAAGGCAGTACACACCCCCTACAGCTCCCCGTCTATTTTAGTATGGGTTTCCAAGGAGGCTGGGGAATTTACAGTGGCTCATCTTTCTTTTTTATGTTTTTAAATCTTTTGTGAATTAATTAATATCTGAAAAGAAATACAAGCAGACCATTATTTCCACATTTCAATATATATGATTATATAATATATATACATATATAATATAAATATGTTATACACATGTATTACATATATATACATATATACATATATATATGTATACACACACATACACACACACACATATATATATATATGGAAGTAGGTTTTTTTGAAATCTTGTTTTCTTGGGCTCTGGCCTCAAAACCCCAAAAACCTTGAATGGTAAATATAAGTAATTTTTTCTTTTATTAACTATTTTGCATTGAAATAATTTACTCTTTAATTTAATTTTCTCCCTTTACTTTTTAGTCATGAAAAGATGGTTTATAAAATCAGTCCCTCCGTTTTACATACAGAAGACAATGAAGAACTCTTCAGACTTAGAAGGCAAATACTGACACATTCATGAATGCCGGAATATCAATAAATGGAAATAAACATGCCAGTTTTAAAAATGCGCTTGTGTGTTCTTGTCTGTACATGTGTGTTGGAGGCCAAAGATCAATGCTAATGCCTTTCTCAGTTGTTCTTCATTTATTTATGAAATTTTAAAAATAAATTTTAAAAATTATTTTTAAGCCTGGGTTGCTTAGTCAGTGTTCTCTTGCTAGGAAGAGACACCATGAGCAAGATGGCGTTTATAAAGGAAGGTATTTAATGGGAGGCTTGTTTACAGGGTTAGTAGCTTAGTCTATTATCACCATGCCAAGGATCGGTAGACATGCAGACAGACACGGCATTGGAGAAGTAGCCGAGTGTTCTATATCCTGATCCACAGGTAGCAAGGAGAGAGACACTGGTTCCGGTTGAACCTTTGAAACCACCCCTGGCCATATAGTTCCTCCAACGAGGCAGCCCTTGTTCCAACAAGGCCACCCCTTCTAGCTCTCCTTAGTTCACCAGGTGGGGACCAAGCATGGAAGTATAAGAGTCTATGGGAGCCCCTCTCACTGAAGCCACCACACTCTTGCTCATAACCCAGAGCTCACCCACTGGCTAGACTGGCTGACTGACCTGACACAGGAATTCCCTTGCTTTGCCTCCCCAGTGCTGGTACAGCAAGATTTTTTTATAGGTATGCAGGGGATTTGAACTCAGATCCTCATACTTGCACTACAAGTGTTTTATCAGCCGAGCCTTCTCCTCAGTCCCGGAAACCTGACAATGTTGAGACTCCCCCTGGGAGTGGTAAAAGCTTTTATTCTCCCTTCATTTTAATCTGGGATTATCTGCTTTCGTCTTTAAAATGAGGAGATGTACTGTGAAGGTGAACAGGTCAAGTCAGGTTGTCTGCTGAAGGAACATTCCATAATATCCCAGAATAAGTTTTGCCCTGCATTCACTGGCCTTGACTATGGGAACTTCCCGTGACACTGCTTTGTGCTTGTGCTATTATGTGTTGTTCGAGGGATCTAGCTGCAGATCTAGTTAACTTTCTAAATCAGTTCAGAAATGACTGAACTAAGATAGGAACATGTTCCAGCTGGGCTTTACTTGCGCACACAATCTATTTTAATGTAGAAGGTCAAGAGGTTCGAAGTAGAGGCAGTTGGAGATCTGCAGGCATTGGCTATTCTTCCTGGCTTGGAGCGAGATGGGGCTTTGTGGTAAGAAATTTGAGTGACCTCTGTTGGCTGAGAATAGCCTCTGGATCCTAATTCCGAAGGAAATGGATGCTTTGGCCTTGCATCCTTGCAAAGAAAACCAATGGACGCAGTTTTTTACTCCTTCACAGGCTTCAGACCCAAACTGACACCTGATTTCGCTGTAGCTGCTATCACTTGGCCCTAGTGATAACAGCAGAGATGCCAGTCACACAGGGATAGACTTGTGACTTAGGGAGCTGTGCGGGAGAAATGAGTCTGTCCTACGTTGAGGTGCCGAGTTGTCAGTGGTCCATCCACAGCTCTAGATAACCAGCAGCTTCTGAAGAGCTTGCTCTCTTCCCTGGTGTGGCATCTGGACACTGTCATGAGCTCACGCCCACATCAGCCTGCACTGAGCAGAGTGGAGGTACTCTGGTCACAATGGGTCAGTCTCCAGAAGCCAGGCCTCCTAAGCAAACCACGTTGGATTTGCAGCAGTATCTCATGGACACAGAGTTTCTCTTTCTCATCACCCACCTCACTTCTGGAGTCTTTATGTCACGCTGAGCACATGCACTGTTTGTTCCTTTTAGAAGGCTGAATGTGACCATTTTTAGTACACGGAGCTGTTCTCTGCCTCCTGATAAAAGACTGTTTCTACGAGACACTCACATTCTACAGTGCTTCTGCTTCTATACAGCTTTTCTATCTGCTGTTGCCATTACCCACAGTCAACTGTTTCAAAAAATAATACTCTAAAATTCCACAAACAATCCATCACTTTTAAACTGTGTGCTGTCTGTGTAGCACTTTGAAGTCACACGCTGTTCTTCTTTGTCCCATCAGGATTGTGAATCATATTTCTGTCCAGTGACTCCAACATTAACTCTGCTACCTTCCCACTAGCCACTTAGTATGTGTCTGTGTTATCAGATTGTTGGTTTGTGATACCATAGTAATTGCACTCTGGTAATACTGATTTCACTTAATAGTGGGTCCAAGGCATAAGATAATGCTGTGGAAAACTTGTATATGCCAATGAGAAGTCAGAGATCCATATCATTAAGTCAAAAGATGTACGGTTTTTTTGACTTAATAAGGAAAGAGGAAGACTTATGTTCGAATGTAGTTAAAATTTATGATACTATTGGTAATCTCATATGATACCTAATTTACAAATTAATCTTTATAATGGGTGTATGTATAGAAGAAAAAAACCCACTTCCATAGTATTTATAGAGTTCAGTAATATCTGTGTTCTCAGATGTCCACCAGAAATCTTGGAGGCTATTCCCCAAGAGTAAAGAGATGTGTCACAGAGCTTCGTGGCGCTGTGGCACGGCTGTGGTCAGGAATACTATACAGGAATTCCACATGGAATTCCTCATTGCTTCTCCAGTTGAAGTGGCAACCCAATCACAGCACTTTATGATGAGAATCTTGGGGTGAATTGTAATCTAACTTTTTTTTTTTTTGCCGTTGTAAATACAGCTGCAAATTTTAAATATGTGAAAAGTAAATAAGTGGTCTTGTCAAGCTTCTGATTATGGTCAACAGCAGACGTGCTGTGGTGGATGACAGAAGTAAAAACTGCAGATGAAAACATCCCCGTGGCGATCTTATGCTGTCATCGTTTGAGCACACGTTTCTAAATATAAGCAATGTATCCGCACACGTGAGTCTGAATGATCTTCAATGAACTTGGGAGGCTCTTTCGCAATCTTGGGTCTTTTATTCAGGCTATTTTGTGCTCTGAAACGAAAGGCAGTCTGTGAAGCAGAGTCAAGTGTGAATGCACCTTAAATGATGCCACAAGCAAATGTGAGGGACCTTGGCTTTGCAAATCCAAGGTTCCATATATTTAGGATATTAAATGTTCATATCTTTGTCCTCATACATGTAACCATATACTCTCAGCATGTAAGTCTCCAATTTTATATCCTAGACCCTCAGTATACATCGCAGAGCCAGACAGAAAACAAACACTCAAATTTAGAATAAACTAGATATGACAGTGCCCCTATGCCCATACAAAAGAATTAGTTTTCCTATTTCTTAATGATGAGGGTGAACACAAAGAGACAAAGGTTCCATGGGCCATGGTTATGTACAGTAGATAGGGTTAGAAGTATCCTGGACCCCACAGGCAGTAGGAAGGGAGGTCTCACCATCCTCAAGTTAGCCTTTGTCAAAGGACAGAGGGCAGAAATCCTGCGCACTTGGGAAAAGCCGTGATGTGCTTCCAAGTGCAAAGCAATGCTGGTCCTCCAGTTAAGATTTCAGGAAGGACACACCCACCCAGTCACCTGGATAAACCTCAGCTGGACGTCACCACCTCTCCACGGGCCACCAGCTCTTGACAATTCTTGGGCGAGCTCGGGTGGCACTGTGATGACAGTCTGTAGCTTCCCTGAGCAGCTGCAGGTTGGCTACGCTGACGATGGGATTTTCTAAGCCAGGTGTGGATTTTATTTTGATTTTCATCAGTCTCATAAAACCTCGGATTTAAGGGACATTTAAGGACATGGAAGGCACAATGGAGCATCATTCCTGAAATGGGATATCTGTGCTGGCAATGGGAGTCTTCGTCACATGCTTGGGACGGCATAATTATAATAATACAGACTATGTCGCCTTTTCAGGAGTTGAGAATTCATTTACAGATCTGGTACCATCGCATAGTTTCTGAATGACCTCGGGTTGCTTAATTTTTCTAACCTTAAATTTTCACAGAAATGAGACATTATGCTCTAAATAGGGATTTCTGCAAGGGATCTCTCATTCCTTACTGATGATATTTCTTTCATTTCGGAGGGATCTCTCTCTCTCTCTCTCTTCCTTTGTTAGCTTAAGACTTGTGACACATCCTGCATCGAGTACAAGCTTACCCATCTGGTGAGTATAAGCATGTGTGTTAGTGTCACCCAGCCGCACTTTCCACGGGGAGCGAGCAATAGAGCATTTTATTTATGTGAAGTTCTATGAATGTATACGATGGGTTTCATTTGCAGACCTCATCAGCCCTTATTGTCCCTCCCACCCCTCGCTATGCTGAAACTTCTCTTTTTTTCTAACAAGTCTCAATCTAGGAAGCTTCTTACGGGGAACAGATTTTTTTTTTTTCCTGCTGGAATGGTCAGGGAAGGCCCACCTTTTTCTTCAGAAGTGCCCCCCTGTCTGTTGTACTGAGTTAGTTCCAAGGCAAATTTACAACCTTCCAAGGTTTGACTGACTTGCCATTTGCTCCTGTCAGACACAAAGAAACCCACAGCCAGTTTGGGCACCATAGTGAGAGACTCCATTTTCCCCTGTTTCTTTTTTCTTTTTCTTTTAACCTATTATTGGCTCTTTGTGCTTTCACATCCTGCACCCCAGTCCCACTCATTTCTAATCCCTTCATATCTGCTTTCTGCCCTTTCAACTGTCTCCTCAAAATAAAACAAACAAACAAACAAACAAACAAATAAAAAGCAAAACAACAACAACAACAACAACAACAACCACCCACCTGGCCACCATGGAAGCTGCCGAGTGTGTGTCACAGTGTGTCACACAGCATACTCTTTTGCACAAACAGATTTCTTAGCAAATGTTCATTGCAATGAGTCATTGGTCTGGTCCGAGGCCCCTGGCTTCTGCTATCCTGTCAATGCTGGATCCTCACCAGGACTCATGGAGATCCTACAACGTTGGTTGTGCAGGATCAGCTTCTTCATGTGCTCCAGCAGTGCAGATGTAGAGAAAGGAGGGTGGTGAGGAACAGTCTGATATGAGGGACCTGTACTGCCACCCGAGGCCATGATAATGTTCCAGCCAAGGCAGCTGCCAAGGGCCATGTCTAGGTCTGTGTCAATGTCCGTGATCTATGTTATCACCAAAGGCTATATGGATGCCTCTAGTCTAAGCTGCTGTCTGGGGTCATGCTAATAGTCAAGGACTGCACAGTGTCCTGCCCCTCCCTGGGCACAGCACTCTGGAGAGTAGCCCCTGCATCTCACCTGGACATCACAATAGATCTGGCCTTGGTGGTGTGGGTTCAGGAGAGGTGGCCCAAAAAGTGTCAGTAGAGGAGAGCCAGTCTCCTTTGCCAGAGGCCTAGACAGAAGAGCTTATCCTTCCCTTTCCCTGGGCTGAACAACTCAGCTTCTACCCAAATCCAGATTCAGGGCTCGGAGTTGGCCCAACCCAACATCTACCCCATCTGTGTGTGGACTGCTGGAGCACATGAAGAGAATATTCGGTTTCTTTTTCTCTTCCATCTCTCCACCACATACTTTACCATCATCCATAGTGTCAGGCAGGCCTCTGAATGTCTACCCAATGCACCATGTGGCAGCAGGCTGACCTCTCAAGACTCCATGTCTTCAACAAAATAAATTCATGGCTATTAATCCACCGAGGGTTTTTGCTGTTACATAAAAGCTGGGTAACTCATGTCTTTGGGTTGATTTGGCTTGGCTTTATAATCAGCTTTAGCTCCATGTCACTCAGATGTAGGTACCTTCCCTGGCCTGGACTAAGCTAAGAGATGACATTTTTGCCCTCTGCCTTGCTTCCTATGGACTTATTAATTAGAAATCCCAGCAATGGTATCATTCACCATTCCTTGTGTCCTAGACCTCAGCAGGAAGTCTCTCCTGAGATTTTGGTTCCCTTGAAGAGTTACCGTGGAGATCACTGCAAGCTGGGGAGGGGAGTCAGAGCATGCCTGGATTTTGCCATGGCTTTCTTAGTCCCTCGGCTGCTGGCAAACATGCGTGTGCGTACTTTCTTGGCACTGCCCTGGAGCTCGACAGAAGCTTGTGTGCGATGAAGCCCCTGTACCTTCAAGGCAGAGTCATAAACTTTCAAAGCTACCGAGGCGGTGCTGTCAGGATTTGGTCCTCTCAGGATTTCCCCAGTGATAGCGACAACCTTTGCAAGGAGGCTTCAAGTTCTTATGAAGTCAGAGTATAAGAATGATGTGTGTGTGTGTGTGTGTGTGTGTGTGTGTGTGTGTGTGTGTGTGTGTGTGCTTTGAGATTACTGCCAGAGAGGAATTCTCCCTGGTCAGAGTAGCATGCCTGTTACTTTAGGAAGAAGCAAAGAGACTTATCAGTATTTTTGAATGCTTCCAGACCCTCCAGAAGACATCAGTGAAAAGACGTGCATTTAGACACTCTTTACTGTGTCTCAGTTCAGTGGAGACAAACAGTGCACACTTGGTTCTCACACTGGACTCTGCTTGGATGCCTTTCAAGCATGGTCCAGGGATGGCCGCTGAATGAATGACCTCTCCTGTGTGGTGGCCTCCCCCCTGGGAGTTGTGACATGGATCCTTTCAAGAGGGGACTAGCAGGATCGTGACCTGGCAGCTTGAGAAGGTTGACACACAGCATCACCATCTCCCTGCATGCTTCTATTTTATATTCTAACCCCCAAGCCCCCTAAAAAAAAAAGAGTACGTAGAACAGAAAAATGGCATTTGGACTTTATAAAACACAACAGATCAAGTCCTTCTTGTGGTTTCACCCTGGAGCCTGGCATGGAGAGTCTCTCTAACTGATATTTTTCAAAAACTGTTAGGCTCACCAGAATTCAAGCTGGCTCATGACATTTGGACGGGATCCATTGTCTCAAAGCTAATGCTTTCTACCCCCAGTGGTCTCTGGCCCTTGGTCCTGCATTCTACATCGTGGATTTAGGAAAAACACAAATTATTTGTCCATTGAAGACATACTTAGAGTTCTATGTTCACAGATTTCCACATAGGCACAGCCCCTTGAATAGAAATTGGAAGCACAGTCCATGCATAGCTACCCTTTAGGGAGGCCCCGTGATATTTATAATATCTGATTTCTGCCATCTCCTCTTTTTGAGCTTTGCTGGTATTTTCTTCACAATACATTATTTTCACATGTGGCCTAGCCTAGATAAAGTCTAGATAAATAGGTTAAAACAGTAAATATTAAAACTGGATTTTGTTTAGGAGACTTTCACATCTTATTTTTTTCCAAGATAGGGTTTCTCTGTGGCCCTGGTTGTCCTAGAACTCACTATTTAAATCAGGAGGGACTTGAACCCAGAGATCTGCCTGCCTCTGCCTCCCAAGTACTGAGATTAAAGTGTGTGTCTCCTAGCTCCTGGCAACTTTAAAAAAAAAAAAAGATTTATATGAGTACACTCTAGCTGTTTCCAGACACACCAGAAGAGGGCATCAGATTCTATTACAGATGGTTTTGAGCCACCATGTAGTTGCTAGGAATTGAACTCATGACCTCTGGAAGAGCAGTCAGTGCTCTTAACAGCTGAGCCATCTCTCCAGCCACTCCTGGCAACTTTTTTATGGTTAATGTTTGTTGATTGTGCAGTCTGTTTGCATAGTTAGTTAGTAAAAGCATTGTTATTTCACTAGGGTTGTGTATTAGTTTCTTATTGCTGCTGTAACAAATTGTCACACACGTACCATTAAATGTAGCACAGATTTTATTATCGCCTCATTCTGGAGGTCAGGGCTCTGAGATGGCCACAATGACAGCGTCCACACAGCCTTTTCTGGAGTGCACAGAGGAGGAACTTTCCTCCAGTTCTTTTGGGCTTAGGGCACAGAGTGAAGCGGAAATGCAAGGGTTCTTTGGAAAGTCAGTTGGATAGTGTTTTGCCTGGGCAAACACATGAAGGGGTGTTTCGTTAAAATGGACACAGATGTAGAAGGCCAAGGCAGACTCATGAAGGAACGTTTCACTGAAGCAGATACAGGGGAAAGGATGTTCTGCTAAAGGAAGCACACGAAAAGATGCTTGATGAAGAATTCTTTGCTAACAGCATGCATGCATTAGTCTGCCTTACTTTGTGTAGTTGAGCCAATTTGTCAGGACTCCATAGAAGAAACGTACCAAAAAACTTCTGGTGGTGTGCTGCAGTTTCTTGTCACTTCCAAGGACTTGGGATGATTGGATGCACGTGCTAAGACAAGACCTTTGCTGAGGCAAGACACATGGAGGACACTCAATGTCTGGAGGGTATCAATAGGACTTGATGAAATGATGGAGAGCTTGGCTTGCTGGTCCGGCTAACTGTGCAACATTTATGGATCTTGCGTCTTCCCTGACCATTGCTTTCCTGAGAGAAGCACAGCTGAGAACTTCTGATGTTGCTGCTGGTCCCTCCTGCTGACTCGTGCCGAGGCTGAGGCCCTGCTGTCTTTGCCAGGTTGTGTCACCGCTGTTGCTAACCCGACTACTGAACTCTGTTGCGAGTGGATTGAGCTGACGCTGCATGATAACCTATGAACTGAACTGCCAAATTCCAGACAACACAGATGGGAGTTGCTCTGAAGAACCTTTCTAAACAGGTCCACTTTTCCCTGTATTCTTTCCTTCCCACTACCTCTGGTTGGTGGTGGGCTACAAGGGAGGTTAAATCATTTAAGAACCATCATTAAAAATAAGGTCACCTGCCGTCAAACTTACTATGTTCTCAAATTCTAGAGCTGATGGGTGTGAGGTATCTTTGTGAGGAAAATTCCTGTTATTTTCCTCACTATGAGTGTTTTCAGAACAATTCCCACATCTACACCACTCCCTGGATTATCAGGAATTATCTGGCAGTCACTGCTAGAGGGTTAGTTGGTCCCTAATTTGAATCTAACCCATTTCCTAACCATGAAACAGTGCAGAGGGCTTTTTCACTCTCTCACAGCCACAACAAGGGCTTGTCCTCATGCCCTACTTTCCTTACCAAGACAGGCTCTGTCCCCTCAGTCTGCAAACCAACATGAACCCATTCTCTTCTGGTAACCTCTAGTCACAAGTTGCCATGGAAATAGCAATGAATACTGTACTGACTGGTTTTGTGTGTCAATTTGACACAAAAGAAAGGAGTTATCACAGAGAAAGGAGCCTCCCTTGAGGAAATGCCTCCATGAGATCCAGCTAAATTAGTGATCAAGGGAGGAGGTCCCATTGTGGGTGGTGCCATCCCTGGGCTGGTAGTCTTGGGTTCTATAAGAAAGCAAGCTGAGTAAGGCAGGGGAAGCAAGCCAGTAAGTAACATTCCTCCATGGCCTCTGCATCAGCTCCTGCTCCCTGACCTGCTTGAGTTCCAGTCCTGACTTCCTTTGGTGATGAACAGCAATGTGCAAGTGTAAGCCGAATAAACCCTTTCCTCCACAACTTGCTTCTTGGTCATGATGTCTGTGCAGGAATAGAAATCCCGACTGAGACAAATTCACTGAGGCTATTGAGAAGAGTTGCTTCAGAGGCCAGGCGTGGGGATTTTTCTTCTCACAGTAACTGGATGTAGGGGTGGGAAACCAGTGAGAGCTAGCACAAACTCTGCCTCATCTCTTGTTTGCAATCTGTGGGAACCTATTGAGTGTATATGGAAGAAGGCAGTAGAGATGGTCACGCCACTCAAAGAGCCCACATTTCCTCTGTGTGGTTCTCCCTTTAGCTACTCGTGGTCACTTCCATCCTGATTTAAGGACTACCCCAGCATGCTGGACCAATAAACCTCTTGCGTTTTGCATCGATCTCCATCTCTGTGTCTCTGTGAGCGGGACATCCTGGACGTAAGGCTTTTTTTTTTTTTTTTTTTTTTTTTGGTTTTTTGAGACAGGGTTTCTCTGTATAGCCCTGGTTGTCCTGGAACTCACTTTGTAGACCAGGCTGGCCTCGAACTCAGAAATCCACCTGCCTCTGCCTCCCGAGTGCTGGGATTAAAGGCGTGCTCCACCACGCCCAGAGTGATTCTCCCTCCGTGCAGTTCAGCCCACACCCCTCTGGGTTGGAAACCAGCCTTGAAGCTTACCCATCTTCCATCCTCACTTCCCCCTTTGCCTTATTTATTTGTTTGTTTGCTTTTTTTGATGTCATTTCTCAATAAACTATGGCATGGAAGTTCTATCTTAGGTTCTGCATCTAAACTGAGATGTGGCTAGAAAGAACAATTGATTTCCATTCGACAAAGTCTCTGTGCATTGCAAGTTGGCTTTAGTAACAGCCAGGTGATCGACTATTCAATCGAGAATGAGCAAACATTTCAACTGGCTTTCTCTACTGAATGTACATAAACTTGAAAAAAAACTTGAAGAAATTAATCTTAAAAAGCAATATGTGAAGCAAAGAAGTAGATCTGTAGAAAACCAGGACACGAATGCAGAGAGACATAATAAACTGAAATATTTAGGGCAATTCTTCTGGAATAACTGTAATTTTTCACAAAACATTTTTTTCCTTCTTATGAGATTTTCTGCTGCTCTCTTGTTACAACCAGGAACTATAAAAGGACTCAACTATAGTGTCTGTTTTTTTTTTAAGTTAATCTTTATTTGTAATGGCAAATAAGACTCATGCTCTATTTTAAAGTTATTAGGAAGTAAACAAGCTTGCCCCTCGACTTCCATTAAGGTCCTTGTGTCTAGCAATGCGATTATGTAAGAGTCTACTTGGGGTTTGAGTGTTCCCATTCTTATTTATCTGTATGGTTATAAAATGTCTAATTTGTGTATTACACTTTACCTCAATGGACTAAATCTTATAAACAAAGCTTTAATTTATGGAGAATTGTGTAAGGCAGAGGCTCTGGCAGGTTAAAAGTTATCTGGCTATGACCTTTGTTTTGAACAGGGTTTTGTTTATAGCCATAACGGGAGAAAACCAAAATGAGAGAAAATTAATAAGCATATTAATAGCTTCCAGAAGATATTAACATGCAGATACAGAGGGCTTGGATACGAGGGTGACTATCTGGTCCCTCTTGGATGGTTCCTTGATATACATGGTCATCGGCAAGCTTATTCTCATCTTTTATCCTCTGAGAACAAAGGCGACCTTTTATACGTGCCATCTTCAGTGGGATACTGGTACCAGTTAGTCTGCTGTATGATGTTCAGCATTTTTGAATAAATTCTTCCCTAACCACCAAGTTGCAGTGCTTTAATAAGTAGCAGGCTCAGAGCAGAAGAAGAGACACTTGGAGAAAGGCAGGGCTGCTCACATATGAGAACGCTGCAAAGAAACTTAAGATCGTCTAAATCAGTGGCCCTCACCAACGATCACAGGAAAACACGTGTATTTACATTGCAACTTATTAAACCAGCAAAATTATAAAGTAGCAACAAAAACAATTTTTGTGGTTGGGGGTCAGCACAACATGAGGAGCTGTATTAAAGAGTCACAGTATCAGGAAGGTTGAGAACCACTTAACACTAAACGCTCAAAATCATTTTGACGCCTCCTTGTGGGATTGTGTCTCTTTGTATTTTCCAAAGCTACACCTGTGAAGTCTCAACACTGTGGCTAAATATGAGATGAACAAGGACAACTGCAATAGACATGCCAGGGTGGATGGGGGAAAGTCTGGGATGCCTCATCCCCACACAAAGAACTACAGGCAACCAGAGGATACTGAGGGTGGGGAAAGTCTCCCTTGGAAGAGACATGCTGATTGGTTATCCAGAGCCAGATGGTGATCCCTGAAAACAAACTCTAAAGGAACAGTATATAGATTGAGCAGGTTGTGGTTTTACGTTTGAGAATGTGTGTGTGTGTGTGCATGTAACAACAATTAATAAAAAAGGGGCCATGATTTTGAAAAGGGTGCTACATATGGGATGTCCTGTGGTTGGGGTAGGGAGAAGGGAAAGAACAAATGATGTAATTATATTATAATCTCAAAATAAAAGGTAAAAATAAATAATAAAGCATAAGAAAATTGGGGAATGGAGAGATGGCTTTGTCAGTTAAGAGCACTGAATGCTCTTCCAGAGGTCCTGAGTTCAAATCCCACAACCACATGGTGGCTCACAACCATCTGTAATGAGATCTGATGCCCTCTTCCGGTGTGTCCGAAGACAGCTACAGTGTACTTATATATAATAAATAAATTAAAAAAATAAAAGCATCCTGAGCTTGCAGTACATACCAGGCAGTATGAGATCAAAGACCTTCTTAGAAACAGTGCTTCATGGGTAAAGAGAGTGAAGCCTTAAAGTCGCAGAGAATGGAGTTCAACTCTGTAGCTAGAATTCTTGTCCTTCCCCCTTAGAAAGCCCCCCTTGGAGCTCTGCTATGGGCAGAGATCCCTGAAGCAACAGGAGACAGACTAACTCAGGCGGGCTTCTGACTCTGAGTTAGTGACTCACTCAGGAGATGGCTGGCTGAGTTGCACATACGCAGTACACATAGACTAATTGTTATCAGAGCGCTAGACTGGAGTCTGCCAGGCATCCAGAGTCTTGGAGATACAGAAACCTTGGACATAAGGAGTTGAACTTCTTGCCCCGCCTCTCCTGGACGCTACTTCTCCTAGGCACAGCACAAGAATGAAACCCGTGTCCCTGCACTTGTATACATGGAAATGGTTTTTATTCTTTAAGTGCACACAGCTCATTCAGAAAGTTTTCAGGATACCCTTTGAACAATTGATCCACTTTATATAGGCGATTCGGATGTTTTTCTCTGTAGTTCTGTAATCTGTTCATTCAGCAATTTTCTGTCCCATTTGTAAGATTTCTATTCGTGCTATCTTGGGTCTTCATTGACTTAGGATTGCTTAGTTCATCAGACAGTCTGAGACCATAGCACAGCATTTCCTACTTAAAAGATTTTTATTTTTGTTTACTAGAAAGCATCCTGGAATTTTCTTTTTTACTTTTTTTTTTGGGGGGGGGACTCCCTATGTGAATACAATATGTCTTGGTCAGATTACCTTCCCACTCCCTCCAGCTTTCCCCAACACCCCCAACATATCTTCCACCTCTCTCAACTCCTCGTCTCTTTTAATAGTTTTCACTCCTTCCCTCTTCCTTCTTCTGTCTCTGACTTCAGTTCTACTCCACTTTTTGGTCTTTTCCTTTGACCCCCCCCCCAAAAAAAAGTAATGGGAACTCAGCTTTTGCCATGTTTTGTGAACGAACTTTTGGAAGCCAGTCTTTGTCACTTACAGACATGTCTATTTATATGTCTAGTGAGCAAACAAAAGAAACAAGCTGCATTTTCTTTCAGCAATAAGTAGAATTTTAATTTCGAGTGATCAAATGCATCAAATTTGCACGTGGGCTTGTACCTATGTGGTAGTTAAGTGTGATCTGCTTTGTGGATCAGTGGATCAAATCTGCTGTGACCATAGGTAATTCATTTAACCTTTCTTTGCCTCAGTTTTCTCAGCTGTGAAATGGGAGTAGGCCTCAAGGTCGATCTGGAATGTTTTTAGAGAGGATCGGTTCAGGTTAGTATATACAATGCATCAGAATAATGCAGGCTCAGAGTACATAGAGTATAAGTGTTTGCTCTTACATAGCAGTTAAAATGATCAATCTTCTCACTGTAGACTCTCACAAGCCTACTCTGTGATCTAGACCAACACTCTCTAGTACAAAATAAGGCAAATTGTATGTTCCCGTTAAACATTTCTAATAGTTACATTTCAAAGTGTAAATAACTAAATTTTAATGATGTATTTTAACTTAGGCTACTATATAAAAAAAAATCCCAGGATGCAGTCAGTATAAAGCTATTGACAAACAATTTAAAACGGTTATCATACTGTCTCAGGATGTGGGCATATGTCATACTGACAGTTCACACTGACCATCTTTAAGGGCTTAACACTGTACCATCATGATGGATGGTATACTTAGTGTTGCAGAGATAGACCATAAAACGTTAAGGCTAACATTGTGAAAGAATACCTCTTTTGCCTTTATTGTTTCTGTGGCATTGTGATCAGAGTATTTAGTGGTATTAGTAACTGTGATGGTTTGTATATGCTTGGCCCAACGAGTGGCACTGTTAAGAGGTGTGGCCTTGTTGGAATAGCTGTGTCACAAGTGGGTATGGGCTTAAATACCCTCAACCTGGCTGCCTGGAGATGAAGATGTAGAACTCTCAGCTACTCCTGCACCATGCCTACCTGGATGCTGTCATCTTCCCTCCTTGATGATAATGGACTGAACCTGTAAGGAGCCCCAGTTAAATGTTGTTTTTATAAGAGTTGTCTTGGTCATGGTGTCTGTTCACAGCAGTAAAACCTTATCTAAGACAGTAACCTTGAAAGAGCATTGTGCTCAAGAACAATGTGTTGCAGCTTGCTAATAATCTTAGCACCCAGGAGACTTAGGCAGGAAGACTTAAAGTTAGAGGACAGCCTGGGTTATACATAGCAAAACCTAAGTGTGTGCGTGCCCACGCGCACACACACACACACACACACACACACACACACAGACCTGCTGTGCCTGTAGCCCCAGTGAGATTTCCCCTCCTCTCTGGGGCTGTCTGGTTCTCAAATCCATGCTCACATTAACAAGCCCTTGTTTTCTACATTCCCAACTGTTGTGTATCTCATTCCTCTAGGACCTTAGTGTGACTAAACCAGAGTCAGTTCTCATTATTCTCAGTAGTTACATAACTGTTATAGGCATTGAATTAGTAAACACGAAACCATAGTTCCCAGGAGAAATGTAAGATTAGGTTTCGGTGAGCCCCTAACCACAATATGATACTAATATAATGTCATTTTATGCACATTTCAGCGTATAGACATCTAAATGTATGTCTTAACTCACAACCAACAGTACTATAATTTTTGGTCAAATGAAACTTTTTTAATACATAAGCTAGACAACACTTCAGCACTATGCTTGGATCGTTTTACTCATGGAAATCATCAACAGGAAGTCCACAGATATAAAACAGGACAGTAAACGGGCTTGTAAAAGGACACTTGTTTTACAACACTAGAGAGAAAAAGGAAGGCAGAATGTTGCCTCGCTTGACCTCGGCTGCGATCTGCTGCACTGGGCATTTCTGTGAATGGCCAGGAAAGCAACCTTGAGCACCGACTCCGGAGTTACAAATAAACGTCAGTGAATAGGCATATCTGTGAATAATAAGGATCAGCTGCTCTGTTTACTTTCTTGACAACGTTCTCATTTTCAGAAATGCCTTCAGTATACTTGGGTGGGCAGTTGTAAAACTACTTGGGTTCATGTTCAGCAGCAGAGAGCTGCTGGCCTCAGGAGCAGAACAAGCCAGATAGGGTATCCTGAAGTTTTCATGGGTAGGGTCAGCTATGAACGGTGAAATCCGGAGAAGGAGCAAGGCTTCCCACTGGAGAAAATGCAAAAACAAAGGGTCTTAGAGAACACTCACTTTAAGTTCAACTTCCCCACAGTCTGGGATAAAATCAGGCAGTAGAGGGTTCTTAGACAGTGGGGACATGTCACTGAGAGCCAGCGTCAGCCACGACGGACTGCCAAGCCTTGGGTTCTGGATGACTGAGGTACCCACGGTAGACTTTCCTTGCTAATTTGCATTGTAGATCCCAAGTACATGATTGGGAGATAAAGATACAGGATTTCGAGTGAAGACAATTGCTGGCTCACACCCCTGCTTGCACAACCAGCTGCAAATTATGCAATGAGTTTTGATATTTTCATCTAGTTATCACTAAGCTCATCATTAATCAAGTTGACCCAATTTTCCAATTTTCTAAATCCGCCAGGACCAAACTCTGTGTCTCTTGTCAGACTGTTTCCTGTTTGAAACAAAGGAACATATACGCATGAGATGCAATCGGTCTTAGCTTGTGAAGAAAACTGGGGCATATTTAAAATGTCCAGTGATTCTGTGATCATGTAAATTTACTCACTCCACTCCATGGCTTTCCTTTTGGAAACCTTGGACAAACACGGCACTTTCATTTTTACAAACTAGGGATGGGACTTGCTGTTCTTATGGGATCCAGTCCCATTTCACTGCAAAAATTCTCTGAGTCAGGTTTGTTCTTTTCATTGGAAGCATTCTCTTGTTCTCCTTCAAAAGCAGGGGACATATTTTTCCTAGGGCTTAGTTCCCCTTTCAAAAGCAGGGGACATATTTTTCCTAGGGCTTAGTTCCCCTTTCAAAAGCAGGGGACATATTTTTCCTAGGGCTTATTTTATATAGGATTCAGTCTTGCTTCACTCTCTTCTCAGTCTATTCTGAAAGGTTCTGTACACAAGAAGACATGCTTATATATTAAATTTAAAAACTGTCAAGTTCATGACTTTCCTCACAGCAGTTTTAGATGGTTTTGGTTGCTTCTCACCCCCTGGCCCCGATACCTGTTCGTCTACTCTCTTTTCCTGCCCCTTCCCTGTATAATAAATATTCTTATTAATTCTTTTTAAGACTTTCATATAATGTAATTTGCTCATTCACCCACACTTTCTGCCAGGCTCATCCTAGATCCACTCCCATTTCACCATCCACCAACTTAGGGCTCCTGTGCTTAAAAAGTCCCAATAAGTCCAATTCATGTGGCCATATACACTCCTGGGTACAGCGCCATCCATTGGAGTGAGGTTGGCCTACTAGAGGCCTGAGGAAACTGAGTCTTCCTCCTCTCCCTGCCTCCAAACTGCCAACTGATATTCAGTGAAGGATGGTGACTCATGCATTCCTTCTGCATCCATGCTAGTGTGTTGACGGCTTGGCTCTTGTGCAGGCATCTGCAGCTGCTTTGACGCGTGAATGCAGGGGTCCAGTCACACGCAGAGGACACTGCTTTGCTCCCTCCTGGACCTCTGGCTTTTGCAATCTTTCTACCCCCTCTGTCATGATGTTCCTTGAGCCTCGTGGTGGGAACTGTGCTATGGATGTCCCATTTGTGACCGAGCCTGCACTGAAACTAAGTCTCTATCCCCACCCTCCTCTTAAATATGCGAAACGGTTCATGAATGTAAGCCATTTTTGAGAGAGAGGGCCATGCTAGTCTTCCCTGTATCATTTTGACTTTGGTTGATGCATTATTGAAGCAAGAACCATATTTGTATTTTAGAGAAAATTTGTAAGCCTCATGAATGTATTTTATGTTTTATTCCAATTTTGTAAAACTCAGAGGAGAACAGAGAAAAAGAAGAGGGAAAAAAACTCATGGGATGCTATAATGTGACACCATGAGAAGGCCAACCATGGTAGGAAGGTTTTAAGAGGTCAAGCAAATGAGTCTGGATAAGGTGAAGCTTAAAGGAGGTGTAAGACATGGAGCATTGGATGGGGGATGCGGGGAATGGAATACATTGTGTACAAAATGAATTAAAAATAAAATAAAAGAAAAAAAAGAAAAAAGTCGATCTCATAGAAATATAAAAGGATTAATTACTACTACTAGGGAGGAGAGGGGACCAAAAGAAGATTGTCAGTGGGTTCAAGGGTGTGTAGAAAAGAGCAAGCAATTTGATTTATTCTTATCTCATATAACACATCCCACTTGCAGTTTGCTTTTGTTTCATTCCTCCCAGTCACCTCCCCCATTTCCCCCTTCCTCAGGTCCACTCTTCTTCCATTTTCCTTCAGAAAAGAGTATGTCTCACAAGGATACCAACTGAACATGTTATGACAAGCTACAATAAGACTAGGAACAATCCCCCATATCAAGACTGGATGAGGCAACCCAGGAGCAGAAAAAGGGTCCTATGAGCAGGTAAAAGAATCAGAGATAGCCCACTCCCATGACTAGGAGTCCCAAAGAACACAAAGCCACACAACCATACCATATATCTAATATCTATATTAGTATTTTATTAAAAGTTACCAAGGTAATGGTAAATAAAAGTATTGAGGACAAAAAGCCTGTTGTGCCTCTTAGTACTAATAAAACTTTATAAATGTTACATCTTTATTCTGTTGTGCACCTTAAGGTGAGCAGGGTTTGTCAGCTTAAGTAGGAATTAAGAGCAACTTTCAGGTCTTTCATTCCTGCAGAGAAGGCTACTCGAGCCTCTATTCACTTTGCTTTTCTTAGCTGAATACAAAATTAAATAGATAACAAGTGCAGTGAACAAGGTATCGGAGGTAATATAAGCACGTGGGCTTTCCACTTGTTTTGTACCATCTGAACACTTCTGAATGCCCAAGAAAACAATTTCTAAGCTGCTATTCTGGAATGGGTTTATAGAACAGAAGCTAGACTTAAACTTGTTCATAGCATGTCTTCCATGAGACTGAGAGTTTCCAATACCGTCTTACACATTTTCCTCATTAGTATATATTTCTGAGAATACCCTCCAACTGAAGTTGTGTTCCAGCTAAGCAAATTCTGAGATCTCAAGGGATCTGTGTTGGGAGGTGTTTTACTTGGGTTTTACTGCTGTGAACAGACACCATGACCAAGGCAACTCTTCTAAGGACAACATTTAACTGGGGTTGCCTTACAGGTTCAGAGGTTCAGTCCATTATTATTAAGGTGGGAGCATGGCAGCATCCAGGCAGGCATGGCACAGGAGCTGAGAGTTCTCCATTTTCATCTGAAGGCAGCTAGGAGAAGACTGGCTTCCAGGTAGCTAGGATGAAGGTCTTAAAGCCCACACCCACAGAGACACATCTACTCCAACAAGGTCACACCTAGTCCAACAAGACCACACCTCCTAATAGTGCCACTCCCTGGACTAAGTATATACAAACCATCACAAGAGGTAACATCTGGGTCTTACTCTAATGAGCACCTTCAGACTTGTCACAGTTGCAGGCTAAGATTCTGGACAGATTCTCCTTTGTTGTGAATATTCTATTTGAAGCAACCTTATTCATATGTTGAGATTTAATCTCCAATGAGGTGAGATTAGAAGAGAGAGTCCTTGGAAATAAAGTTCTTACCACACAGAGCCTAGATAGCTCATTCTCTTTTGGTGGCTCGAGAACTCAAGAAAGGCAACAACCTCCCAGAATCTGACCGCAAAGGCACCCTGAGCTCAGACTTCTGGTCTCCTGAGCAGTGACACATGCATACATGCTCTTTAAACTATCCACTCTCCACAGTCTATTCTAACTGTCTGAACAAAGATGCCTCCAGATGTCAGTCAGGCAGTTGAAGACTATGCCAAGGATCTTTAACTACCTTAGGGCTTCTGGCCTGGTTCAGCATGTTCTGTTCCTGGGCCAGGATGCTCTGGAAGCTGGAGGGGACTTCAGGCAGAAAGCTACAACCCTCTCAAATTCCAAAGACAATGATAGTATCTGCAATGCTCCTTGCACTTCACAGCCTCATCTATCAGCTGTTTTCTTATTCCTTCATCATGTACAGTACCAAAACCTCCTCCTTCCACCATCAAACAACTAAGAGGTTAGGGAACTAAGAGGTTAGGGTATTTGGAAAGGAAAAGGGTATATGACCATAAGAAAATCTTATAGGGATCTGTACTTTTTTTTTTTCAAAATTAAATGTAGTTTCTAGCTAATATATTTTAATAGTGGACCATATTAAAAATTAGGCTCTAGAATTTATAGTGGAGGTAGAAAGAGTAAAGTGAAAAAAAATTAACAATGCTCTTGAGTCCTACAGGTTCCAGTCTGTAAAATACCAGCAGAAGGGCTGGGGCTGTAAAACCCATGGCAGAGAATAGGAGGCCTTTAACTACACCGTGACAAACATTTTCTCATGAATGATGATGTGATGTCAAGACTGTCTAATGAAGACTTTAGATGGGGTTTTACTTTAGGAATATATTTTCTGGAGTCTTAAAATGCTGTATTTTAAGTATTCCAAGTATTTTGTGTGAAGTGTGCACTTGGAGGCAGGCTTCTTTGAGTCTTTTCTAAGAAAAGGGAGAAAGAAATGGTGTTCCATCTTTTCTTTGTATGTTCAGAATGTGCTTACTCTCCTCAGACGAGCCCTCTCTCTCTCTCTCTCTCTCTCTCTCTCTCTCTCTCTCTCTCTTCCTAGTCTTCTACCTTAGGGATCTGGGATGACAGGCATGAGCTACCATACAGTCTTGGCCACTTTCTGTTGCCCTTTCATTGCTGTGTCTCTCTCTGACTCTCAGTGTTGGTTACACCATAAAGTGATGTGCTTTTTGCATCGCTTGAACTTTTTTTTTTTTTGATTTGTTTTGAAAATGACTCAGCATGAACAGTAACCCAGCCAAACAGTATTTAGGTGATGCATCGCCAACAAACATGGAGAAAGTATCTTGACTTGGGAAACAGGTTAGGGATTCTTTCACTCATCCACAGCATCGTATCACTAGTACCGTTTTTTAAAAGTAAGGGAGGTGAAGTTTGGTGAACCTGTGTTACTTCGCATTACTTTCAAGAACAAGATCAGACTACTCATTGGCTGGTGTTTCTGTTTTCAAGTCACAGTTCCAGCAGGATGCCAGTGCAGTCCAGGAGTTTAAGTCATTATTATCCAAAGTCCAAGTGAGTGAAAATTTAATCTCTCCTTCTAACCACTCCGTGTTGGCTTTATCTGTAATTAACTTAGTGAAAGGGCCCCGATGACAGGTTCTTCCTTGTGCTATAATTACCTCACTCAGAAGGTTCTCCACGGAGTTTGATTTAACCACTCTCTACAGAAGAGAGCCATGTGCTAATGCCAGGATATTAAATAGAAACACTAGGTGTTTTACCAAAGCATCCCAAAGGTACTATTGGATGAGCTCACATCAGGAATGTTTATACAGCCTTAACTGGTGTGGTCAGGTCCTGGGCAGCATCGTGGTCAAAAGAACACAGACCTGCAACCAAAATGAGCTGCCAAGGAAATTAAATCCTTTACAACCTTCAAAAGTAATGCTTTTAAAAATTCCTTCTTCCGCTTGTTGTCCGCCCCACTGTACATTTTCTGCAGGTGTTCCTCCTGGGCTTTTATTTTCAAAAGTCCTTCAGCAGGGGAAGCTGTACATCTAATTTTACCCTCCCACCCCAGGTTCCTCTGCTTGTGTTCCCTGCTGCCCCAAAGATTTTCCCTGCATGCTGCTCTAAGAATCAATCTGCAAAGAGGAGAATCACTTGGGAGGTGGAAAAGAAGGGAGACAGACTAGGGGAAGTTAGCATCCCTTGAAAAGATTTTTGTTGCTTTTTAAAATGAATTAGTTTATTATGTGTTTGTGTATGGTGTGTGCATGTGAATGTGTCCATGTGCACATGTGTGCATGCAACTCCTGTAGAGGTTATAGGTCAACTTTATGGGGCCACTTCTCATGCACTGGGCCCCTCGATTCACAGTTTTGTTTTCAGTGGTTTCAGTGCCTTGTAATCACTAAAAATATAAAAAATTGCATAAATATTCCAGATATTTTAAATTGTGCACATTTCTTGAGCCATGCTATTCCATCCCACCTACCTTTGTGGTACATGAGGATTGAACTCAGATCATCAGATTTGCATGGGCAAATGGCAAGCAACCTTTACCCACTGAGCCTAGGGTCCTCTCAATAGGCCTGAAGGATTATCATGTGAGGAATCCTCATTAAATAATTTTTGTATATAAATGACAATAATCCTTCCTTATTTAAGGACCACTTGTTCTCATAAAAGATGCCTGTAACCATGGATACCCCTGACCCCTATATCTTCTATCTTACCCAGACATGGAGACCTATGATAAAGTTGAATTAATAATTGATACACAGTAAGGTATTAGCAACAATATGTAAAAATCAGTAACTGTATATTCCAGTGAAAGTTACACGAATGTGACTTCTTTCTCAGGATGTCTTTTTTTGTATAATACCCATCCTTGGGATGATTCCTGGTGATGTAATGTTTTTATGAAATGACATGAGGGGAATGCTTTAGACCTTGCAATGTTACATGGTTAGGTCACAGGACAAGAGTTACATGAACGCTAGCACTGTGACACAACCTATGTGAGAAACCTGGGGGTTCTTGTGTGACCTATAGGTAGGTTTCACACATGGTATATGGATGTGATGGGCAAAGATATGAATCATGTGTTGGGTAGGTGGGATGGAACAGCTCGGCTCAAGAAATGTGCACAGTTAAAAAAAGCTGAAATATTTATGTAATTTTTAATATTTTTATTGATTACATGGCACTGAAACCATCGAAAACAAAACTGTGGATTGAGGAGCCCAGTGCATGAAGCTAACGATTTAGGAAAATCATGATACAATAGCTTGAAGGAGCATTGCATTAATGATAGATATGGGTGTCCCTCAAATAGCTAACTTAAGATCCCATAATTCCATCTTTCTGTGTGCCATTCATGACTTTGGGAAGTGACGAGGACACAGAATCAGGGTCCTCATGATTAATGGACCTCAAGAGCACCCACTCCTACTCCTTTACCTTTATTTCAGTGTTTTCCTTTGAGAAATACTGGCACTTCCTAAATAATTTCTGCTAACTTCGTCAGTCGTCCTTCTGTTCACCTGTACCCACCTTGAACTTGGATGGTTAAAATTGCTTAGGAACCCGGACCCAAGAAGGAATTGGCATTGTGTGTATAATTTACTTGGAGAATGCCCTTTGTTGAAGTTCAAAAATGACCCTTGTTTGGACACTATATTTAACACCATGTCATGGTTTGTACACCATTTTCTTCGGCCAGCACAGCCTTTGAGATCATTGATATTTGTGATGGCTAGGTTTCACTGCAACTTCAGTGTGATTTAGTCCCCTGGGAGGTAGGTCTAAGTGAGTGTCTAAGTCAGGTTGGCCTGGGATATGTCTATAGGGAATTGAAGTGAATATGTCAAGAGATGTGAGAAGACCTGGTAGAATGTAAGTGACACTGTACCCAGGGTTTGGGTCCTGAATTGCATAAGGGTAGAGAGAGTAGGCTGAGAAATAGGGAAACATAGATTCAGTTTTCTTTGCTATTGCTGTGCATGTGATGTGACTACCTGCTCTAAGTTCTCACCATTATAACTCCCTCCAGTGATGGACTGTAATTTGGAACTGTGAGCTTAAATAAACTCTTTTCTTGGTAATTTGCCTTTTGTTTGGCTGTGTTAACACAGCAACCCAGAAAATGCTGTACTTTTGTAATATGGTTCAAATTAATTGATTCATCTCTCTGGCCTGTACCCACATGAAATTTTATTTGCTGTCTTTACTTTGGGATTATAACTGTGTCCTGGGGTCATGATTCAAAAACAAGCTGATGAAAATTCTAAGATAAATTATATCATTGATGATATTATATGAGTAACACTATATAGAAGGCAAAATGTACAGAGAAGGGAGGATAAAACAAGATTTATGATAGAAGGGCTCAATAAAAGTATTAAAAAAGAGATCTGTCACTTCCCACACATAAATTTAAAACAGATGATTTATAGAGAGGAGAGACAGGACTAATTGTAGGAAGAAAATTTTATTTACTAGGAAGTAAGTTCCTTATGAGTCTGGGTACCTTCTCTTTTTTTTTTAAGCATGAAAAATCTTTTTTTAATTAGGTATTTATTTCATTTATTTTGAAAACATTTAACCTAGGAGGCTGGAGAGATGGCTCAATGATTAAAAGTGTTTACTGTCATCCTAGAGACCCAAATTTAGTTCCTGCATCCACATCAGGTGGCTTACAATTACCTGCAACATCAGCTCCAGGAGATCCAATGTCATTTTCCAGCCTCAATAGCTAGGCAGACATCTCTCTCTCTCTCTCTCTCTCTCTCTCTCTCTCTCTCTCTCTCTCTCACACACACACACACACACACACACACACACACACACACACACACTGTAGACCAGGTTGGCCTCGAACTCAGAAATTCGCCTGCCTCTGCTTCCTGAGTGCTGGGATTAAAGGCTTGTGCCACCACACCTGGGTTATATATTTTAGATATCAGCCTTCTATCGGATGTAGGGTTAGTGAAGATCTTTTCCCAATCTGTAGGTTGCCAATTTGTCCTCTTGTCCTTTGCTTTTCAGTTTTATGAGGTCCCATTTGTCTATTGTTGATCCTAGACTCTGAGCCATTGGTGTTCTGTTCAGGAAATTATCCCTTGTACGAAGAAGTACAGGCTATCTCCCACTTTCTCTTCTATTAGATTCATTGTATCCAGTTTTATGGTGAGGACTTTCATCCTCTTCAACTTTAGTTTAGTACAGGGTGATAAAAATGGGTATGTTTTCTTTCTTCTACATGCAAAATCTGGTTAGACCATTTGTTGAAGATGTTTTATTTTTTCCATTGTATGGTTTTGGCTTTTTTTGGGGGGGGGGCAAAAATCAGTTGTCTATATGTGTGTGAGTATATTTCTGGGTCTTCTATTTGATTCCATTGACGAGCCTATCTGTTTCTGTACCAGTACCATGCAGTTTTTTTTTTTTTTTTTATCACTATTGCTCTATAACACAGCATGAGATAAGGGATCATGATTCCTTTAGAAGTTCAGAGGTTTAAATTGAGAATTTTCTCCCTTGGAGAAAACTAATATTTCCTTTGTGAGTGGTTGATAATTGGAGATAGATTCTGGGTTATGGATGGGAGCTTGTGTCCACTGTCCCTCTCAGCATTCAGGCTCCATCTGGATTAGACCTGTGCAGGCCCTGTTCATGTGACCAGGCATTTTCTTGAGCTATATTTTACTCCCCTATACTGATCTAAGAAGAGTCAGAAAATTTAACAATGTCCAAGGTAAAATAAAGACCCAAGAACTTGACCTCTCAAATGGTGTTTGTATGCCATAGGGTGTGCATCTTCAACCCTTACTATCAGTTAGCATTTGCCATGATCAAACAAACACAACCCCATGAAAGCTGCATGAAGTGTTGGTGTCCTGATTGAAGAGAGTGCTGCCAAAATACCAAGAAAAGCATGCAGCACCTTATTCCCCAGGATGCTATTGTATTGTGATTAGTTTGTTACTAAGTCTGAATCCAAGCAGCTAGTACATTTTACACGGGGTGAATGTACTTCTGTAAAAATAGTGTTTTTTTTCTGAGTAAGTATAATGATGAAGATGGGAAGATAAGAGGTGAAGTACAAAGGGGATTGCCTCAGAGAAGCACTGCCTTTGGTTTGGAGCCATGGACATAGCAAGAGAATTAATGCCAAGAGGGCTGGGTTCTGGGTTCCTACCAAGCTACAAGATAAATGAGATAATTTTTATTATTTTTTTCCTATTTTTGACAGGCTTTCACTATGTAGAACAGACTGGGCATCCCACTCAAGATTCTTCTTGCCTCAGCTTTCCATGCGTTTAATTGACAGATGTGCACTATCATACCTGACACTTAAATTCTTCATATGGGCTTCTCACTTTATAAACTGGTGTCTATAAGACTTTCTCTGCATGTTAGTTTTAGGAAAATATTAGAAATAGGATGTAAGACCTCTAATAGGATGTGTGAGATATTTGTATTTAATGAGGTTGGCTTCACTTTTTAGCCTTACCTGAATAGCCATAAATGGGGAGACAATACCCCAACGAGACATCTCATGTTAGCAAGTAAAACCTCCAGTGTTAGGAATGATTATATCTTGTCATATCATTTGCCAAAGGAGTCCCATGGATCCTCTTGAAATATTACATTTTATTATGATGGTAAGACCCTATGGCTGAAAACAACATTTACTTATGCGACCATACATGAAGAAGTGCCTAACCAGAACTGGAACTTATTTTGTATCCTACTGGAGGAGAGAGGTAACTGTCAATATTATCTAGATGCAAACCTTGTGGACTACAACAGAGACAAACCTTTAAGTTGTTCTGGTCTAGTCATGGCACAGATGTTATGGCAGCAACCAAATGCTTTTTTATTAGATTTAAGGCCCATACCAGGAGATGGAACCCATACCTGACACTGCTGAAATGGTCAAGAACCTGAGATTAGGTAGATCATGGATGTAGGAAAAAAACCTACTACTATTTTTCTACTAAACAAACATATCAATAAAATGACTCCTAGTGACATATTTCTATACCAAGAGATCAGAACACCATCCAACCCTCATCAGAGAAGTTTCTTCTTGCAATAGGTAGGGATCAGCAAAAAGGTTCACAACTGGACAATGTGCAGAGAGTAAAGACTTTGGGTCATTCAGTCCTAAATGAGCTTTTAAAAAAATAATCAAATCTCTCCCTTTAGGGCTCAGCTATCTCTGGGGAAGTGGAGGGAAAGTGATTGTAAGAGTGACGTATGTTGGATGACTCCAAGGAAACAGAACCTTACAGACATGACAGGACTGATTAGACATGAATTCACAGAGACTATGACAGCATGCTTTGGACTTGGACAAGTTCAAACTAGACAAACCTCTAGCACTGAAAAGGGGAACTAGACAAAGAATTCCATCCTTAACCAAGAAGTTATTTGTCATTGATACTTACTTGATATCAATGTTTAGTATTTATCAATGGAGTGTCACTGGGTGTATCAACCACACTTTGGAGAAGACCTCATGTCTAGGAGTACAAAATGCAATCTATGCTTTTTGTGGGCTTTTTGTTTTGTTTACTTGTTGTTGTTTGTCTTATTGTACTGGAGGAATGAACGTCAATTAGAGAATGCCTCCATAAGAAGGGCTGTAGACAAGTCTGTAGGGCATTCTCTTAAGTGATTGATGGGGGAGGGCCCAGCCCATTGTGGGTGGGGCTATTCCTGGGCTGGTGGTCCTGGGTTTTATAAGAAAGCAGGTTGAGCAAGCCATGGTGACCAAGCCAGTAAGTAGCACCCCTCCATGTTCTCTGCATCAGCGCTTGCCTCCGGGTTCCTGCTCTATTTGAGTTACTGTCCTGATTTTCTTCAATGATAAACTGTAGTGTGGAAGTTTACATTCAAATAAACTCTTTTCTTTCCTACTTGATTTGCTCATTGTGTTTCATCATAGTGATAGTAATCCTGACTAGAATATTTACTGATCTTTCTTTTCCTCCTATTTTTCCTCCACTTTTACTTTGTTGTGATTTTTTTTTTGGTGAGGGAGGGAGGGAGGGAGGGAGGGAGGGAGGGAGGGGGGAGGGAGGGAGGGAGGGAGGGAGGGAGAGAGAGAGAGAGAGAGAGAGAGAGAGAGAGAGAGAGAGAGAGAGAGAAGAACCTGAATGGGTGGGTAGATAGGATAGTGGGTAGGATCTTGGAGGAGTTGGGGAAGAGGAAAGAATATACTCAAGACATACTGTATGAAGCTGAAAAAAAACCAACTAAAGATGAAGGAGGAGAAAGAAGAAGGAGGAGAAGGAAGAAAAGGAAGAGGAAGAGAAAGAAGGAGATCAAGTTTACAATGTGTATTTTATTCCTTTCTTTAAACATTTTTTATCTTGCTAGAGATCCAGCAGGTAAACTTTTTTTTTTTTTTTTTTTTTTTTTTTTTTGGAGGCAGGGGAAATAAAAATATTTTGGTGACTGCTTAAAAATAAAAGTATGTTCTCCTGAGATGGTCATATTTAAATAGCATTGACAGTGAGGGAACAGTGGCACAATTTAACTATAATGGTGAGAACACAGGTAGGGAGACAGAGAGGGTACACTACATATTGGTACACACTGGAAGTCACACCAGTCCTTTGGAGGGAAAAAACAAGAGTAGCGAGGGTAGAGGACTACCCTTTGGGACAGCTTGTCCTTCAGTTGGCCAGAGGCTGTGGACGCTGCATCTCTATACCTCAGGGAACAATAGTTGGGCTATAACATGTTTAGATATCTTCAGGGAAAGAAAACAAGCTCCCTAGATTTTATTGAACGACTCTATGAGCTACGGAGAGTATGCTTGGTATTTTGGTGGTTTAATGGCAAATTTGTATGAAATCAATTTGGGTGAGGATTCTTGGCATGAAAATCGAGTGTTTACACATCCTGTTTCACTGGGCATGACAAGAGGAGCCTATCAGAACCATCTGTTCCTGCCCAGTAGAGGTTTCAGAGTTGAAAAGAGGACAGACACGTCTATGCTTGTAAACTAGCCCTTAACTGTGGGTTGGGCAAAACTTACATGGTTGCCTTTGGTGCCCATCCCGTTATTGACTACTGCCTTTAGCACTCCATCCTTTTATTGACTGCATCTTTTTTCGTTTTAACCAAAAAGACATGCCCTAAATTTGATAAACAGTTTAAAGATTGTGTACTGTAGTTTTTTCAGGTTTTAAAAATTTACTTTTGGTAAATATGCATTCATTGTACATTTTAAGAGGATCTAATGTGATATGTTTTAATGCCTGATTCCTGACCTAACCCCCCCTCACTCTACTAATAATCAGTAATACTAGTAATTAGTATTTTATAGTCATTTTTTTAAAAAATAATATCTTAAACTTCATCCCTCCAGGCTAGCTTTCACAGTGTTGGAAAATGGTATGCAGGCATGTTACCAGATAAGAAAAGTAATCTCTGGTTGTGAACTCCATGAGTTACAGTAACTGCTGGCCTGGAAAGACATGCTCACTGGTGCAGGAGTGGTGCAAACAGGAAAGGAGTTAAAAATAAGCTTCGGATTGGGTATGACTCCCACTCCACAAGATGAAACCCATACCTTGCACAATTGATGGACCAAGACCCTAAGCATATACATACAGGTCATAGACCCTAAGGAGAGATTTTACCATTGTTTGTTCTGATAAATGGACATAATGTTAAAACAACTCCTTATGACATCTTTATATCCATAGATAAATGTATCCCTCAACCATCATCGGAGAAGTTCTGACTTGTTATTGGTGGTGATTAACACACACACCTGTAACTGGAGCGAAGAATGGCTTGTGTAATGCCCAGTCCTAAAGAGACTATCACACTTCTTCACAAGGCTCAAGGATTGTTGTGGATGAAAAACTGCTAAGAGACAGGGGTAGTAGATGACTATAAAGAAACTGTGACTCTTGTACACAGGAAGACAGTGGCACATATGAGTACACATTGCTTGTCACAGAATGCACAACGTTTGTGCAAACTCAAGACAGACAAAATCTTGGCATAGATACAAGAGTTGGGCACAAAATCCCAGTGCTAGCTGATGACCTATTGGCAAATTATAGCTTCTGGGAGAGGAAGAGTCAGTTTTTTTGAAAAATGTTGTCCTTCGTAAGATGACCAGGCTCCATGAGAAAGATCACATGCCCAAAAATATATGAGTAGTACATACACACACACACACACACACACACACACACACACACACACACACACACACACTCACACAAAGTGGTCACAAATTTGGGTAGGTTTGGAAGGTAGGTAGATCTGGGAGGAGTTGGAAGAGGGAGTGAACATCACCAAAATACATTGTATAGAATTCTCAAGAAAGTAAAACTCACAAAAACCCTGCCTATTTATGAGTAAGGAGATACAACGTATGTGTTTCTGTGTCAGGACTATTTAATCCAACATAATACCTTACATTCCAATTCATTTTGCTGCAAAGGACAGGATCCCAACCTTGTTCATGGGTGAGTAGCCAGGTTTTTATTTTTCTCAAGCCTCCAAAGACAATGGCACTTAAAAACATGTTTTCTGTTTTTGTTTTCAACATCTCCTTTGGCAATTCCAATGTATTTACTATTTTTCCTACATGTGGTCACAGGGTCACCACACTGCTCCCTCTGTCATGGCGTTTGAGGAAATTCTGTGGTGACTATTCAATGACTTTTTACTACCTATATTCTTTTCAATTTTGAAAAATTATTTAAAAGAATGTCTAGTCCCAGGGTAAGCACATTCCTAGTGAGTAAACATAGTCTTTTGAGTTTAGCTTATCCGAGATCTGTTTAATGCATGCTTCTATTTAGATAGTAAGTGCTTCATAGCACAGTTGCATCAGTGGGCCTGATAGAGCTTGGTATTTGTTTCTGCCTTCTATTCCCCATGGTATTGATTTATAACTGTGGCATGTCATCTACTTTAAGACAGTTGCTTATTAGTATTATAGTAGTATATTATTAGCATTATAGTATTAACGTAAATTCTGTACCATATACATGTTTAGTATAAATACTAAGAGCTAGCTTTTTATTTTTATTTTTTTATTTTATTTTATTTTTTTTCCATTTTTTATTAGGTATTTAGCTCATTTACATTTCCAATGCTATACAAAAAGTCCCCCATAGCCACCCACCCCCACTCCCCTACCCACCCACTCCCCTTTTTTGGCCCTGGCGTTCCCCTGTACTGGGGCATATAAAGTTTGCGTGTCCAATGGGCCTCTCTTTCCAGTGATGGCCGCCTAGGCCATCTTTTGATACATATGCAGCTAGAGTCAAGAGCTCCGGGGTACTGGTTAGTTCATAATGTTGTTCCACCTATAGGGTTGCAGATCCCTTTAGCTTCTTGGGTACTTTCTCTAGCTCCTTCATTGGGGGCCATGTGATCCATCCAATAGCCGACTGTGAGCATCCACTTCTATGTTTGCTAGGCCCAGGCATACTCTGACAAGAGACAGCTATATCAGGGTCCTTTCAGCATAATCTTGCTAGTGTATGCAATGGTGTCAGCATTTGGAAGCTGATTATGGGATGGATCCCCGGATATGGCAGTAAGAGCTAGCTTTTTCCCCCATGTGAGGATACAACTACAATGCTTTGTCTGTGAACCAAGAATCAAGCATTCGTTAGAGAATGGATATGAGAAAGTTTGGATTTCTTAGTCTCTAGAATCATGAGAAATAATTTCTGCTTCTCAGACTAAAGAATTTTGCTGCAGAAGCACAAATGTACAGAGGCAGTCATAGACAGCTTCATTTAAAGGTTAATGTTAATTTTAACTCTAAGCTAAAATTTAGATTTATTTTCCTGTGGTTCAAAGAGTAATACTGAAGGTCACCCCCTAGATGACTCTCAGCAATAATAATACAAATTAAAATATGTGTGTTCTATTGGGTGGAGATGGAAAATTCCCTCAAATGCTTGTATTTTGGTTTACATGATTAAAACACATGTAGAAAAAACATGGCGTAACATAAGTTCTGGTGAATTAGTTGTGAGTCCTCACTGTCCTCTCAAGTAGATGCTGGTATAAGTGCTAAGGATAATGAATTTAGCTGGACCCACCTGTGATCCCAGCAAGCCTGAGACAGGAGGATCACGAGTTGGAGCCAGCATGGATAGCATAGTGAGAACCTGTTTTAACAAGAAGAACAAACAAACAAACAAACAAAACCAAAAACCAAAAACCAAAAACCAAAGCCAAAATCACACCAAGAAAGCACGGTTTAGTGCTTGGCTTAAACTAATTTTGTTTGTCATCTCAGTTCGTGAAGATGTCTGAAGAGCTGGCAGGGGATGGCATGGAGGAAGTCAGTTTTCACTATCTCCAGGATGTCCCACCTCATCTTTGATGATGGTGCAATTTTGGGGTTGTATTTACAGCTTCTGATGGCTCTTTGAGTTAGTTTCACTATTTTACAGTCAGTCCTCACTGCTTTCATTTTCCAATGTTTTTGAAGTAAAGGAACAGCATCTTGAAAGACGTGGAACTGAGTCTATTTACCTGCTATGTGACTGTAATTCTCGTAATTAGAGCTGCAATGTCAGATGCTCCTAATGGACATTTCATGTGCTCAGTACTATCTTACTGAGTTCTTATTTTAATCTATCTAAGTTTCTGGGCTAATATCCACTTATCAGTGAGTGCATATCATGTGTGTTCTTTTGTGATTGGGTTACCTCACTCAGGATGATATCCTCCAGATCCATCCATTTGCCTAAGAATTTCATAAATTTATTGTTTTTAACAGCTGAGTAGTACTCCATTGTGTAAATGTACCACATTTTCTGTATCCATTCCTCTGTTGAGGGACATCTGGGTTCTTTTCAGCTTCTGGCTATTATACATAAGGCTGCTATGAACATAGTGTAACCTTATTACAACTTGAAACATCTTCTGGGTATATGCCCAGGAGGGATATTGCTGGATCCTCTGGTAGTACTATGTCTAATTTTTTGAAAAACCAACAGACTGATTTCTAGAGTGGTTTGCAAAACACATGAAACTCAAGAAGAAGGAAGACCAAAGTGTGGATACTTCGTTCCTCCTTAGAATGGGGAACAAAATACCCATGGAAGGAGTTACAGAGACAAAGTTTGGAGCTGAGACAGAAGGAAGGACCATCCAGAGATTGCCCTACCCGGGATCCATCCCATAAACAGCAGCTAAACCGAGACACGATTGCATATGCCAGCAAGATTTTGCTGACAGGACCCTGATATAGCTGTCTCTTGTGAGGCTACTCCAGTGCCTGGCAAATACAGAAGTGGATGCTCACAGTCATCTATAGGATGGAACACAGGGCCTCCAATGGAGGAGCTAGAGAAAGTACCCAAGGAGCTGTAGGGGTCTGCAACCCTATAGGTGGAACAACATTATGAACTAACCAGTACCCCTGTAGCTCGTGTCTCTAGCTGCATATGTATTAGAAGATGGCCTAGTTGGCCATCACTGGGAGAGGCCCTTGGTCTTGCGAAGATTATATGCCCCAGTACAGGGGAATGCCAGGGCCAGGAAGCAGGAGTGGGTGGGTTGGGTAGCAGGGCGGGTGGTGGTGGTGGTGGTGGTATAGGGGACTTTTGGAATAGCATTTGAAATGTAAATGAAGAAAATATCTAATAAGAAAATTGTTTTTGAAAAAAAAAGGTGGTTAAGGAAAACAACAACAACAACAACAACAAAACAAACAAAAAAGGCAGGTAGAGTGTAGACTCAGGAGGCAGAAGCCAGTTTTGAGGCCAGCCTGATCTACACAGAGAGTTCCAGAACAGCTAAGGCTACATAGAGAGACTTTTTTTTCCCTTTCAAAACAACAGCAAGCACCACCTTCCACAAAAGAGGTTAAGGCACTTACTATAAGTGTCTTATCAGCTTCCAGCAAGTTAAGTAGCTCAGCAGTGATTCAAATGTATTTGCCTTAAGAGCTCAGGTCTCCCAGAAACTGCCCTGTGCTGTGGCTCTCCCAGATTCTTATGCTGATTCCTAATCCCTACTCCAACTGCAAAGTTGCTAAGAGGCGGGGTTCTGGGAGGAGACTAGACTACAAAAGTGCAGCACTCAGGATGCATCAGAGTTCTTTTCACAAAGAGCCTGGGGCCTGATTTACCTTTCAGCCATAGAAGGATACAGTGAGAAGAGACTCAGGTTTTTTAAAAAATTAATTATTAATTTATTAATTTATTCTTATTAGATATTTTCTTTATATACATTTCAAATGCTATCCTGAAAGTTCCCTATACCCTCCCTCCGCCCTGCTCCCTTACCCACCCACTCCCGCTTCTTGGCCCTGGCATTCCCCTGTACTGGGACATACAAAGTTTGCAATACCAAGGGGCTTCTCTTCCCAGTGATGGCTGACTAGACCATCTTCTGATACAAATGCAGCTAGAGACACGAGCTCCGGGGGGTACTGGTTAGTTCATATTGTTGTTCCACCTATAGGGTCGCAGATCCCCCCAGCTCCCTGGGTACTTCCTCCAGCTCCTCCATTGGGGGCCCTGTGATCCATCCAATAGCTGACTGTGAGATTCCACTTCTGTGTTTGCCAGGCCCTGGCGTAGTCTCACAAGAGACAGCCATATCTGGGTCCTTTCAGCAAAATCTTGCTAGTGTGTGCAATGGTGTCAGCGATTGGGGGCTGATTATGGGATGGATCCCCGGGTATGGCAGTCTCTAGATGGTCCATCCTTTTGTCTCAACTCCAATCTTTGTCTCTGTAACTCCTTCCATGGGTGTTTTGTTCTAGACAGGCTTCCTTATCTATGTTCAGTGGCTCATTATTTATTCGTTAAAATATTAAATAGGAACTGTTCATCAGGAAGTGTCTTAGGCACAGAAGGCCAAGAAAAGTGATTACAGTGTTGTCCTCAGACCTAAATGATCCTGGCTAGAAGGAGAGAATTGAAGTTTTAGTGAAGGAGAAAAGAAGCTTCATACTGAAGGCTGAGGCAGGAGGACGGCAAGCCATCCTGACCTACATGATGAAACGTTGCCTTATATTGCTTAAACAATTATGTACAGAACTAGAGAGATGTCTCAGTGGCTAAGAGCATTGGCCATTCTTCCAGAGGACCAGGCTTCAATTTCCAGCACCCATATGAGAGTTTACAATTGTCTGTAACTCAAGTTCCAGTAGATTTGACTCCCTTACACAGACATAGATGCAGGCTGAAGATCAATGCACATAAAATTAAAAATAAGTTATAAAAAACCTTTTAATTATTCATCTTATATAAAATATATGGCTATACAGTATGTGTGTGCTTCATGCCCATGGAAGTCAGAAAAAGGCATTGAATCCCTACAGAGCTGGAATTATGGATAGTTGTGAACTGTCATGTGGGTGTTGGGAATTGAACCCAGGTTCTTTACAATAATAATAGATGCTTTTTAACATTGAGACATCTTTTAAGACCTGAGAGCTTGTCTTGAAAGAGAAATAAAGTTGAAATTACATGGAAACCTGGGAAGAGGGAGGTGAAGATGTGATTAAGTTGAGGAAGGGGAGCAGAGAGGATTGAACATGTGAGAAATTAAAATATTGCTGCATTTCAGAGTGTGTCAGCAAAGTGGAAGAGAGAAGGGGAGGGTAAGCAAGATGGAAGTCAGATGACAGCTATCTGGGTGCTGCCCGAGAGGGTTAAGACTAACCAGAAATGAATTGAGGGAACTTTTAGAGAATTTTAATGGGAGGCTTATGCTGTGTCAGTGACCTGGTAGTGCTGTACTGGGAGATGCCCTAAACGGTTCTTCACTGTTTTTATTGCAATATTTTATTTACAATTATCAAATATTACATAGAATGATTGAAGAGTGTACGTGTTTTATTAAACAAGGTTATGGCACAGAGATCTCTCACACCTTTCTGCAAAAATTCAGTGATTCAGGGTGAGGATGTGTTTTAGGTACTGAAAGAATTGAGGGAAGACAAAATGAACTACAAAATGTACTTGGCATAAATGTCCAATGCTCTTGAGAAATGCAAGTATCCCACAAATGTTGATCATGCCAGTGATTACAAGATGTGCCGTGCCATGAGGCTAAGCGTGTAGTGCCTAATCATTACTCATGTTGGGTTTAATGCCAAACACTATTCCCAGGTCAGTAAATAAATCTTTAAGTTGGTGCATTTTTACGAAAATATTTTGAAAACCAAAAACCCTCTTTGATTTTACAAATGCAGATGCGCAGAATCCATGTTGAATGTGAATTCAGCTAAACATTCAGAAATCAGAGCAAAGGAGGCACTCGTACTTTCTGACAGTCTCTGAAAGATGATTGATGCATGCGATCTCTGATGGGTGAGATTGGAGACATGTTACTGCTATGCTCAGAGTTGGGGATGTTATGTAAACCACTGGGCTGATGAGGGCTTTCTCTGATTAACACAGGATGAGGACATGTTTTTCTGCACGTCCTGAGAATGCAAAATGATGTGATTCCTGAAAGATAAAAATGTTCTTACCCTCAACAGGCTGTGGCTTGCCTAGTTACCATCGTTTCAACATTACTGCTGTTGAGTGAACACACTGAAGGAGAATCAGAGAGTTTGATTAAGAAATAGACATAAAATTCTGTGTCTTTTGGAGGATTATCTATGCCCAATATATGGCAGAAGATTTTAGATTCACATTTATCTGGCTTCAAGGCAAATCCTTGTTTGGTTAAAAATGTTGTATGCAATGGCAGCCACATCTTTATTCCTGTGAAATCATTAGCTTTAATAACATGGCCTCCTTGATAAAACTCAGGCAGAGACTAACACACTATGCCCAAGGTCCCTTGCAAATCCCACTCTCTTTGTCAAGGTGTTCCTGGCTACTACCATTTCTCATATCTATGGTGTCCTACAAAAACCAAATACATGTTGGATGAACTATAAGGGGTCATACTATCCATACATTATATATTTTATTTTTATTGGACATGTAATTCACCACCACAAAATTGCTATCTTTCAAAATATACATGACAATGGTTTTTTTTCTTTTGTAATTTTATAAACTTGTGCAACCATTACCACTACTAATTCCAGAACGTTCTCATCAGCCCACAATGAAAACCTGAACTCATTGGTAACTATACCCCTTCCTCCCTTCCCTGAGTCTCTGGCAAAGAATATTTTACTTTCAGTCTCAATGGATTTGTCACTTCACGATTCTTCCTAATAGATGCAAACATCCAACAAGAATTCTTTGGTGTCTAGATTCTAAAGAATTTATCATTTAGCCTAATGCTTTCAAAATTCATCATACTTTGGTATGTATCAGAGTTCTTTATTTTAGTTGTAGAATGATGTTCCATTCCTTTTAGAAATATGCTGAGTTGTCTCAGTAATGACTGTAAAGCCATTATCAATCATTTCATGTTTATATATGCACCTTTAGATTACAATCAACAATACTGATGCAAGATTTATGTTCAAGTCTCCATGAATTTATGGATTTAAATATATTTTATTAAATTAAAAACTTAAAAGCATCAGTAAGTGCCTAGTCTGGCATGGTCTTGTAGGGACAGAATGACACGGTTCCTGCCTTTGGGACAGGGCCAGCAGATGTGGGCCTCCAACAGTGTCGATGGCTGCCCCAGGCATGTGACTTTTTTGTATAATACTGTACTTATTTTCACGTTCCTCCAAGGAGTGTCCTTCCTTAATGTTAATGACTACGTGTTAATCTAAAACAGCATGAGTCTGGGAGGTGAAGCTGTGGCCACTGTCTCAGCAAAATGGTAAACACTGGGAACTTCAGGACAGCCCTTAAGGCTGTGGAAAAGAACTCTAAAAACATGAGTTCAGAAATATGTAATTTCTCAACTATGCAAAAATATAAAGGATGTAATATGAATTCTATAAGGAACTTTACAGATCTAAAAGAACAGCTATGTTCAGCTTGTCAAAAAAATACAAAGATAGGCAGATTCCTGAATTCAAGGTCAGCCTAAGACACAGTGAGTCCAGGACCAGGTTTGGTAGAAATGATAATTTCAGGATGGGGGTTCTAACCAACTAGTTTATCTCTGTGCTTAACAGAGGCAGGCAGATCTCTGAATTCTTCTGCATTGTGAAAAGGAAATGTGAAATTTGCTGGAAACGTGTTCCTAAAAATTAAGGCGCCAGGGTTACAGGGTGCTGATTCATAGAAAGATCAAAAGGAATCTGAAATAAATAACTGAATTGATATATAAATAAAAAATTGGGATTTTGGTCTGCATGATTTGAGCTAGCAGAAAGTGATAGCAGTTCTTCCTGGAATTTCCTGGGCTGGAGCGGTGGCTCAGTGGTTTAGAGCACTGACTGCTCTTCCAGAGCTCCTGAGTTCAAGTACTGACTATAATTTCAGTTTTTAAACTTCCATATATATCCACTTTGTTAAATTCTTGAATTTGATTCTATGAGAAAAAACAATAGGAAGGAGTAAGGTTTTAAAACCTTTTATATTTTCTATCTCAATTTTGGAAATTTGGAAAGATGTATGATTTTTTTTTGTCACCTTAAAACTTTCTTAGTGAAAATGCACATTTTCTGAAATGACAAAAATTTCAAAAGTCATCGGAAATCTTACACTTCTCTGATGTTATCTCATTAGATATTTATAGGTTGTATCCAAGGAGAAGAATGCATTAGTTTTGCCTGCTCGGTCCAATTGCCATATTCTAAAAATATCACTAATTCTGGCTGTAAATAGAGTGTGGGACTGAAATACTAGTTCTTAGTAAAAGAAACCTGGAAGTGTTTAGGAAAGGGCATCGTGTGTGTGTGTGATATCTATATCTATATATTATATCTATATAATATACATCTCTGTCTATCTATCTATCTATCTATCTATCTATCTATCTATCTATCAATCTATCTATCAATCTATCTATTCTGCCTGGAGCAATTAGTCAGAGCAGATACCCTTATGCTGCTCATAGGAAAAGATTTCAGAAACCTCAGAAGAGGTGACTTATTGCTTCAACTCTGTTACTTCTTGATTGTAAAGGAAGACTTTACAGTAGTGTGTGATAGGTATTCTTTATTGTCATCTTGACAGAATTTGGCCATCATAGACACAACCCCCTAGGCATGTCTGTGAGGGAGCTGCCAGATCAGATTAATTGAAGGGGAAGATCCATCATGAATGTGGGTGGTAGTGTTTCATGGGCTGTGGGTCCTGGACTGTATAAAAAGGAGAAAGCAAGCTGGGCATTGGAATTCAATGTCCTTTGCTTCCTGTGGGTGTCATGTGACTCTTGCTAACATCCCCTTCTTACCACAATGCTTTGTATTGCCTTGACCTCTAAGTCAAAGTAAATATTTTCTCTTTCTACTTACTTCTTGTCAGATCTTTTGTCACAGCAATGAGATAACTGGTTAATAGAGTAGAAATCCTTAAATCCATCAAAGCATTAAAAATTAACTTATTATTGAAGATTTTTAGGGGATCAGTATCCTGAATTTAAAATCAGCTGAAACAAGGGAAAAATAGTTGAATAACTTAAGTGGGGCTTAATGGGCCATGCCTGTAGGAGTGTGGAAGACAATGCTGCTGAGAGCAATGTAGATTATGACAGCTGAGCTCAAGAGATTTCAGATGAAAAGAATATTAGTAATTGGCCTAGGCCAATTCTTATGATACTTAGGGAAAGAATGTGGCTGCTTTCTGCCTTTGTCCAAAATATCTGCCTAAAGCTAAATCGACACCTTTTGGTGTTGACAGAGGAGATTTCAAGACAACCTAGTATTGACTGTGTCACATGATTATTAATGGCAACTCTTATGCAGATCTATAATGAAAAAGATGAAACAATAAGCTGAGTGAGGAAAAATTCAAAGTGTGCTGTCTGAGGAGAAAAGGGGCATGAGGATGTATGATGGAGCTAAGTCCAGTGCTCAAGGAGATAAAAAGCACCATTGCATACACTAGCAAGATTTTATCGAAAGGACCCAGATGTAGCTGTCTCTTGTGAGACTATGCCGGGGCCTAGCAAACACAGAAGTGGATGCTCACAGTCAGCTATTGGATGGATCACAGGGCTCCCAATGGAGGAGCTAGAGAAAGTACCCAAGGAGCTAAAGGGATCTGCAACCCTATAGGTGGAACAACATTATGAACTTACCAGTACCCCGGAGCTCTTGACTCTAGCTGCATATGTATGAAAAGATGGCCTAGTCGGCCATCACTGGAAAGAGAGGCCCATTGGACATGCAAACTTTATATGCCCCAGTACAGGGGAACGCCAGGGCCAAAAAAAAAAAAAAAATGGGAATGAGTGGGCAGGGAAGTGGGGGGGAGGGTATGGGGGACTTTTGGGATAGCATTGGAAATGTAATTGAGGAAAATATGTAATATTAAAAAAATAAATAAAAAAAAGAAAAAAAAAGGTTAAATAAAAGATTGTTGCTAAATGGTACAGAGGAAGTGATGACCTCAGGGCAAGACCTCACCCACTTAAACTCACAACTTATGAAAAAGAATTAAAGATGAGTTTAAGCAGTAAAGGAAACCATGGACAACAGAAACGTGGTACAAATACAATTGAACAAGGGGCCAAGTTAAAGCCTCAGCAAGTAGAAGAACATGGCAGCTTTGGCCACATAGTTCTGATTTTAGAGTCAAGGGACCACAAAAGAGGTTGTAGAATTTCCTTCATGGCTAAGGAAAGCTGCTGAGATCAGGCATATGTCAGGGGTATCCCTGCATGAACACCCAGATAGGCCATTGTGTTAAGATGTGAAAGTGAAGCCTGGAGACCACAAGATGTTAGAGTCATGAGATACCTGCCAATGAAAGCTGTAGACCAGGTGAAGAACCAGTTAAAGGAGAGAAGTGTGTTGTAGTGGTGAACAAAGGTTAAAGGAATTAGAGATCTTAAGAATGCTTTGATATTAGACATAGAGACCCAGCTAGGCTTTCCTTTTCCCTTGGTGATGTACGTGTAGGTCAGATTAGACCAATTAAAAAGTGGATAAAGACAGGTTTATTATGAAGTGTGTTGTAGTGGTGAACAAAGGTTAAAGGAGTTGGAGATCTGAAGAATGCTTTGATATTAGACATAGAGATCCATCTAGGCTTTCTTTTTCCCTTGGTGATGTATATGTAGGCCAGATTAGACCAGTTTAAAAGTAGATAAAGACAGGTTTATTATGAGGCAGATCTTGGGTAGGTTTACCAATCTCATAGATGGAGGTTAGTGAAGTCACATATTCAAGCTAAAGCAAGGGGGTTTTATAGAACTTAGTCAAGGAGTGATGGCATGCCAGAAAGGAGCTGGGATTGTGTCCCTACATGATCAAAAACTGACATGTTAGCAAGGAGGAGTTTTCTCTAAGTGGGGTTTATGGTGTTTGTGGGGGTATTCTCTGTGCAGGCAAAGTTGGGGGAAGGAGGGCAGTTGAAGTTTTTGAGTTGTTCAGGGGATGGGCAGGGCTTCCAGACTAACACAGAGTTGGGAATTTTCCCAGCTGGCTTTTGGTGTTGCTTGTTCCAGTATTTCCTCTCTATGTTCCCCCACCTCTCTTTTGGAATGCTAATGTATATTCGATGCCACTGTATGTTGGAAGTATGTGATCTGCTTTTCGACTTCGATTTTTTAGGAGGTTATAGTTAAGAGATTGCCTTGAGACTCAGAAGAGACTTTGAACTTTGGACGTTTAAACAGTCTTTAGACTTTGATAACCATGTAGACTTTTGAAGCTTGACTGAATGCATTTTTGCATTGTAATATGGTTACAAGCCCATAGGGGCCAGACAGTGGATTGTGGTAGTTTGAATAAAAATGACCCCTACAAGCTCATATGGTTGAAGACTTAGTAACCAGGGAGTGGCACTACTTGGGAAGGATTAGGAGGTGTGACTTTGCTGTAGTTGATATTCTCTTTTTGCAGGAAGTGGGCCACTAGGGGTGGACTTTGAGGTTTCAAAAATCCAAGTCAGGCCTAATGGCTCTCTTCCTGATGCCTGTGGATTCAGATATAGAACTCTCAGCTGCCATGTCTTTTTACACACTACCATGAGGATAACGAACTAAACCTCTGAAACTGTAAGCAAGCCCTAGTTAAATGCTTTCTTTGATAAGAGTTGCTGTGTTCATGGTGTCTCTTCACAGCATTAGAACACTGACTAAGATACCTTTCATTATAGAATCAGAAATAGTGCCAGGAAAAGAAATTTGATTGGAAAAAATAGTTGTGGAGGATCTCTTGTCTAATTGATGAGTTAAACTGTAGGCACATCTTTTCTATATATCTGGTCTCTTTACTTGCCTCCTTCTCTTTATTTTTTTCTTTCCTTCCTTCACTTGGTTTTATCATATCCAAAGGGGAATAGGAAGACCATTGCTAAATAGTTATAGAGCAGAAACTTTTTTTTTCTTTTTTTTTTAATTTTTTTTCTTTCCATTTTTTATTAGGTATTTAGCTCATTTACATTTCCAATGATATACCAAAAGTCCCCCATACCCACCCACCCCCACTCCCCTACCCGCCCACTCCCCCTTTTTGGCCCTGGCGTTCCCCTGTTCTGGGGCATATAAAGTTTGTGTGTCCAATGGGCCTCTCTTTCCAGTGATGGCCGACTAGGCCATCTTTTGATACATATGCAGCTAGAGTCAAGGGCTCCGGGGTACTGGTTAGTTCATAATGTTGATCCACCTATAGGGTTGCAGATCCCTTTAGCTCCTTGGGTACTTTCTCTAGCTCCTCCATTTGGAGCCCTGTAATCCATCCATTAGTTGACTGTGGGCATCCACTTCTGTGTTTGCTAGGCCCCGGCATAGTCTCACAAGAGACAGCTACATCTGGGTCCTTTCGATAAAATCTTGCTAGTGTATGCAATGGTGTCAGCGTTTGGATGCTGATTATGGGGTGGATCCCTGGATAAGGCAGTCTCTACATGGTCCATCCTTTCATCTCAGCTCCAAACTTTGTCTCTGTAACTCCTTCCAAGGGTGTTTTGTTCCCACTTCTAAGGAGGGGCATAGTGTCCACACTTCAGTCTTCATTTTTCTTGAGTTTCATGTGTTTAGGAAATTGTATCTTATATCTTGGGTATCCTAGGTTTTGGGCTAATATCCACTTATCAGTGAGTACATATTGTGTGAGTTCCTTTGTGAATGTGTTACCTCACTCAGGATGATGCCCTCCAGGTCCATCCATTTGGCTAGGAATTTCATAAATTCATTCTTTTTAATAGCTGAGTAGTACTCCATTGTGTAGATGTACCACATTTTCTGTATCCATTCCTCTGTTGAGGGGCATCTGGGTTCTTTCCAGCTTCTGGCTATTATAAATAAGGCTGCTATGAACATAGTGCAGCATGTGTCCTTCTTACCAGTTGGGGCATCTTCTGGATATATGCCCAGGAGAGGTATTGCTGGATCCTCCGGTAGTACTATGTCCAATTTTCTGAGGAACCGCCAGACGGATTTCCAGAGTGGTTGTACAAGCCTGCAATCCCACCAACAATGGAGGAGTGTTCCTCTTTCTCCACATCCTCGCCAGCATCTGCTGTCACCTGAATTTTTGATCTTAGACATTCTGACTGGTGTGAGGTGGAATCTCAGGGTTGTTTTGATTTGCATTTCCCTGATGATTAAGGATGTTGAACATTTTTTCAGGTGCTTTTCTGCCATTCGGTATTCCTCAGGTGAGAATTCTTTGTTCAGTTCTGAGCCCCATTTTTTAATGGGGTTGTTTGATTTTCTGAAGTCCACCTTCTTGAGTTCTTTATATATGTTGGATATTAGTCCCCTATCTGATTTAGGATAGGTAAAGATCCTTTCCCAATCTGTTGGTGGTCTCTTTGTCTTATTGATGGTGTCTTTTGCCTTGCAGAAACTTTGGAGTTTCATTAGGTCCCATTTGTCAATTCTCGATCTTACAGCACAAGCCATTGCTGTTCTGTTCAGGAATTTTTCCCCTGTGCCCATATCTTCAAGGCTTTTCCCCACTTTCTCCTCTATAAGTTTCAGTGTCTCTGGTTTTATGTGAAGTTCTTTGATCCATTTAGATTTGACCTTAGTACAAGGAGATAAGTATGGATCGATTCGCATTCTTCTACATGATAACAACCAGTTGTGCCAGCACCATTTGTTGAAAATGCTGTCTTTCTTCCACTGGATGGTTTTAGCTCCCTTGTCGAAGATCAAGTGACCATAGGTGTGTGGGTTCATTTCTGGGTCTTCAATTCTATTCCATTGGTCTACTTGTCTGTCTCTATACCAGTACCATGCAGTTTTTACCACAATTGCTCTGTAGTAAAGCTTTAGGTCAGGCATGGTGATTCCACCAGAGGTTCTTTTATCCTTGAGAAGAGTTTTTGCTATCCTAGGTTTTTTGATATTCCAGATGAATTTGCAAATTGCTCCTTCTAATTCGTTGAAGAATTGAGTTGGAATTTTGATGGGGATTGCATTGAATCTGTAGATTGCTTTTGGTAAGATAGCCATTTTTACAATATTGATCCTGCCAATCCATGAGCATGGGAGATCTTTCCATCTTCTGAGATCTTCTTTAATTTCTTTCTTCAGAGACTTGAAGTTTTTATCATACAGATCTTTCACTTCCTTAGTTAGAGTCACACCGAGATATTTTATATTATTTGTGACTATTGAGAAGGGTGTTGTTTCCCTAATTTCTTTCTCAGCCTGTTTATTCTTTGTGTAGAGAAAGGCCATTGACTTGTTTGAGTTAATTTTATATCCAGCTACTTCACCGAAGCTGTTTATCAGGTTTAGGAGTTCTCTGGTGGAATTTTTAGGGTCACTTATATATACTATCATATCATCTGCAAAAAGTGATATTTTGACTTCCTCCTTTCCAATTTGTATCCCCTTGATCTCCTTTTGTTGTCGAATTGCTCTGGCTAATACTTCAAGTACTATGTTGAAAAGGTAGGGAGAAAGTGGGCAGCCTTGTCTAGTCCCTGATTTTAGTGGGATTGCTTCCAGCTTCTCTCCATTTACTTTGATGTTGGCTACTGGTTTGCTGTAGATTGCTTTTATCATGTTTAGGTATGGGCCTTGAATTCCTGATCTTTCCAGAACTTTTATCATGAATGGGTGTTGGATCTTGTCAAATGCTTTTTCTGCATCCAACGAGATGATCATGTGGTTTTTGTCTTTGAGTTTGTTTATATAGTGGATTACATTGACGGATTTTCGTATATTAAACCATCCCTGCATTCCTGGAATAAAACCTACTTGGTCAGGATGGATGATTGCTTTAATGTGTTCTTGGATTCGGTTAGCGAGAATTTTATTGAGGATTTTTGCATCGATATTCATAAGAGAAATTGGTCTGAAGTTCTCTATCTTTGTTGGATCTTTCTGTGGTTTAGGTATCAGAGTAATAGTGGCTTCATAAAATGAGTTGGGTAGAGTACTTTCTACTTCTATTGTGAAAAAGTTTGTGCAGAACTGGAATTAGATCTTCTTTGAAGGTCTGATAGAACTCTGCACTAAACCCGTCTGGTCCTGGGCTTTTTTTGGCTGGGAGACTATTTATAATTGCTTCTATTTCTTTAGGGGATATGGGACTGTTTAGAAGGTCAACTTGATCCTGATTCAACTTTGGTACCTGGTATCTGTCCAGAAATTTGTCCATTTCGTCCAGGTTTTCCAGTTTTGTTGAGTATAGCCTTTTGTAGAAGGATCTGATGGTGTTTTGGATTTCTTCAGGATCTGTTGTTATGTCTCCCTTTTCAGTTCTGATTTTGTTAATTAGGATTTTGTCTCTGTGCCCTCTAGTGAGTCTAGCTAAGGGTTTATCTATCTTGTTGATTTTCTCAAAGAACCAACTCCTCGTTTGGTTAATTCTTTGAATAGTTCTTCTTGTTTCCACTTGGTTGATTTCACCCCTGAGTTTGATTATTTCCTGCCGTCTACTCCTCTTGGGTGAATTTGCTTCCTTTTTTTCTAGAGCTTTTAGATGTGTTGTCAAGCTACTAGTATGTGCTCTCTCCCGTTTCTTCATGGAGGCACTCAGAGCTATGAGTTTCCCTCTTAGAAATGCTTTCATTGTGTCCCAAAGGTTTGGGTACGTTGTGGCTTCATTTTCATTAAACTCTAAAAAGTCTTTAATTTCTTTCTTTATTCCTTCCTTGACCAAGGTATCATTGAGAAGAGTGTTGTTCAGTTTCCACGTGAGTGTAGGCTTTCTGTTATTTTTTTTGTTATTGAAGATCAGCCTTAGTGCATGGTGATCTGATGGGATACATGGGACAATTTCAATATTTTTGAATCTGTTGAGGCCTGTTTTGTGACCTATTATGTGGTCAATTTTGGAGAAGGTACCATGAGGTGCTGAGAAGAAGGTATATCCTTTTGTTTTAGGATAAAATGTTCTGTAGATATCTGTCAGATCCATTTGTTTCATCACTTCTGTTAGTTTCAGTGTGTCCCTGTTTAGTTTCTGTTTCCATGATCTGTCCATTGGTGAAAGTGGTGTGTTGAATTCTCCCACTATTATTGTGTGAGGTGCAATGTGTGCTTTGAGCTTTACTAAAGTTTCTTTAATGAATGTGGCTGCCCTTGTATTTGGCGCATAGATATTCAGAATTGAGAGTTCCTCTTGGAGGATTTTACCTTTGATGAGAACAAAGTGCCCCTCCTTGTCTTTTTTGATGACTTTGGGTTGGAAGTCAATCTTATCAGATATTAAAATGGCTACTCCAGCTTGTTTCTTCATACCATTTGCTTGGAAAATTGTTTTCCAGCCTTTTATTCTGAGGTAGTGTCTATCTTTTTCTCTGAGATGTGTCTCCTGTAAACAGCAAAATGTTGGGTCTTGTTTGTGTAGCCAGTTTGTTAGTCTATGTCTTTTTATTGGGGAGTTGAGACCATTGATGTTAAGAGATATTAAGGAAAAGTAATTGTTGCTTCCTGTTATTTTTGTTGTTAAAGTTGGCATTCTGTTCTTGTGGCTGTCTTCTTTTAGGTTTGTTGAGGGATTACCTTCTTGTTTTTTCTAGGGCATTTTTCCCGTTCTTGTATTGGTTTTTTTCTGTTATTAACCTTTGACGGGCTGGATTCGTGGAGAGATAATGTGAGAATTTGGTTTTGTCGTGGAATACTTTGGTTTCTCCATCTATGGTAATTGAGAGTTTGGCTGGGTATAGTAGCCTGGGCTGGAATTTGTGTTCTCTTAGTGTCTGTATAACATCTGTCCAGGCTCTTCTGGCTTTCATAGTCTCTGGTGAAAAATCTGGTGTAATTCTGATAGGCTTGCCTTTGTATGTTACTTGACCTTTTTCCCTTACCGCTTTTAGTATTCTATCTTTATTTAGTGCATTTGTTGTTCTGATTATTATGTGTCGGGAGGAATTTCCTTTCTGGTCCAGTCTATTTGGAGTTCTGTAGGCTTCTTGTATGTTCATAGGTATCTCTTTCTTTATATTTGGGAAGTTTTCTTCAATAATTTTGTTGAAGATGTTTGCTGGTCCTTTGAGTTGAAAATCTTCATTCTCATCCACTCCTATTATCCGTAGGTTTGGTCTTCTCATTGTGTCCTGGATTTCCTGGATATTTTGAGTTAGGATCTTTTTGCATTTTCCATTTTCTTTGATTGTTGTGCCGATGTTCTCTATGGAATCTTCTGCACCTGAGATTCTCTCTTCCATCTCTTGTATTCTGTTGCTGATGCTCAAATCTATGGTTCCAGATTTCTTTCCTAGGGTTTCTATCTCCAGTGTTGCCTCACTTTGAGTTTTCTTTATTGTTTCTACTTCCCTTTTTAGGTCTAGTATGGTTTTGTTCATTTCCATCACCTGTTTGTATGTTTTTTCCTCTTTTTCTGTAAGGACTTCTACCTGTTTGATTGTGTTTTCCTGTTTTTCTTTAAGGACTTGTAACTCTTTAGCAGTGTTCTCCTGTATTTCTTTAAGTGATTTATTAAAGTCCTTCTTGATGTCCTCTACCATCATCATGAGATATGCTTTTAAATCTAGGTCTAGGTTTTCGGGTGTGTTGGGGTGCCCTGGACTGGGCGAAGTAGGAGTGCTGGGTTCTGATGATGGTGAGTGGTCTTGGTTCCTGTTAGTAGGATTCCTACGTTTACCTTTCGCCATCTGGTAATCTCTGGAGTTAGTAGTTATAGTTGACTCTGTTTAGAGATTGTTCTTCTGGTGATTCTGTTACCGTCTCTCAGCAGACCTGGGAGACAGATTCTCTCCTCTGAGTTTCAGTGCTCAGAGCACTCTCTGCTGGCAAGCTCTCTTACAGGGAAGGTGCGCAGATATCTTGTTTTTGGACCTCCTCCTGGTCGAAGAAGAAGGCCCAAAACAGGGCCTCTCTCAGAAGCTGTGTTGCTTTGGCAGTTCCCAGAAGCTGTCAGCTTCTGTGGTGCAGACTCTCACCTGTGCAGACTAAAATCCTAAGTTCCAGGGAGTCCTGGAACCAAGATGGTGACCGCTGCTCCTGAGGCTGAGGCCATCTCCCGAGCCAGGCGGACACCTGTCCTCTGGTCCGGATGGTGGCCGGTTGTCTGCGGCCCGCCCAGGCTGCTGCCTCAGCGGCTCTGTGCTTCTGCCCGTCCCAGAAGCTGTCCGGTTCTCTGGCGCACCCTCTAACCTGTTCAGACTTATTTCCTAAGTTCTGCTGAGTCCCGGAACCAAGATGGCGACCGCTGCTGCTGAGGCTGAGGCCGCCTCCCAAGCCAGGCGGACACCTGTCCTCTGGTCCGGATGGTGGCTGGTTGTCTGCGGCCCGCCCAGGCTGCTGCCTCAGCGGCTCTGTGCTTCCGCCCATCCCAGAAGCTGTCCGGTTCTCTGGCGCACCCTCTAACCTGTTCAGACTAATTTCCTAGGTCCCGCGGAGTCCCGGAACCCAGATGGCAACCACTCGAGCAGAAACTTTTATTTGCTTTGCTGAATTGTGATTTGGTAAATTAAGACAGGAGGAGTCTTAGTTGACAACTGTGAGTAGAGCCTTACATTTCTGACCTATTTAATTAAAGCAAACTGAGAGAAATGGAAAGAGAGAGTGGAAGCCAAGGGGCATGTTCCTGCAGGATATTTGAGACTGCCAATACTTTAAAGAATCTACCAGTAAACCTTTAAATGTTAGATTTTCATTCTACTAAATGATAGAGACTGAGCATTGCACGAAGAATCATCAAGCATAACATGAAACACACACTCTCTCTCTCTCTCTCTCTCTCTCTCTCTCTCTCTTGGTTAGAGAATTAAGTTCTTGCCCCAAACTTGCATGTACTTGCTAAGTGTCTTACTTATCGTTCCATTACTGTGAAGAAACACCACAACAAGGTCAATTTATACAAGAAAAACATTTAATTTTGATCTTGGTTACTGCTTTAGAGTTACTTATTACCAAGCAGGGAGTGTGATGGTCTGCAGGTAGGCCAGCCAAAGGACACATCCTGATCTGTAGATGACAGGCAAAAAGGGTTTGCTTGGGCTTTTAAAACATCAATGCTTACTCCCAGTGCCATGCCTCCAACTAGACCATACCTACTCCAATAAGGCCACACCTTCTAATCATTCTCAGACAGTTTCACTAACCAATGATCAAACATTCATTCATGCGAGCCTATGGGAGCCATTATCTTTCAATCAACCACAGTTTAAAAAAAGTTTTTCACACTTCTGACAGGGAAGTGGCACTTACATCTGATTTCTGTACAAGGATTTATTTTAATAGTCTTCTTAATTACAGAAGAAAAAAATCCTTCCTCTAATTGTATATCATCTGTTTGGTGGAAAATATGGTGACCAATACTGTTTTCCTCCATCTTTGTAAACGTCTAAGGATAACATGGCACACTGATGACATACAACAGTTTTTATAGAATGGGCACATTGGCAATTGCTCCTCCGAGTGAGAGAGAGGGCGAAAGATGGGAAGAGATGTGGACTTAGAATGAGGAAGTTCCACATGTTTTGATTTTTTTTTCAAAGAATTAAAGAGTACTGGAGAATTAAGATGTCTACAATCTGAGGCTAAGTATTTACTCTAGGGTATTAATTTGCATGAGTGCCTATTTCTACCACATGTGCTATGATGTTCAAAAAGCATGTACTTTTTTTTATGATGTTCAAAAGAGCATGTACTTTCAAAGAGGGTATTATTGGTCATTTGGCCAATGGGCCTACCATTGTCCTGCTCTACTGTAGCATGAATAAGTCATAGACTTTATAACTTTGTTTCCCAGTGAAATAAAAGGAAAGACTATGTATTGGGTTAAAGGTTTTATAAATGAAATAATGAATATTAGCACTGTGGCAGAATTTATATGTGACATTGAAACCAAAATTTCCAAAGAGTAGAAATGATTCAGATGACTAAGTTTGTGATGGTGGAAGCAAAAGTCAGACATAATTAAAGGAGCCAGATGTTCTAGTGACTAAGAGTGTAAATGAGATCTATGGAAGGGTGATGTTTCTGGTGTTGCTATATTGAGTTCAGCATTTTGGGAAACTGCATTAAGCACCGTGAGTCTTCCCAACATGTGATAAGCAAGAGGTCATTCACCCTTCATTCCTATTGCCAGTCATAGGGACTGCTATTTGCCATCATAGTTCTCCAGGCTGGGAAGTAATTTCATCTAGTCTATTACATGGTTGATTTGATAGTGATTGAACAAAAGGATGGCTTTTATTTACTTCCAAGGCTGGGTTTCTCCTGTTTCCAGGATTCAACAGGAGAGGTTGCCTAGGGAGGGTGTGCACTAGCATTGGCAGGTTGCATCTCTCCCTTTCATTGCTCCCCCCACCCCCATTTCAGTCCCTCTATGGTCTGCTCTCATGTTCTTCCCAAGATGTGACTAACAGGTTCCTCATCTATTTGGCCTCTTAAAAGCAAAGATGAAGTGCAGGTGCAGTACACAAATTACAGGCATGACTAAGTACTGGTCATAGTCTCTGAAGCAAATTCCCTTCACAAAGGCTCCTCTCTGCTATATACAACTCTCTAGCTTCCACAACAGGATGCTTCCATTAACTTAAAGTCCAGAAGACCAGATACCCCTAAACTTCAGCCTATCAAATCTCTTTGCAACAGGACAGCTCTTCTGTGACACTTCACAGAGTCACTAGTTTAGAAAGATCACTGTCGTGTAATGTCAACTACTAAGACTCTCAGGATGATGGAAGCTGCCTATGGGTGTTCTTCACGAAAGGTCTGAAGAGAGAAATCATATTACTATAACCCCATACACAGTACACAACATCAAGGGAGGAAGGTACACTCCAGAACTTTAAGAGATCGCACATGTGGCTATGGGGCCTGGGTGAGTGAAAGAATACACACGTCTCTAAGTTGTTTTCATTTCATGTTCATGAAATAAAACTAAGAGGCATTTTTAATGTCACATGGGACAAAGCCATTGGCATCAGATCTTTTGCACATCTAGGATGCAGGCAGACATGATTTTGCAAAACTATAAACTCTGTATTCAGTTTAGGAAAGCGTATTTTCGACTGAGGTTAACACAGTATTTAACTTAATGGAAAACATGCTTCTACTGAGGAGTGTTTCCACCAAAATTGCTGGACTCTATACAACAATCTGTTTCTGTTTTGAAAAAAAAAGTGATGCTGTTTTGTGACCTAAATATTCATGTTTTCCTTTTTCTTTCATGTGTCTGCATTCATTTGTGACTCTCCAGGTATATTAAATAAATGACATAGGATGAATTTAGATGAGAGAATGTTTTGTAATGATATATATATATATATATATATATATATATATATATATATATATGTATATATACACACACACATTTTTATTTTATATGTATGAGTGTATGTGTACTCCATGTGTGCTGTGCCTGGGGAGGACAGAAGAGGCTGAGGCTGTAGGATGCCCTGGAAATGGAGTTAGAGATGGATATGAGCCACCACCATCAGGGTTCTGGTAACTGAATCTGGGTCCTCTACAAGAGAAGGCAGCACTCTTAACAACTGGAGCATCTATCTCTCTAGCCAGCAATAGTAGTATCTCTCTCATCTATCTATCTATCTATCTATCTATCTATCTATCTATCTATCTATCTATCTATCTATCTATCTATCTATCTATCTATCTATCTATCTATGTATCTATCTATCTATCTATCTATCTATCTATCTATCTATCTATCTATCTATCTATCTATCTCTGTCTACCTCTTTAATGGTTCATAAAAATACAAAAGAATCTTAACATTTGAGCCCAATTTGTCGAAATCATGGGCTTTCACTGCTCCTAATCAAATGATAACAGAAAAAGAGACAAAAAAGTAGAAATTTTTAGTAATAAGTCACCCGATGTTTACAGTAGTAGGTCCTCCCATGGGTTTCAGAGGGAGGTTGGGTGATCTGGCCAGTACCTGTTTAAAGCACGGTCTGAGTGTACTAGTTTCTGGGCCTAAGCCTCTCAATGTATGGTAATTGGTGCACCCACTCTGAAGAATAGAAGATACAAGAGGAAGACTTTTCCAACAGATTCAAAGGGGCAAGTGGGATCATAGGGTGATTTTAGAGTGACTCCATTGTCTAAAGTCATATGATACTTTTCTGTTGTGGTGATTATATACACTGATCTATACAAATTAAGGGATAAAAGTTTGTTTTGGGTCATAGTTTGAGGGTATAATCAATCATGGCAGGGACATTCAGGTTGCGAGAATGTAAGGTGGCTTTTCATTGCCATCCATTGTCAAGAGATGGAATCACAGAGTAATGAATGAGTGTACTCAACCAGCCTTCCCCTTTTAATTCAGTCTAATGGTGCTCCCACATTTAGGCTCTAGATAACCCTCCCACTGGTATGGTCAGGCTTTGCCAGTTTATTCATTCAAAATATGTCAAGTTGACAGTATAAACCATCATTCATGGATAATCTAATATTAATATGATGAAGAAACTTAGCAGGAAGAACTTTAAGAAAAAGCAAAAATGTGGAGATAAGGGGTAGGGAAGAACTAGGAAGTAGTAATTCGGTCTCTCTGAAGCCCCATTTAGTCTTCTGTTCTGTCCATAAGTAGAGATGTTGCTGTTGCATGATTTTGCCTTTTCAGTGGAGGTGGGGGTGGGGTTTGGGGATACGGGTGGGTGGTGTGAGGTGGGGGTGGCACTTCTGAACAAGGAAAGCAGCTGCTCCAGGAGTATCTGGGTCTGACAGTAGGAACTCTGAAGCTTGGGTGTAGGTGGGATTGCTGCTGAGATTGGAAACAGAAGATCCTAGGTCTTGTTCTCAAGTTCATTAACAGAGAATTACCATGGGGAGGCATAGGAGTCCATTATTTTGTTATTATAATGAAAGATCCAGGTTGCCTAACTTTAAAAAGTGAAGAAGTTTATAAACAATATCTGAAACAAAAGCTCACAGTTTTGGAGGCTGAAAGTCCAAGTAAGCGCTGTCACACTCTGGGAATGGCCCTGTGGTGAATGCTGGGAGTGGGTGTGAAACAGGCCAGAATCAGGCTCTCTCTCTCTCTCTCTCTCTCTCTCTCTCTCTCTCTCTCTCTCTCTCTCTCTCTCTCTGTGTGTGTGTGTGTGTGTGTGTGTGTGTGTGTGTATGTGTGTAGGCTAAAGGTCAACACTGGATTTCTTTTAATTGTTCTTCACTTTATTTTTGACCTGAGTGCAGATACTCTGCACATATGTCCAGTTGCTCAATGTGGTGTTGGATGTGTATAATCCTAGAACTGGATTGTGTGTGTGTGTGTGTGTGTGTGTGTGTGTGAGAGAGAGAGAGAGAGAGAGAGAGAGAGAGAGAGAGAGAGAGAGAGAGAGAGAGAGGAGTTCCAGGCTCTCTGAGAGACCCTATCTCAAAAACAGAAAAAAAAAGTTGTAGACCCAGGGTTTCCATTTTCTCTTCCTTTCCTTTCTTTCCTCTCCCCCTCCCCTCCCCTCCCTCCCCTTTCCTCCTCTCCCCTTTTTCCTTTCTCTTCCTTTTCCCTTCCCTCCCCTCCATTCTTCTTTTCTTCCCTCCCCTCCTTTCCTCTCCCTCCCCATCTCCTGCCCTCCCCTCCCTCTCACCTTCCTTCCTTCCTTCCTTCCTTCCTTCCTTCCTTCCTTTCTTTCTTTCTTTCTTTCTTTCTTTCTTTCTTTCTTTCTTTCTTTCTTTCTTTCTTTCTTTCTTTCTTTCTTTCTTTCTTTCTTTCTTTCTTTCTTTCCCTCTCTTTCTCCTTCCTTTCTTCCTTCCTTTCTTTTTCTTTCCTTCCTTCCTTCTTTCTTAATTTCGTTCTTTCTTCCTTTCTCTCTCTTTCTCCTTCCTTCCTTCCTTCCTTCCTTCCTTCCTTCCTTCCTTCCTTCCTTCCTTCCTTCCTCCCTCCCTCCCTCCCCCTCCCTCCCCCCCTCTCTCTCTTTCTTTCTTTCTTTCTTTCTTTCTTTCTTTCTTTCTTTCTTTCTTTCTTCCTTTCTTTCTTGAGACAGGTTTTTACTATGGAGAGTGGGCAGGCCTTGAACTCACAAAGATTTGTTTTCTTCCCATTGCCTTCCATGTATTGAGATTTCATTAGGGTTTGCTATACCATGTTGATAGACTCAGTCTTTTATTAATAGCCCTTTCCTGAGAACCAGGGACTCATGAGAAATACTCAATATTGTTAGAATGGATACCAACAATTGAGCCCAGGAATCCTACTAGAACCGTCCTCATTTTTATAATTTTTAAAACATTTTTGAGAATTATTTATATAATATATATTTCCTATCATGAATATTGGTCATATTCTTTTACTTTTGTCTTTGGACTAGTCTGTTAACTAGGTTTGCATTCTCATAATCAATCACCTACCAATACCACCAGCAGCTAAAGAGAAACCATTCAATGGATGAATCTTTTTGGTCACTATTTCATATCCAAGCAACCTTAAATACTTTCAAAATTTAAAATTATTCTTATACTTTTGAAAGCAGTACTAACAGCTGATATTTGACAGCTGTTAATATATGATAGATACCATGCTAAATACTTTCCAAAATAATTTATTTCTCAAAACAGCTCTCTGAATTCTGAACTGAGATTGTCTTCAGTTTCAGTATATAGAAAACTGGAGTTCAGTAGATACAAGCTATTAAGTCTCAGCATTCAGAGACCTGACTTCAGAACCCATTTTCTTGATTTCTTATATGTTTCCTCTAGAATACTTTTAAAAAGTGCATTTAATATCTCTATAAAGAAACAACAAAAATATTCTTACTAGAACATGAAATAGTCTCATCTTCATGAACAACAGAAAGCTCCCATATTTCTGAGTTAAAATGTGTGAACAGCCCATCCTTGATATTGAATGACTGTCCTCGTTAGACTTAATTGCCAACTTGCCACAGCCTAGAGAGATGGGTCTCAATTTTCCTAATGTTTTCCTTTTATTCAGTTCCTCATGTTGTGGTAAACTTTAACCATAAAGTTATTTTTGTTTCTACTTCATAGCTGTAAATTTGCCATAGCTGTGAATTGTAATGTAAATATTTTTGGAGATGGAGATTTGCCAAAGGGGTCACTACTCACAGATTGAGAAACACTGGCCTAGTGTCACCTGATCATAAAGCCTCGATCGAGAAATTGATGAGCTCATATGGACTTTTGGGAATCCCGTTGGGGAATTGTTTTGATTGTTAATAGATATAGGAGAGCCAAGCCCTCTATGGATGGTACCATTGCCTGGACTGATAGTCCTAGACTGTATTAGAAATCTAGGTAAACCTGGATGTGGGAGTGATCTTTCTAGTAGCAAGCATCATCCTCCATGGCTCCTGATATCCCTCTTTGACTGTGAGTGAGTTCCTAGGTTGGAGGCAACACTGCCTAGAATAGCAGAAGTCTTGTCACTGTATGTTTGCCTTGAATTCCTTCCTGACTCTCCTCAATGAACTGTGATCTGGAACTATGAGTACGAATTCTCCTCTGTTCCAAGCTTGTCTTGGTCAGTGCGTTATTTGAACAGAAAGGAAACTAGAACAAAGAAACCTACCACTTCCTTTGTTTCTTCATGTCCTGATCTTTTCTGTTTCTTTTTGCAGTTTGGATTAGAATATTTTTCTCACTCAAATTCCTTCATGAAAGAAATAGAAGTTATGTCTTTTCCTTTCACTTCGACTGTTAAAGTTGACAGTGGATTTTACAATTTTTAGGAAAGGACTTGATTGTAACATAATCCATCCAAATGACGCATTTTTATCTACTCCATAAGTTCATGGCAATGACATATCTTTGTACAGATTGAAAGAGTAATTTAGAAATTATGGAAAATAGTATTATCTAGACATATTCTGGGATACTATCATTATATTCTAATAATAAGCACACAGATTAATTATGATCCTCCTCTTCCTCATCTAGAGATAATCTCATATAGTCTAAATTTGCCATAGTTTCCACTTCTGGAGTATTGGGATTATATGCATGCTTTACTTCACCTGTTTCATATAGTGTCATAGATTGAACTCAGAGTTTTATACCTGGTAGACCAGAACTCTACCAACTGAGTTACATTTCCATGGTTACCTTCTTTTATGGACAAGGAGATTGGGTCTAGAAGATAGGGACATTTGAATGCAATTCCAAACTCTATTGCTTGTCCATACTTCATCACGTATATTACGTGAGACAGGATAGGAACTAAAAACTATACATCTGTCTTTCCTGCATGTAACTTATTGTTCTATGAATGTTTAGACAGGATTTAAATGCATTGGGCTATTTACTGCCCTCCCATTTCTGTTCCAGTCTAGGAAACTGTAAATCTATAAGACAATCTGCCCTTTCCTTTTAATGAACATGTAAAAGACAGAATTTCAGCTTTCCCGTAGACATTATAATTTTACGTTTGTATATAAAACAGTGTAGAACAGTACTCTGATCTGCACAATTGCTCCTCAGTCTACCTATTTACCACACCAAGAAGACAGTAGCCCCAGAAATGGTTTCTTTCTTCTTTGCTTGGCAGTATCCAAAGACACATACTAACAACCTCAATTTCTTTCTGGTATTAATTTCACAAAAAATTATTTGAGTATACAACTACTTTAAATAAATTTGAAATTAGAGTCTGAAGGGGCAATAACAATTGAACATAGACAATACACTCTGCAAATTTCCCACTGAAGTCACATATTTTCCTAAGTATTAAAACAATGGGAGACAGAATGGGAGAAAAAATTAATACCAATCTGTCTTCTTTTAAAGTCTAGACAAATGGGATCAAACACACACGGATACCAGGGAACAATGTGAAACTATAATATATAACTATATATATAAGACTATATATATGTATATATATATATATCATATAGATCATATACATATTATAAATATACTATACTATACCACACACACACACACACACACACACACACACACACACACCACACACTTTTATTTCTGGTGAGACATGAACAAATTTCTATTTGCCCCAGAAGGGCACTAATAATAAACTACAGAAGTAATTCTACCTATCTAGCTTATTGAATCCATGTGTTTTCCTGGGTTGTTACTTTTGTTACTTCTCTGTTGCTGTGATAAAGACCATTGGCAAAAGAACCTTGGAGATTTAAGGGTATATTTGGCTTACACGTCTACATCCCAATCACAGTTCATCATTGAGGGAAGCCAAGGCAGGAACTCAAGCAGCACAAGAACTTGGAGGCCTACTAGCAGCTTGACAACACATCTAAAAGCTCTAGAAAAAAAGGAAGCAAATTCACCCAAGAGGAGTAGACAGCAGGAAATAATCAAACTCAGGGGTGAAATCAACCAAGTGGAAACAAGAAGAACTATTCAAAGAATTAACCAAACGAGGAGTTGGTTCTTTGAGAAAATCAACAAGATAGATAAACCCTTAGCTAGACTCACTAGAGGGCACAGGGACAGTATCCTAATTAACAAAATCAGAACTGAAAAGGGAGACATAACAACAGATCCTGAAGAAATCCAAAACACCATCAGATCCTTCTACAAAAGGCTATACTCAACAAAACTGGAAAACCTGGACAAAATGGACAAATTTCTGGACAGATACCAGGTACCAAAGTTGAATCAGGATCAAGTTGACCATCTAAACAGTCCCATATCACCTAAAGAAATAGAAGCAGTTATTAATAGTCTCCCAGCCAAAAAAAGCCCAGGACCAGACGGGTTTAGTGCAGAGTTCTATCAGACCTTCAAAGAAGATCTAATTCCAGTTCTGCACAAACTGTTTCACAAAATAGAAGTAGAAGGTACTCTACCCAACTCATTTTAATAAGCCACTATTACTCTGATACCTAAACCACAGAAAGACCCAACAAAGATAGAGAACTTCAGACCAATTTCTCTTATGAATATCGATGCAAAAATCCTCAATAAAATTCTCGCTAACCGGATCCAAGAACACATTAAAGCAATCATCCATCCTGACCAAGTAGGTTTTATTCCAGGGATGCAGGGATGGTTTAATATACGAAAATCCATCAATGTGATCCATTATATAAACAAATTCAAAGACAAAAACCACATGATCATCTCGTTAGATGCAGAAAAAGCATTTGACAAGATCCAACACCCATTCATGATAAAAGTTTTGGAAAGATCAGGAATTCAAGGCCCATACCTAAACATGATAAAAGCAATCTACAGCAAACCAGTAGCCAACATCAAAGTAAATGGAGAGAAGCTGGAAGCAATCCCACTAAAATCAGGGACTAGACAAGGCTGCCCACTTTGTCCCTACCTTTTCAACATAGTACTTGAAGTATTAGCCAGAGCAATTCGACAACAAAAGGGGATCAAGGGGATACAAATTGGAAAAGAGGAAGTCAAAATATCACTTTTTGCAGATGATATGATAGTATATATAAGTGACCCTAAAAATTCTACCAGAGAACTCCTAAACCTGATAAACAGCTTTGGTGAAGTAGCTGGATATAAAATAAACTCAAACAAGTCAATGGCCTTTCTCTATACAAAGAATAAACAGGCTGAGAAAGAAATTAGGGAAACAACACCCTTCTCAATAGTCACAAATAATATAAAATATCTTGGCGTGACTCTAACTAAGGAAGTGAAAGATCTGTATGATAAAAACTTCAAATCTCTGAAGAAAGGAATTAAAGAAGATCTCAGAAGATGGAAAGATCTCCCATGCTCATGGATTGGCAGGATCAACATTGTAAAAATGGCTATCTTGCCAAAAGCAATCTACAGATTCAATGCAATCCCCATCAAAATTCCAACTCAATTCTTCAACGAATTAGAAGGAGCAATTTGCAAATTCATCTGGAATAACAAAAAACCTAGGATAGCAAAAAGTCTTCTCAAGGATAAAAGAACCTCTGGTGGAATCACCATGCCTGACCTGAAGCTTTACTACAGAGCAATTGTGGTAAAAACTGCATGGTACTGGTATAAGAGACAGACAAGTAGACCAATGGAATAGAATTGACGACCCAGAAATGAACCCACACACCTATGGTCACTTGATCTTCAACAAGGGAGCTAAAACCATCCAGTGGAAGAAAGACAGCATTTTCAACAATTGGTGCTGGCACAACTGGTTGTTATCGTGTAGAAGAATGCGAATCGATCCATACTTATCTCCTTGTACTAAGGTCAAATCTAAGTGGATCAAGGAACTTCACATACAACCAGAGACACTGAAACTTATAGAGGAGAAAGTGGGGAAAAGCCTTGAAGATATGGGCACAGGGGAAAAATTCCTGAACAGAACAGCAATGGCTTGTGCTGTAAGATCGAGAATTGACAAATGGGACCTAATGAAACTCCAAAGTTTCTGCAAGGCAAAAGACACCGTCAATAAGACAAAAAGATCACCAACAGATTGGGAAAGGATCTTTACCTATCCTAAATCAGATAGGGGACTAATATCCAACATATATAAAGAACTCAAGAAGGTGGACTTCAGAAAATCAAATAACCCCATTAAAAAATGGGGCTCAGAACTGAACAAAGAATTCTCACCTGAGGAATACCGAATGGCAGAGAAGCACCTGAAAAAATGTTCAACATCCTTAATCATCAGGGAAATGCAAATCAAAACAACCCTGAGATTCCACCTCACACCAGTCAGAATGTCTAAGATCAAAAATTCAGGTGACAGCAGATGCTGGCGAGGATGTGGAGAAAGAGGAACACTCCTCCATTGTTGGTGGGATTGCAGGCTTGTACAACCACTCTGGAAATCAGTCTGGCGGTTCCTCAGAAAATAGGACATCGTACTACCGGAGGATCCAGCAATACCTCTCCTGGGCATATATCCAGAAGATGCCCCAACTGGTAAGAAGGACACATGCTCCACTATGTTCATAGCAGCCTTATTTATAATAGCCAGAAGCTGGAAAGAACCTAGATGCCCCTCAACAGAGGAATGGATACAGAAAATGTGGTACATCTACACAATGGAGTACTACTCAGCTATTAAAAAGAATGAATTTATGAAATTCCTAGCCAAATGGATGGACCTGAAGGGCATCATCCTGAGTGAGGTAACACATTCACAAAGGAACTCACACAATATGTACTCACTGGTAAGTGGATATTAGCCCAAAACCTAGGATACCCAAGATATAAGATACAATTTGCTAAACACATGAAACTCAAGAAGAATGAAGACTGAAGTGTGGACACTGTGCCCCTCCTTAGAATTGGGAACAAAACACCCATGGAGGGAGTTACAGAGACAAAGTTTGGAGCTGAAAGGATGGACCATGTAGAGACTGCCATATCCAGGGATCCACCCCATAATCAGCATCCAAACGCTGACACCATTGCATACACTAGCAAGATTTTATCGAAAGGACCCAGATGTAGCTGTCTCTTGTGAGACTATGCCGGGGCCTAGCAAACACAGAAGTGGATGCTCACAGTCAGCTAATGGATGGATCACAGGGCTCCCAATGGAGGAGCTAGAGAAAGTACCCAAGGAGCTAAAGGGATCTGCAACCCTATAGGTGGAACAACATTATGAACTAACCAGTACCCCGGAGCTCTTGACTCTAGCTGCATATGTATCAAAAGATGGCCTAGTCGGCCATCACTGGAAAGAGAGGCAGGCCCATTGGACATGCAAACTTTATATGCCCCAGTACAGGGGAACGCCAGGGCCAAAAAGGGGGAGTGGGTGGGTAGGGGAGTGGGGGTGAGTGGGTATGGGGGACTTTTGGTATAGCATTGGAAATGTAAATGAGCTAAATACCTAATAAAAAATGGAAAAAAAAAAGAACTTGGAGGCCATGTTCTCAAACAGAAGCCATGGAGTACTGATTACTAGCTTGCTTCTCACGACATGCTCAGCTTGTTTTCTTATAAAATGCCAGGCCACCTGTCCAGAGGTGGCACTACTGGCAATGGCTGGTTACTCCATATATTGACTGTCACTCTAGAAAATGCCACATAGGCTTGCCTACAGGTCAATCTAATAGGAGTATTTTCTGAAGTGAGGTTCCTTCTTCCCCAGAAGGGCCTAGTTTGTGTCAAATGGACACAAAAATAGCCCGTACAACTATATAGTATGTATGAGGTTATGTATACTTGAGTGCTCAAAGAGCCTACCCAAGCATGGGGAATGACTCATAAAAGCTGGGTTCTTAGAGTTCTCTGTAGAACTGGCAGGCAGCTTGGTCAGTTGGGCAGTCTACTTACTTAACTCTTCTTTTTTAAAATATTCATACATGTGCACTTGGAAGTCAGAAGATAACAGTATAGCCTTGTATGCCATTCCTTCAGAAGGCCATTGCATTAGTTACTTCACCACTGAGATAAAGCACATGCTCAAAAGGGACTTATGGAGCAGAACATTTATTTGGATTTATTCTTCAAGACAAGAAGCATTTGTCATGGCAGGTAGGCAACGCAGCAAGCAGCAGGTGTGGCAGCAGGAGCAGGTGGAGGAGCAGGAGAAGGAGCGGGAGGAGGAGCAGGAGGAGGAGCAGGATCAGGAGGAGGAGCAGGAGAAGGAGCAGGAGCAGGAGCAGGAGGAGGAGCAGGAGCAGGAGCAGGAGCAGGAGCAGGAGCAGGAGCAGGAGCAGGAGCAGGAGCAGGAGCAGGAGCAGGAGCAGGAGCAGGAAGCTGAGACATCACATATTAAAACAAAGGCAAGAAGCAGGAAGCGTGACCTGGAATTGACACAAGTCTTTAGATTCTCAAATTCCACTGCCAGTTGGTGTTCCTTCTAAGCTGCCCCAAACAACAGCACCAACTGGGGACCGAGTGTTTAGCTATCTGAAACTATAGGGGACTTTTCTCATTAGAGCTACCACAGTCATTCATCTTTTTAGGTATTTATTTATTTATGAGACAGAAGTCTCATTAGCCTGGAGCCCTGGCTGGCCAGAAACACCAGAGACCTGTCTATTTCTGAATTCCCACTACCCAGATTATAAATATTTCGAATGATACCTATTTTCAAACGTGGATTCTGAAGATGGTGTCCAAGCCTTTATGCATCTAAGGCAAGGATTTTTCCAGTCTGATAAATAAAAGTGATTTCAAATAATTGTGGTAAATAAAACAACTATCTTCATGTTGGAATTTTGATGTAGGAAAGCCAATGTTCTTGTTCATGTCTGTGAGTGGTTCACTCCAGGAAACTTTTTCACTCAAGGTACTTTTTCATTTTTCCACCCTGTCCTCGAAATTGTTACTATTTATAAAACTTTGAATAGGGGCCCTAGAAATCTCCCAAGTTTCAGGAAATTCCTGGAACTTGAAAGTTTTTTTTAACTTCCCAAGTCTTCATAAGCCTCTGTCTATGTACCCTTTTGTTGGGATAAGAGTAGAGTCATATTCATGAAGTGGTAGACCTCATCCAACTGGTTAAGGACCTAATTGGAACACAAGAGAAGCCTTCCCATAAATAAAAGTGATTTCAAATAATTTTGGTAAAAAAAAAAAAAAAAAAAAAACAACTTCATGTTGAGATTTTGATGTAGGAAAGCCAATGTTCTTGTTCATGTCTGTAAGTGGTTCACTCCAGGACAAAGAACCAGTCATCTAGATGAAGTCAAAGGACATTTGGAGGCAGAATTGTTTTTCTCTTGCTTTTGAGGAAGCTGGTCTGACTCTCTGAAGGCCTTTAGCTATTTGGATGAACCCCATTGCCTTATGGAGGTCAGTATGCTGTATTCAAAATTTGATATTTTAAATATTAACCTCATCAAACCTGCTTCCCATAAATGCTCAAGAAAAATGGTTGGCCAAATATCTAGGCACCACGGTACAATTGATTTGGTACACAAAATGAACATCACCATGGTCACGTCAAGATCCAATCCAATGTGAAAGTATAAGTCCTGCTGTGCATCTTACCTGTACATATTATACCACCCTAAGCTACAAAAGTGAAAGTCTAACTGTTGTGAGCAGTGGGCTTTATTACTTTATATTCTAGAGATATCATGCGATGATATCAGTTTGTTTTTATTCAGACAGTGGTCAACTCAAGTTTATAAGCACTTTGTAAAATAATTGAAGAAATTTAAATAGCCAAATTTAAAATGATTTTATGAGTTACATAAGCCTCTTAAAATGATTATGAACATCTTGGGAGGAGATGCAATTTGAATCAGTAAGTCTGCATTTTGAATTTAAATGTTTAATATGGAATAAAACTCATATTTGTTACTATTATAAATATTAATCTGAAATTTTTGAGTAATATTTAGAGCTGAAATTACCCTTGACACTATCAAAAATTTCACATTTAATGCTAATTAATTCTATTGCAATATGAAGATTCTCATTTTTCTTCTCTGAGAATTTCATCATGATTATTCATATTTGTTATTAAAGACTGAAACACACAGAACTCTCTGCAAATGTGCAAATCTACAAAAGTAAACAGTACAAAACTAGAAGGATATGGTAGGAAACGCCTTAAAGATTTAGTTGACTGGATTGCTAGTATATACATGTTTTTGCACTTACGTATTAAAAATTTAAAGGTAATTTAAGTCTGGATTCCAAAACACCCCCACTTAATCAGAATAAAACTGCAATAGATGCAGTGCACATGATGTAGGAAAGCCAATGTTCTCATTCATGTCCATGAGTGGTTCACTCCAGGATAAAGAACCAGACCTCTAGATGAATTCAAAAGACAGTTGGAGGCAGAATTGGATGGAGTTAAAGAGAGAAAAAAAGAGAACTATTGAATGTGGTGAAACACATTGTTCATAGCTCTTCAAACCATAGGTCTGTGTTGTGGTTTTACTGCTGATGAGTAAGGGAAAGTAAACACTCAAAAGCATATGACACAATTTATATAGTGGATGTATGTGTATTTATTTATGGCTTCATCTGAGCCCAAAGAGAAATTATAAACGTTTTGTAGAAACCACAAGTCTTTTGCATATAAGTCAAAATGTCTATTCTTTGTGGTTTGGGATTATACATAAAGCTTCCATATGGAAAAAAAGTTTTTTTTCTTTCTTTTCTTTTCTTTTTTTTTTTTTTTTAAATACAAAAATGAAAGAACCAAGCATCAAAGAACCAACTGAAAGACTGGGCAGCATAGTCTCTCAAACTTCTAGGTTGTAGTTTGAATGTATGCACATTTTGTTTTGCACTACACCAATTTTGTTTTTGCTCAGGTTTATAGGGTTTCATATGAGATTGTGTCATATGTGCAATGTAAATATGTCTATGTACATATGCATATATGTTATGTGTGCATATGTATGTGTGTGTGTGTGCGCGCGCGCGTGCGCATGTGTTATTTTTCTAGGCTGTTACTGGTTGCATATCTTATTAGAAACCTGGATGGCGGACCTCTGCTCTCCCAGTGAAACCAAAGGAATGCCAACTGTTTTGAAGCAAAGGCCAATCCCTCAGTATCATAATTATAGATTTGATTTGTACTATTTACTTCCCTCAAAATGTCCCTTTAAATGAAGGCCACATGGAAGTGAGTGATTGGGTCAGTGGCTGCCAGTGTGGGAAACACGGGGCGTGTGAGGCAATAGGAGCAACTCTTCCGGAGGACCCAACGCTACCTCAAGGTGAGCATTATCCTGGGACTTTGTGTTCTTGCTCTTTTCTGTGGGCCCTGGGGTAGGATCCCCGAGGTCCCCAGTGTGCTGCTACTACAGACTCCCAGTGGTCCACACACTAAGCCACGGAACTCCCAGACTCAGCTTACAGGATGGATTTGGTTCACAGCAATGCTTCATTTGGATTTTTACAATGCTTCAAATAGTTTCAAGGTAATATTTTGTTTTGGAATTGGAAGCTCCCAAACACACCCCCCCCAATCTTAGTTAGGGTTTTATTGCTGTTAACAGACACCATGACCAAGCCAACTTTTATAAGGACAACATTTAATTGGGGCTGGCTTACAAGTTCAGAGGTTCAGCTCATTATCATCAAGGTGGGAGCATGGCACTGACCAGGCAGGCATGGTACAAGAGTTGCTGAGAGTTCTACATCTTCATCTGAAGGATGCTAGGAGAAGACTGGCTCCTATGTGGTTAGGAGGAGCATCTCACTGGCCACCCTGACAATGACATACTTCCTTCAACAAGGCCACACCTACTACAAGGCCACACCTCTTAGTAGTGGCACTTCCTATGGGCCTAGCATATTCATACTCCCATACCCCCAAAGAGACAGATTTCTGGCTCCTCTCAAAAAATTCAGGTTTGGAAACCTGAAGTTACATGACCACAGGGCAGTGTATAGCTGTTAGGCAGTTGCTATCCCTCTTAAAGACGCTACATTGACCACTGCACTTAGTTGGTTTTTCCCATTATGTCTCTCTCTCAATGTCTTCATCAAAACTTGAGAAAGCTGTATTCTTGAATCACATTCTTTATATACTCCGCCATCTACTTGCACATTTAGATATTTTACTGCCACGTCTAATACTTTAGATCTAAGAAACTGTCTTTCCAAGCACTATAACTTCTCAGAACATTCTTCTTATTGCGTTGATTTCTTCCCCTAAACTCTTGGTGAGTGGCAGTGCAAGGAGAAAAGGGGAGGGACAGAAAGAGTGGAGCAAGGGTGTGCAGGGGTTTTCCAGCTTGAAGACTTGGCACTGCATGACACTGAGGAAGGTGACAAGGAAGGGTAATTACAGATAAAGTGGAAAGATATGATGTAGGACAGGAACACGAGGACAGAAAGAGGTCACAGAACTAATTGTTTTTCTAGTTTGAGCTTTGCCGTTTTAAAATTTCTTAACATTTCTTAAAATGTTTTGCAGTGGATGAGTGTGCACAGATATGGTTGATACTGAAAGTACAAAACCGTAAGAGAAGCTCCACAACTCCAGAATAGCCATTAAATTGCACAGAAGTTCATCGACACACAACATGAAACTGGTAAGTGCTTTAGTGGCTGCCGTAACCTAGCCGCGAACTGCTCTTATTTGTGAGTTTGTTACGAAAGGTGCTTTTTATTTAGAAAGTGCCACTGTTTGATTGCGAATTCCCACCCCAACCCTTCTAGAGTTGGCTTGTTAGAAAGTGAAATTATCTTTTAATTTATCAGTTGTGATGACACCATTGCAAACAGTAGCAAGCATTGGCTGAAAAGACCCTGATATAGTTGTCTCTTGTGAGTCTGGGCTGGGGCCTAGCAAACACATAAGTAGATGCTCACAGTCAGCTATTGGATGGAGCACAGGGCCCCCAATGGAGGAGCTAGAGAAAGTATCCAAGGAGCTAAAGAGATCTGCAACCCTGTAGGTGCAACAACATTATGAACTAACCAGTACCCCGGAGCTCTTGACTCTAGCTGCATATGTATCAAAAGATGGCCTAGTCGGCCATCACTGGAAAGAGAGGCCCATTGGACATGCAAACTTTATATGCCCCAGTACAGGGGAATGCCAGGGCCAAAAAATGGGAATGGGTGGGTAGGGAAGTGGGGGGGGGGAGGGTATGGGGGACTTTTGGGATAGCATTCTAAATGTAATTGAGGAAAATACGTAATAATAAAAAATATTTAAAAAAAATAAAAAACATAAAAAATAATAATGCCAAATAATAAAATACAGAATTAAATGTGATTAAAGATGTTATAGATAAGAAAAAAATAACATAGTGTATTATTCTAAAATGTAAGATACCTCTAATATGTGGATGTAATGTTAATTATAAATCATATTACCTTATTCAGGATACTTGCCAAAATGTAAGACACTCAGAAATACATACACACACACACATTACAAACTAACAGAAATACACACACTCACACAAACTACTTTGAGATTGTCAGTATTTTTCAGACATATACGGTCAATAAAACAATATAAAAGGAACAAATAAAAAAATTTATCAGTTGTACAAAAAAGTATTAAGATAATAAAAATTCATCTGAGAATAGATGTAATATAGTAGATAAACAAAGCTAAGAGTTAAGTATTGTAAAACATAAAGTTGGTAAGCCTCTATGAAACTGGTCAAGGGATCAATATGAACAGCCCAAATGTAAACAGTTGTACAGAGTGAGAAAACACTAGAAAGTGTGTAGCCGAGGCACAGAGATGACAAGATGATACTTTGAACCACCAAAGCCAGTAAACGTGAAAGTTTAGATGATACAGTTGTACTGCAGAAAAGCCACTAACTCTGACCTCCAAAAGACTACTTGATTACCAGTTTATTTTACTATCAAAAGTATTGAATAATTGACTCATAAGTAAATGCCTTTCCTCAAAGATAATTATAGTTTCATATGAATTTTTTAATATTTCTGTGACATTTTTTAAACATTAAACATTTTTGATAATGTCATGCATGAGTGCTGTATTACATCACTTCTATCTCCCTCTCTCCCCTTCCAACTCCTCCCATGTCTCCCACCCCAACTCCATCTCAAATTCATTATTTCTTCTTAAGTATTGTTGTATCCTCATGCACACATGTGTACATGCACACACATACCACACAGTGCCTACACATACACACTTTTACATACAACATATACACAACACATACAATACACACACACACACACACACACACACACACATACACAGAGCTGCAGAGCCCATTTATTGTTTGTATGTCTATGTATTAGGGCTGACCACTTGGTACTGGATAATTTATCAGGCTGCTCATCCCTGAACAGGACAAATTCTGCCTCTCCTAGCAACCATTCACATATTTTAAAAAGTTTAACAGAAAACATTCACAAGTTCTGCCAAAGAACAGCACTAGGGAGACAGCCTTCCATACTCGCTCATCACATTCCACACAGCTTTTTCAAAATTAATTTATTCTAACTTATATGTATACATGTTTTGTCTGAAAGCATGTCTGCATCACATGCATGCTTGGAAGTCAGGAAGCTAAGAAGGGGTCTTTGGGTCCTCTGAAACTGAAGTTGCAGATGGTTGTGAACTACCATATAGGTTCTGGGAACTAAACCTGGGGTGCCTACAGTGGCTTTTAACCAGTGTGCCATTTCTGCAAACCTCGATCCCACAGGTGAACAAATAATAAAGTATAGGGTACCCTCATATGACAATTGTTCAAAATTCTTAAACCAGTTGTTCTCAACTTGTGTGTTGTGACCCCTTTGGTCTTGAACAACCATTTCATAGGGGTCTTTTAAGAACATTAGAAAGCAGATATTTACATTACAATTCATCATAGTAGCAAAATTATGGTTATGAAATAGCAAGGAAAAAATAGTTTTATGGTTGGGGTCAACATGAGGGACTGTATTAAAGGGCTGCAGGATTAGGAAGATTGAGAATCTCTGCCCTAAACAAAGGTAACAGTACATTGTGTAAAGACTGTCTTATATTTCAAATGTGTATATTGTTTTGTATTATTGGAGATAGTTTGCCATATTCATATCCTATATATAATTTCCTCTATTACATTTATAAAACTATAAATGTAAATGATAATTGCGAACATTTTGGAAAGTTTATGGCTGAAAATTATTAGTACAGATTGAAGAAAAGAAATTCAATCCACTAATGTTACTTATCAAGCACACAGTAAACATTTGAAGTTAAGTATTGTAAGACCTTTCCTTTTGATCAAGGTTATCTTTCACTGTCCAACACATTTTGAAAATCCTAATCAGCAAAAGTAGGTAAGATCTTCAAAAACTAAAAAGAATACACAAAATTATAATTATTAAATGATAGTAAATTTTAGGCAGAACAATTCAAGAACTTATTAGTAAAGTATGAAAACTGAGTATTTCAAATATATATTTCAACTCAAGTTATTTTTATCTTATTCACCATGTAGGGCCAATGAAACATTACAGCGTTAAAAAGGAACTCATCACAATGCATATCAGCTATCTCAGATAAAATCTATCAAAAGATGCATAAATCTCAACCGATTGTTAAGGAAACATCGATAAGGTATAAAGAAACAGAATGGCATATCCTTCAGTGTTTCAGTTCTTTCCAAAACAGTTTAAATTTAGTGCCAAACCAATCAGAATGCCAGTATCTGTTAATGAGCTTTCACATATGTATGCCAACACAGAATAATTTTAAAATTTATGTTGTAAAGCAAAACACCACGGGCAGGGAGCCCTGGTGATTATTCAGTGAGAGGATTACTGTGCCGGAGGCTAAGGTTATTTATCAGCGCATGAATAATTCAACTGGTGGATTATGATAAATGCTATCCTGGGAGTTCAATATGAAATGTTCTATTACCTATTTTTTTTGTTTAGTTAAAAATATCCTTACCATTTTCAAATTCAGCCTATGTCAGATTTTATTTTCCTTGTTAAATCCAGAATATGTGAATTTAGAAGACACCTGTGCACTAAAAGGACAATCCTTGGTTTCTGTATTTCCTTGAGGCCATGATAATGAGTTTCCCCATTTATTTCAAATTAAAAATGTCTTAGACAATGATAGAGATGCTGATGGGGTATAAGTGGAAAAATGTTTCTTAAAAAGTATCAGATTTTTTAGCTAAAAGGGTCATGGGCTGGAACTGGTGGTTGAGGCTTAGAATCTCAGCTCTTTGGGTGGGCGAGGCAGAAGAATGATAAGTTCAAGAGCATCCTGCGTTACAAAATATATTAACTACCTTTAGTTTATTTTAACTCATAGTTCTAGAAAGTTCATAATGGAGGAGTAGGCATGACGACAGGTGGGAGTGGTGTCAAGAGGAACAAGATCTGAAAGAGAGAGAAGGGGAAGAGACACAAGGGAAGCCAAACAAGCAAACTAGAAGTGCCTGCCTCTCCCAACGGAGTGATGTATTCATTCAGTAAGGTTGGCTCTGTGTACCAGAAGACATAATGTCCCAAAACAGTGCTACCAACCGGGCCCCAAGTTTTCAAATACATGAGTCTACCAGGGACATTTCTATCTATCTATCTATCTATCTATCTATCTATCTATCTATCTATCTATCTATCTATCTATCTACTCACTTTACATCCTGATTGCAGCTCCTCCTTTCTCCCAGCTCCTGGTCCGGAACTTTGACAGTCTCCCCCTCCCATCGTCCCTCCCCTTACCCTCTGAGAAGGGGAAGACCTCCCCTGTATCACCCCATCCTTGCACATCAAGTGACTACAGGACTAGGTGCATCCTCTGTCACAGAGGCCACCCAAGGCAGCCCAGTTAGAGAAGCAGGACCCATAGATAGACAACAGACTCAGGAACAGCCCGCACTCCAGTTGCTGGGGGACCTTCATAAGAGATATTCCTTAATACAACCATAATGGAGAATGAGTTTGAGGCCAGCCAGAGCAACTTAAGGAGATCTTGCTTCAAAGTAAGAAAGTAAAAATAGGACTGCTGATGTAGACCACTGGTAGCATACTTGTCTGGTATTGCTTAAGGTTCTAGGTTCGATGAATAGTATTATGAACAACAAACAAAATAAAACATAAAATCCCCAAACTGTGATTTAAGAATTTATGCAGTGGAGAACTTGATACTCAATTTTGGGCAAAGTATTCCATCAGATCAGTTCATACCCATGTTCTTTAGAAAGTAAAACTGACTACTAGAAGTTATTATTTACTTATAATCATTTATTTTTAACTGATTTTAAATCATTTAAATTTATTTTTTAATTTATTTTTTAAATAAAACACTTATCGCCAAAATAGATGGATATGATCTGAATTAATATATCTATGAGAATTTGTAAATCTTTGAGTGATAGATTAAATCTAATAATGTTTTTGACAGTGTGCAACAAATGTTTGAGAAAATGCCAACTCAAAATTGTTGGTGTCTTGAGAAAGCATCACACACCAAAAACTAACCATACCTGAAGTCTATACACATCAGTGAACTTTTTTTTTGGTTTTTTGAGACAGGGTTTCCTGGCTGTCCTGGAACTCACTCTGTAGCCCAGGCTGGCCTCAAACTCAGAAATCTGCCTGCCTCTGCCTCCCAAGTTCTGGGATTAAAGGCGTGCGCCACCACCGCCTGGTGTCAGTGAACTTTTATACAGTTAGAATAGTGAGTCTGAAACTGTGGTCGTTTACTTCACACATTCACCACGGGAAACATGGCATCAACCTGGACATTATCTAATAATGTAATGAATGACATAATAGAAATCTAGAATCCGGTTGGAAATTATGTTCAGCAAGACTTAGTGTGGTAGGAGTTATTATAAATTGCCTCAATAAATCTAGAAATTAACTGTGTAAATAAAGAGTAGGCAAGATGACTCTCAACATTAGCTTATGAGACCAGAACTATGAACATTTGTCAATTGTGAGCTTGGGATAAGTCAATGATATAATATGTTTGTTTAACATTTGCTATTTACATTCAAGGCATAGAGTTACTCATCTTCTTCAATAAAGCTCCCCATCCTTACATATTATTTGTATTTTAGAAAAATGGAAATCAGAGGAGGCCTGTGTGAACGAAAGGCATTTGTGAGGCCAGGATTGATTTCTTAATGTGTTTAATTGAGTGTCTTTAGTTCACCTCACCTTGAGGTAGGCTTCGTTTCCTTCTCTGCCTTCATTAGAAGCCCATGGAATCACTTCAGTAACATGTTCTGCCTTGGAGACGCAAATCAAATTTTCTACTCTGGTTTTTGAGTAAAACAGAGCTCAACTGGAGCTAAGTTGAGCTGTCTATTTATCCAATGGCCTGTAAACAGTTCAGGTGTTTTCTGGTTAGTCCTCTGGTTATAAAACTGCTTGCACTGAAGATAGATCTTTAATATAACTTTGCTTATGTACTCTTTTGTGTTGGCGTTTGATCCCAATGCTGGGATAAGTAGAATTCCCCCCATGTGATCCATACATGGCACATTTGGTTGGTATCACAGATATGTTTTAAGCATGCCAGTTTTCTCAGTTGGAAAGTCAGTGTCCTTAAGTCTCTAAAAATTGTGGGTGAGTTGAGAGTTAATTTAAATCAGTTGCATATTTTTCTTCTCTTAGTGTGCTATACAGTTTACAGCCCTAGGGAAAAGAGCATTTCAATCCAAGTCTATCTAGGAAGCTCTGCCTGAGATAACGTCATTTATGGTTAAGGGAGATCATTGTTGTGCTTAGTAATTCCTTGTGGTTGGTAGCCCTGGGATTTGGGATTGCTGGCTGGTTTTCTGTAATATTGTATCATAAATATGGTTGGATGTGTTATAGCACAAACATTTAAAAATTCTAACATGTTTTCATGTTTTGTCCATATAAAAGAATTATTATCCAAATTATGCAGGGCTATATCCCACATTTTCTCACTGAGTTTTTTTTTTGTCTGTTTTTTTTAATTGTTATAGTTTTCATGGTGTTGTGTTAGGTTTCCAGTGCTAATATGTTTGTGTGTGTATTTCATTTTTTTTAAAGAATACTTGAGTGGAATTTCTGTCCTCTCACACAAAGTCATAGTATTCAAATTACAAAATTTGGGTTTGTTTGTAACAGTAGACAAGGCTAATTACTCCCTCAAGTTACTTTTGGCATTATTTAGCCACTGAAGGATTTCTGCCTTTTTGGATAGGTTAGTTTCCTCTCATTAGGAGCACAGTATATAACCTCTGCATAACTCAGGTCTTTGTCCTTCCTTTCCCATAGGTTGTGCTACCAACTCTTGTCTGTTTAATCGGATCTTTTTTTTCCACAGAAGATCCTCCAATAGGAGAAAATTATCAAAATTGTTATCCATGTGTGTCAAAACAAACACTGAAAACACAAGCATTTGCTGAACACTGAGCATAAGCTACCAATATAACAAGTATTATTGGCAATTCTCTCAGTAATCTTGGAAGCAGATTTTCTTTCTAAAGAACTAACAATTGCAAAGTTAAACAAGTTATCAGGAATTACAAACTGAAGAAATGAGGGCCCAAGACTGTGATCCTAGGCTCTCCTGACAGTGAAGTCCCTGGACCAGGTTTTAGAGACAGGGTTTTTCTGTATAGCCCTGGCTGTCCTGGAACTCACGATGTAGACCAGGCTGGCCTCAAACTCAGAAATCCACCTGCCTCTGCCTCCTGAGTGCTGGGATTAAAGGCGTGCACCACCACACCTGGCCTTGTTTTGCTTCTTATTGTGTTTATAACATCCTGGTGACTAGATGACCAGCCTCACTCTGCCATACAACCTACCATCATGTGCTGCTTCACAGCAGGCCCCTAAGGAAGAGGGCTAAGTGACACAAACCTACAAAATATGAGACAAAATCAACCTTTCTTCTTTGTTTAAAAAAAAGGTACATGAAAAATTTGACTATTCTTACTGAGAGATGTAATGCTATCTTGAGCATTGTAAAAAAATAATTATATTAGCCTAGGTGTAAGTAAGATTCATTCATTATCCTCAATGGAAAAATCAAACACCATTATATAGAGGTTGAGTGTTGAGTTGGAGTAGCAGGATAGAGTATACATCGACTGTTTCTAGGCCCAGGACCACATTTGCCTATATATACTTTCTTCTGTACTGCTGGTTAAATTTGTTTTTGAGTGTCTTTCAGTGAGATCTGGAAAGCTCATGTGAAGTACAAGCTATTATTCTTGCAAAGTCAGAGTTATCTAGCTGTTGTCTTGACACCCCTAGGAATTTCTGCACTTCCTTGAATTGTCTAAGACCGTGTTTTCTTTAGTTTGTGGCAAAAAATGTGACTTTAAGGCTTTTTTGAGAGGTTCACCTCATGGATTTGGTTAGTTTGTCTTCCCAAGGGCAGTTTACTCTTTCTTAGGAAAATTTCTAGCTAACATTATTTAGCTCGTCACTGCTTCTCCCTCTCATAGCTCTATAATTTAATTTTGTAAATTCTACCCACTTTTCCCATAATGCTAACACTGGCTTAGTCTTTCTGACTAAACTCTGATTGAATATGAAACTTTTATTGTGATACATTTAAGCAGACTTACATTGAGGAGAATCTAAAGTTGGCAAAGGTTCTGCCAATTATAGTGATTCCCTGTATAAAGGCTTATGCTTTGGAGTATACATATAGTATTCAACCTAATTTTATTCTCAAAGCACCCACTGAGGATTCTTTATGGTAAGATGGGAGCTTATTGCATTAAGAGTTACAAGTAGAGCCAATTCTTGCTGAGTTTACCATGGGTTAGATGCTTGCATCTTTAATTCAGAACTAGGGGGGGATAAGCAATCTGGCATAGGTCAGTAGATGGTGCAAATTCCTGAATTAATATTCTGATTTGTCTGATTTTCAAATGTCCAATGTTTTTTTCCCCCATTGGCCCGAGCTACTTCCTGCCTCCTGAGAATTTTAAATTGGAATTGACATGGACAAGTACATGTATTTATTCCCCATCATCGTTGATAAACTTAAATGGATTACTCTAAAAACCACTTAGAGTCAAATTCACTCTCCCTAGCCACTGGCAATTTTTATACATTTAGACACAGTCATTAGGCCACAATCAGTTGCCTCAAGCAACTGACCACACAGTTCTCATTTGTTCATATTTCCAATGCCAACTTCGGTTTGTCAAAAACAAATCCCAAATCACGACATTATATCATTATACTCATAAAGTTGGTGAACATCACAAAACTAGAGGAAGGATAAGTTTATAACTGATCATTCTTCAAGAGTAGAAAAGAAAGAAAAAGATTCAAGAGGAAAATGTTTCTC